>NW_024067680.1:1200000-1504607 GCF_009389715.1 Phoenix dactylifera | reverse complement strand
GACCTCCTCGATCAGTTCGAGCACCCGAGTTTGATTTCCGGCAGCAGCTTCTGGAGTTGATTGACCCTGGGGCCCTGAGTTATGCGATGCCTCGCCATTTGGTTAGTGGGGGCTCTTTCCCGAGAGCGCCCAACCATCCGATTCAAGCTACGGACACGGCGAGGCGGCATTCTGATTCAATAAAAATATTTAAATTTTAAAAATATTTATCCAAACAGAATAATACAAAAATAATCAAAGCAAATGAACATTATCCCTTTGTCTAGTTACTACCCCATCTCTCAACTTTCCAACGAATCCTAAGGATCTTAAAACTTAGGCTCAAATATGACTGTTTCAGACATAATCCCTATGAATCTGAAACCTGAGCTCTGATACCACCAATCTGTCACGCCCCGAGCCCGAGGCGCGGCAGACGCCGCACGCCCGCACGGCGGGCCGCACGGGCGCGCAAGGCAGCAGATCATACCAAAGCAGATACAGCTTTTCAAAGATAACATAATTATTTAAATTGTTCAAAAGCGGTCTTACAAAATTCCAAAGTAACATATGCCAAGATAATTCAAATATCCAAACTAAACTAACTAAAATGCCAATAACTGAAGAATCATCGGAAACTCTAACACACTTCCCAATCCCGTGCAATTAAGCCCTCTGGATCTGAAAAATGGAGAAAACAGAATAATGAGCTACACTAGCCCAGTAGCAACAAAATACCCCAGAGTGGAGTCAGAGCATATCAGATCAAAATACAGGACAATGTTTGAAACCAATTCACAAATAATATCATTTTTTTTATAAAACTCTGATATCATAATCTCAACATGATAGGCTACGGCCACGTAACCCAGTGGCATGGGTCGCACAGAGTGCCAGAAACCACTATTGTTAGTCACCGGTGGAAATGGTGTCCAGAAACCACTATTCTAATCACCGGTGGCGCGGTGTCGAAACCGGTTCCTCGCAGATTACAAGTCGACAGGTCCAACGTATAATCCCCATTGGCGGGGCCAGAACAGAACAGAACAGATCATAGCCATGCTGAGAATATATATATATATATAAACAGATTTCATAAATTTTTCAGTCATAGTTTACGGATTTCAGAGCATAATTTTCAAATGAAATTTAACATGCCAGACCCATTTTACTAAATACAAAACATATTTCAGAATTTAATCTATTTATTTGAAAATCACACTTGAAGTATTAAGTTACTTACCTCTTCTCGCTTAATTCCTACTTCAGGTAGACGGATCAGGTTTACCTGTTAACATTTAATTAATTTCTTTGTAAATTTCAGAGCTAAGCAAAATTCAAAAATAATACTACTGGACACAGCCCAACAGGGCCCAGAGTTGGCCCATAATGGGCATGGCCCGATAGGGCCCACATCGAACACGGCCCAATGGGCCCGCATAGACCCGCCAATAGGGCCCCAAGGTTGGCTTCTAATTGGTTCATCTATGCAATAAAATTTATCGCAGAGACTAATAATTAATTACAGGGTACTGTTCTATAATAAACTTTAGTGAAGGGACTAAATAAATATAGTTGGGGACCTTTATGTAATAAATCTTTCCTATAGGGATCAAATACAAATTACAGGAGGTCTTTTTGTGAGATAAATACTGCCAAGGGCTTTTCTGCAAAATTTTCTTTACTGGCCCAATGGGCTCGGGTTCGGGTTCGGGTTCGGAGTTGAACTGGATTTCGGGTTCGGATTTCAAATAGACCCAAATTGGGGCCCATATAGGGTATGGCCCAACTGGGCCTAACCGAGCTGGACTGGGCCCAAGTTGGGCCTGAATGGACAGGGCCCACAGGCCCAGTTTGGCTCGTGATGGGCTCCTTCTTCCCCCAAACTCCCCATGGACAGGGGAGATGGAAACTGAGAGAGGAAGGGGGAAACAGCGGGGTGGTCGGCCTGGGTGGCCGGCCTAGGCGGCTGGGGGCCGTCGCCCGATCGACGGCCAGCCGATCATGGTGGCGGCCGGCGGCCGCTGCGGCTCCCGGCGTGAAGAAGCAACCGAGAATGGTCTCGGTTCATGGGGCCAAAACCAAGGGAGGAAAGCATGCGTCGGCTAAGATCGGAGAGCACAAAGGGAAGAGGGCTTACCGGCAGTCGACGGAAGTGGCGGATCTCGGCCGGGGGAGGCTCGATCCGGCGGTCAAGCGGTGGCGGCGGCGCTCGGAACCGAGGGATGCGAATCTCCAAAATAGGGAAAGGCGCGGGTGGTGATGGTGGTGGATCCGGCGGCACGCCAGCCACTTGGGAGGCAAAGGCAGAGGAAGGAGAGGGAGGAGGGAGGAGAGGAAGAAGAGGGAGCTCGGCGGTGGGCCCTAAGGGAAGGAAGATGGGGTTTTAACGCCCCATTGTAACGGCCCTCCGCCGCGATTTTCGCGGCGGTCAAGCGAGATCCGCGGCCGTGAATTGGCCGCGGATGGACTGGGAGGGGTGCCGCAGGATACCCGCGGCGCCCTTGCCCCGTTTGTTCTCCGGAGGAGCCGGAGAGGATCGCAATCGCGATCCTCTGTTCCGGTTCCTCCCGAATCGAATCGGGGCTGAAGTCGGCGCGTATCTCACAGAGTTATGCGTCATTCACCATAAATTCTGGAGGGTAAAGAAGGAAGGCTTACTCCATAGTCCCTGTATGGAGTAAACCCTTAATCCAGCAAGACATCAGAGGGTAAACCCTTAATGATTGTTGCTTGTGCGTGTTAAATTAGCAAGACATCATTTCCTGCCTTCAAGTTAATATCAATTTTTATAGTTGCCAATTTTTTCTCTCTTTTTTCTTTTTTTTGTGGTAGATAACTAAATCTTTTTGTAAGAAGCGTGCAAGATCCCCAGCATCCAAATTGAGGCCCGAAGGGATTCACTATAACTAAATCTACTCCTTCAATCCTTTGATCATTGGATTTTAAGATATACTAAAAATTAACAAGAATAAAAAGATAATATTATTGAAATTATGACAAAATAATAACAGCAATTGAATACAAAAGAATCTATTAGGGGAAGACCGAACACCAGCTGGGATTTAATAAATTTAAAACACAACGTACGTAGATTGAAAGAATGAAAGACACTAAAAGCAAAGGACATGCGGAAGTTTGACATCAGACTTGTGTATAGAATTGAAAATACTCGGAAGTCCATTTGCAAAGCTCACTGCAAAAGCTTTGACGTTCTTCCCATCCCTCCACCCGACCACACGTTGGACTTGTGCACCGTTCAATCTGCCGTGGTGACCATCTCTTCATGGTAATCCTCCGTACAGATTCTATGACCTGCCTCCGGCACTGCTCGAAGTAGGGGTTCTGAAACTTCATCCTCTCAGAATCCTCAGTTCCACCAGAAACAACTCCAATTTTGTTCAGGTATTCCATGCCAATCTGCCGAGTCCGGTGATCGCCAAAGAGTAGGATGCCCATTGTGTACGTTGCGGCATCGTGGCCACCGACCATCGCCTTCTCGAGATAGCGTAACCCTAAGTTCAGGCTTTCCAGATTGAAGACATTCTCCTGAAAAACATTGATTAGAAGAAATTTAAGAGTTAGACTACTAAGAAAAAATAACTATCAATTTACCATGCAGCTCTCAAAGGTGCTCCTCCTATGTTCGTAAATCCATGCACCGTGTTTGGTCTTATTTGGATCTCTATTCTCAAAAATTCTTGCACGTCTATAGGCTCAGGAGTGGGTATTATTAGATATACACTCTCATAAAAGGGTTGTTATTATTGATCATCATATCAGAATATATATATATATATATATATATATATATATATATATATGGCCATGATCTTTGGCCCTTTCTACACTGGCAACTTCTATATTGTCTATTCACTCAAAAGAAGGAAAAAAAAGGTGAGTGCGACTTCTACATTGTGTTCTCCACTGATGCAATTGGCTGGAACAAATCCCAAGTTGAACTTTGTCAAAGGCCTGTTATTGTTGTGATCTTTTATATTTTCCGTGTGAAACGTTATCCAGAAGTCTTAACTTGCAAGAAGAAATATAGCTATGTAAAGCATGGGTAGATGGAGTTGATAGTCTACGTACCAGTCCAAGTATAAAACAAGCTTTAAGATTTCCGGCTGCGGCGCAATTATTGAGAATAGCGAAGTAACGCTCCTTGTTCCACCAATGCATGCTCCATTCTTTCTCCAAAGAAATATGTTGTCCAACCAACTTTGCTTTTGATGCCGTTCTAAACATCTTGCACCTACAATAACGTTAAGCGATGCAGCACATCTCAAGAACTTAGTATTTAATTAATGTTCATCATGAAACAAAGAAATAGATAAAGCATGGATATTGCTATAAAACTCACGTCATCTGTAGGTTTTCGAGATCGGATACTGGTGTTGAAGACAATGAAACTAGCTGAGCAACGATCTCTACGATGAGATCATGTGGAAGAGACTTGATGCTTGTAGTAGTTTTAGCTCTCCATTGCTTCTTCTGTATTCTTTTTGTGGCTTTCATTGTTAGTGAGATAGGCTGAGTTGTAAGTTGAGGGGCAACCTTAACTTGGAGAAAGAGGATACGTATTTTTCAGAAAGTACTTCCAGAGATCATGCAAGGCCTAAGATGAACGAATAAGGAATTAACTACAGTCCTCATCAAAATTCAGACAAAAATTATAAAGCTTTATATTAATTATTCAACATAGTTCAATAAAATATGCTTATATAAATGTATATCATCAAACATATAACCCATTCCAAAAAATATGCAAGATATTAACCTGCAGTTGTTTTATATTTTTTTTATCTTTCATTTTTATCCAAATTTTCGATCAATCATTATTTTACTGATTTAGGCCCTTCATGGTCACACTAGCCCGAGACACCTTCTAGGTCTTTTGGTCAACTTGGGTTTACCAAAATATCTGGACCTCTCCTAGCCCTAAAGTATCCGAAGAGAAAAAGAATGATAAAGAGAGAGAAAGAGTGATAAAGAAAGAGAAACATGAGAGAGAGAGAGAGAGGAAAGAAGGGAGAGAGAGCCCTCTCCTCTGCTCAAAACAGGGGAGATGTCTCTTTCCCTCTCCTTCTCAACCCGCCATGAAAGTGCCGAGGGACGACGGCCCACAGCAGTTCCTCCACCCGGCAGCTAGGGCGGCAGTCTCGAACATGAGCAGCGGCCGGCGGTGGTCGGCAACCCATGGATAAGGGAAGGTGAGGTGGCTCACATCGTTCCAACGACGAATCGGCGGTGGCTCGTCGGAAACACTCAACGGGGAACCGGGGGCTTGGACGGATCTTGCCGGCGATTGATCGATGATTAAGAGCGACAAACGGAGAGAAGAGGGGTAGGCTTTATATAGGTGAACTTCCTGGGCCAGCTGGAGTTCTACGTGCTTGGGTTTTCACCAGCTGGAGTTCCTGGTCAAAACCCCCCTCTCCTAGTCGGACTCGGAGAGGAAGAAGACTCCCGAGTCTCTCTCCCGACTCACGTGCCAAGCGGCCGGTCCAGACCACTCCCAGGCCGGTACTTGGAGTCCTTGGTTTCGTAGAAATGTCAATTCTCAATGCAAATTTTAACAAACATAAAATCATATGCATCAATCTCATATTTTGTGCTTCCAAGTGATGCTCTTATAGATTACATGGCAAACACCCATTTTGTAAAGACACAGGCACTTATGTTTATCGACGTGATTCACACATCTTTTATTCTCAAGACAATATATATAAATAATCTCTCTTATTGCAAATTTACTTCACTTTTTTGGGGATGTTCTATCTTCAGCGCAGGATGCGCAACTCTATCTCGTTGTCTTCCTTGAGAGAAAACGAACACAGCTTGCAGTCTGCAGAGAGGAGTGATGAAGTCTTATATTTGTCTTCTCCACCAACTACAGGCATCAGCACGCCTCGCTTTACCGTATTCTCGTAGTCAGGACGGTATGTTCTTCCCAGAACTCCTTCCACTTGAGGTGAGAGCCCAAAGAATCTGAACTGCACCTCCAAATGTGCGTAGGAATCATCTGATGGTATCTGATAGTTGTGTAACTCATCATCTTCCTTGGTGATTGGAACCACCTTGAGCATGGCCTCTGCAATCCCCTCAAGCACGACCATGATGCTGTTTCTGGTTCCAGTCCTCTCCAGAGTCAGCTCTGTATCTGGTGACTTCCAATGGGAGAGGTGTCCTTCTGGGACCAGCAAAGGCTTTCCATCGTAAGAGAACTTCAGGTGATCAACGTCGTTGCTCCATTGCTTTACATGAGCTGCCTCGACAGTGAAGTTGTGAGAACCATACATGAACCCAAGAGCTTGAATCCAAGTGAAGTCGCGGGTCCTGCCGGCAGGCCGGAGGCCAATGAAACGGGCATTGATCTGGAGGTGAGGGTCGGAGACCAGGCTGAAGTGCTCATCCTTTCTCCCATGAAAATAGAACACAGCACCGTCAGCACCAATGAAGCGAGGGTCATGACAACCAGACCCTGGGCCTTCGCAGTTGGGTTTGTGGCAAACTGCAATTTGATAGTGATCTTGCAATTAAATGGAGTTTTCACACCATGCAGAACATTGACTCTTCTTTTTTTTTTAGTGAAGTTAGTTCCTCTATTCGTTAGCTGGATTCAAGAGGAACAATGGATAGTTGAGAGAGCTCGTTAAAGAAGCCATGCTTACCTCGGCACACAGCCTCACATTTGGGGGAGCGGCAGTCCATGAAACAAGCTTTGGCCCTCGGGTGTCTCGGTTTGATGTGTGGGCACTCCTTTGGGCATCTGACAAATTTACCAAAGCATGGGCTTCCTTTCATGCGACAAGTAACCTTGTCTTGGGGCCAGGCTCCTCCCATTTCCATTGTGGCTGCCACAAACAGCAGCAGAAACATCGCCATCCATTTGCTCTCGATGGACTGCATCTTTAACAAACTTTAGAGATTAACTCAGCTGCTGGTTAAAAGGCTTGCTATCCTTGATATATTTATAAGGTTCAAGTAGTGTGGGTTTTCAAGAGTTCGGCTCTTCCTTGTTAGACTTATATTAGGCAGAATTCCAGTTTAACAAGAAGGCCATGGATTCAACTGGTGGAAGGCAGATGGCCTTTTCTCTGTTATCAGTAGAATGTGGAACTTGGCCCCTGAAAGAAGAGGACTTGGATGTTGAGCTTGGTTATTTCTCCATCCCCATAAGTGCAGACTCAATGTTCCTTGTAGTGGAATTTCTTCTGAGAGTTGTACTTCGATCCTCTCAGTATTCAATCGCTTGTTTACTTTGGATCTTTGGCAGAAACCCAATAGCAAAGAAAGGCTTTGCCTGATCGCGGTCAGCGACCTTTTGGGACCTTGGTTTCAATTTTAAGGATGGGAATGGTAGGCTCGTCGATGTGCACTAGCCTGCCACCTTTTAACATATTAAGAGGGATTCCAATGTTAGAGGTAGGGGGGATCGGATCAGACACGAGATGGGTGGGATACAAATTAGATTGAAAATCTACCAACCAGAATCTGCTCTGACCATTTTATTAAACAGATAATCTAGCCTGACCTACAATGTGTTGAATCAACTTAAACAAATTAAACGGGCTAAGCATTGCCATCTCTAGTCAGTGTCATTAACCTTGTCAAGAATATTTTCCTTAAAAAACCCTATCAATGAATTAAAGAGCAATTGTTAGTTCCTTTAATTCCGTCCCTATGTTGGTTGCATGTACCATGGAAAAATTCCTATTGAATGTAATGAATTGCGTACTTGTGTCAGTGCTAATGGTGTGAAAAATATGAATAATTTGAAGTACATCCTGTTACGGGGGAACTTAGCCACCATGCCCCACGTGACCGGCACGCGCGCCCAGGAAGACTACGGCTGCCCCTTGATCCAGCAATTCGACCTCGGGTCGGATATCTTCGGCTCCGCAGTCCGACCCCGAGTCGGCTGCCCCTTGATCCAGCAATCCGACCCCGAGTCGGTTGCCCCTTGATCCAGCAATCCGACCTCGGGTCGGCAATCTCTTGACAACAACAGACTGTTCTCCTGAGGCACGCCGTGGCCCCCTGCTCCACTACTCCCTGCAACGGCCGAATCCGGCGCTGCCCCACGATCCCCTGTAACAACCGTACGAAGCGGAGCTCCACTACGCCCTGCCATGGCCGTACCCGGCGCTGCCCCACGACGCCCTGTAACGGCCATGTCAGTGGCAACCCCATCGTGCCACACGATGACCAATCCCCAGAAAAACCCCCCAGCCTGATATATATGGGGCTGGGGGGGAAGGGGGAGGGTGAGCAAGATTCTCCATAGCATCATCTTACCTGCTACCTCTCCTTCTCCTTCGATTCCCTCTAACTTGATCGTCGGAGGGCCCCCACTACCCCAGTGGTGGTGCGAGGCTTGCTTGCAGGTTTTCCGGCGGAAGGTGGAGCGCAACCAAAGCAATTCAAAGGGAACCCCGTTCACACCGCTGTGCCAATCGTTCTCGGTTTGGACCCCCAGCAACAGTTGGCGCTAGAGGAAGGGCCGGATCTCAGAGCGATCGTAATGGCACGGCGAGGTGGTCGTGGAGCTTCCAATGCTTCCGGTCGCGGGGCCTCTCGCGCCACTGGCCGGGAGGCCGCTGCATCTCCAACACGCTCTCAGCAACACTCCACCGCCCCACCGCCCATTCAGATGGTCGAAGCCGCCCAGTTCGACCAGCTAACCCAGCAGGTTCGCACCCTCGCGGAGGCGGTGCAGAATCTGCAGGGTGCGATGTCCCGGGCGCCGCAGCGGGCTCAGGAGCCGCTGCTGCCTGAGCGTTCGCCTGTCCTCCTCAACCCGCGCTCCTTCCTCTCCCATGGGGAGGAGCGCCGGCGCGAGGAGGATTCTCGAGCACGCTCCATTCTGCCGGGACCTTCCCACCGGAGCTGCGCGGGGTACGAGAGGCGGGCCCGGGCGCGTTCCCAGACCTCCCACTCCTCGAGGAACCCGCGCTCCAGTCGGTCCCCCTCTCGCCGCTCCTTGTCTCCCACCCACCGGTCGCGCTCCCTGGACCGGCGGGTGGACGATCTCCACCGACAACTCCAGGTCCTGAAGGGCCATTCCAAAGATCCCTTCGCCGACTTAGAGATCTCCTCCCAGCCGGCGCTCGCCTCGAGGATCCTGCGGACCCCGAATCCGCCGGGGTTCAAAATGCCGGCGATCGAGCCCTATGACGGGGCGGCGGATCCACGGGATCACGTCGAGAGTTTCAGGACCCTCATGCTCCTCCACGGAGCATCAGATCTCCTTCTCTGCAAGGCTTTCCCGGCAACCCTCCGTGGCCCGGCGAGGGCATGGTTCGCCGGGCTGGAGGCTGACTCAATCCGGTCCTTCGACCAGTTCACTCGCCTCTTCATCACTCATTTCGCCGTCAGTAGCCAGCGGCGACTGGTCTCCGACTCCCTCTTTGATGTCCGGCAAAACGAGGGAGAAAGCCTGCGGGATTATCTTACCCGCTTCAACAGGGCTACGCTGGAGGTCCGGAACCTGAGTAAGGAGGTAGCTCTTTCAGCCCTGAAGCGTGGCTTCCGGAAGGGCAGACTCACCTTCTCCCTGGACAAACGCCTGCCGCGGAGCTTCCCAGAGCTGTTGTCCCGGGCGAACCAGTATGCGGACGCCGAGGAGGCGGCCGCCCACCGGAGCAAGGAGGCCGCCGAGATCCCTCAAAAGCTTGGGAAGAAAAGGCGGAAAGAGGCACGCCAGAGGAGGAGCCCGACGCCTCAGCGTCGGCGCAGAAGCCCGTCGCCGGCGAAGAACCACGGCGCCCCACGCCCTCGTTCTCCGCCCCGACGTTTTCACCGGTACACCCCTCTCCTAACCCCCCGGGCCCAGATCCTTATGGAGATCAAGGGGCGGGAGGACCTCCCGGCCCCGAGACAGATGCGGAGGATCCCTGGGAAGAGGCCCTCCCGGGCGTACTGTGAGTACCACCGAGACCACGGCCACGACACGGAGGACTGCTTCCAGCTTCGGAACGAGATCGAGGCTCTCATCCGCCGGGGGCGTCTCGGTCGATATGTGAGCGACCGACGTCCCCCCGCAGACCCGCGTCCGGCCGACCCGGCCCCTCCGGAGCCTCGGGAGCAGAATCGACCCGTTGCGGGCGTGATCCACACTGTCACTGGGGGCTGCCCCCGGCCCGTGAGGAACTCAGGGGGCTCGACGGAAGCGTCAGGGGCGGCCGTCGCGAAGAGGCAGAGGGTCGGCAATGTAATCACCTTTTGTGATGAGGATGTAAAGGGGGTTCAGACCCCCCACGATGACGCCATGGTGATCTCCCTCACTATGGCAAACTATGATGTAAGGCGTGTTCTTGTGGATAGTGGAAGCTCAGCTGATATCTTGTTTTACGAGGCCTTCCAAAAGATGGGCTTGTCCAGACAATTGTTGCACAAAATATCCACCCCCCTCATAGGATTCACCGGTGACGCTGTCCCGGCGGAAGGTGTCGTTGAGCTGCCTGTGACTGCGGGCGTCGCACCCGCAGAAGCCACGGTGCGACTCGGGTTCTTGGTCGTCCGTGTTCCCTCGGCCTACAACGCTATCCTCGGACGACCCGGACTGAACGCCCTTCGCGCGGTGGTCTCTACGTACCACTTGCTCATGCGGTTCCCCACGGCGGTCGAGATCGGGGAGGTCCGAGGCGACCAACCGACCGCACGGCAATGTTTCCTAGCGACCCTCAAAGGGAAGAAGCCCGCAGAAGCCCTAAGCGTCGAGTCCCTTGATGCCAGAGACGAGGTGGCCTTGCGGCAAGGGGAGCCGGCCGAGGGTGTGGTCGAAGTTCCCCTCGAGGAAGGCCGCCGAGACCGGGTGGTCCGGGTCGGCGCCAATCTCGATCCGGGAGCTCGGGCCCGGTTGGTGGAATTCCTCCGAGCCAATGCCGATGTATTTGCCTGATCGGCGGCCGATGTACCTGGGATCGACCCGGAGGTCATTTCTCACGCCCTCAACGTCGACCCGACCCACCGGCCAGTGAAGCAGAAGAAGAGACACTGTGCCCCGGATCGGATCCGGGTGGTCGACCAGGAGGTAGACAAACTCTTAGAGGCAGGATTCATAAGGGAGGTGAGTTACCCCGAGTGGCTGGCAAATGTTGTACTTGTCCGGAAGGCGAGCGGGAAGTGGAGGATGTGCGTCGACTATACCGACCTGAACAAGGCGTGCCCTAAGGATAGCTTCCCGCTTCCGCGGATAGACCAACTGGTCGACGCGACTTCCGGATATCAGCTGCTGTCTTTCATGGACGCCTTCTCCGGTTACAACCAGATAATGATGGCCCCACAGGACGAGGAGAAAACTGCCTTTATAACGGACCGGGGGCTGTACTGCTACAAGGTAATGCCCTTCGGTCTGAAGAACGCTGGCGCCACTTACCAGCGCCTCGTCAACAAAATCTTCAAAGAGCAAATCGGCCGGAACATGGAGGTATACGTGGACGATATGCTGGTGAAGAGCCACCAGGCAGACCAGCACATCGTGGATCTGGAGGAGACTTTCACCACCTTACGGAAGTTTCGCATGAAGCTGAACCCAGCGAAGTGCGCCTTTGGCGCTTCGGCCGGGAGGTTCCTTGGTTTCATTGTCAACCAACGGGGTATCGAAGCCAACCCGGACAAAATCAAGGCCATCCAAGGTATGTCCCCTCCGACCAAAGTAAAAGAAGTTCAGGAGCTCGCTGGAAGGGTCGCCGCGCTCGGACGATTTATGGCAAAATCGGCCGAACGCTGCCAACCATTCTTCAAGGTGTTAAAACGCCCAAAAGACTTTCTCTGGACGGCCGAATGTCAAGCAGCATTCGACCAGCTCAAGGAATACCTGGCGTCTCCTCCCCTACTGTCCAAGCCGCAAGAAGGGGAAATGCTCTACCTCTATCTGGCGGTCTCCCCAACCGCGGTCAGTGCGGTGCTGGTTCGGAAAGAGGCAAAGCTCCAGAAGCCTGTGTACTACATCAGCCGGGTCCTACGGGACGCCGAGACGCGGTATACGAAGGCCGAAAAGATCGCCTTCGCGCTGCTGACCGCGACCAGGAGGCTCCGCCCCTATTTCCAGGCCCATTCTGTCACCCTCTTAACTGATCAACCGTTACGACAGATCCTCAGCAACCCCGAGAATGCGGGACGGCTGGTGAAGTGGGCAGTAGAACTCGGTGAGTTCGACATCCGCTACCAGCCTCGACCCGCCATCAAGGCCCAGGTGCTCGCGGACTTCCTCGCTGAGTGCACGGTGCAGGAGGCGGAACCTAGACCGCCGGAAACGCCCAGCCTCGACCTCCCGACCTGGACGCTTCACATCGATGGGTCGTCGAACCCCGAGGGTGGAGGGGCCGGGCTGGTCCTTACCAGTCCTGATGGAGTGATAGCCGAGTATGCCTTGAGGTTTGGATTTCCAGTTACCAACAACGAGGCGGAATACGAGGCCCTAGTCGCAGGACTCAAACTCACCGAGGAGCTCGGCATTCGGCGTTTGAAGGTCTTCACCGACTCCCAGCTGGTGGTCGGGCAGGTCCGTGGGGAGTTCGAGGCCCGGAGCCCGACCATGCAGAACTACGTCCGGAAGGTGCAAGCACTCATTCCCGACCTCGGCAGTGTCGACATCCAGCAAGTCCCCAGAAGTGAAAATGCCAGGGCCGACAGGTTGTCCCGCTTGGTGGGCGCAGAGGCGCACAACTTGTCGAGGGCAATCTACCTGGAGACCCTGGATGCCCCGAGCATCGGCGAGGCTGGAGCGGTGATGGCGATTGATCCGGAGCCGTCTTGGATGGACCCGCTCGTCGCCTACCTCGCCGAAGGGATCCTCCCTGAAGACGAAGATCAAGCTCGGCGACTCGTCAAGAAGTCCGCCCACTACGTACTCTATGAAGGAAGGCTGTATCGGACCTCGTTTACCGCCCCCCTCTTAAGGTGCCTCCGCCCCTCGGAGGCGGCCTACGTCCTCGGCGAAGTCCATGAGGGCGTCTGCGGATCGCACTCGGGGGCTAGGTCCTTGGCGCACAAGATCATGAGGCAAGGCTATTATTGGCCTACCTTGTTGGAGGACTCAAAGGATCACGTACGGAAATGCGACGCCTGCCAGCGCCACGCCAACGTCCAGAGAATCCCTTCTGTCCCCTTGGCACCAATCACCGCACCCTGGCCCTTCGCACAGTGGGGAATGGATATCCTCGGACCATTCCCCGTCGCTTCCGCCCAGCGGAAATTCTTGATTGTTGCAATCGACTACTTCACCAAGTGGGTGGAGGCAGAGCCGCTGGCCACTATCACGGAGGCGCAAGTCCGAAAGTTCGTGAAGAAAAACATCATTGTCCGATTTGGGGTACCCCGGGTCCTCATCTCGGATAATGGTCGACAGTTCGACAACAAGCATTTCCGTGACTTCTGCGAGGAATTCGGGATCGAGCATCGGTTCACATCTGTGTCGCATCCCCAAACCAACGGTGAGGCCGAGGTGACAAACCGGACAATCCTCCAAGGAATTAAGGCGCGAATCGGTCGGACGGGGCAAGCTTGGGTCGAAGAACTCGAGAACGTCCTTTGGGCGTATCGGACCACGCATCGGACCCCTACCGGGGAGACGCCTTTCAGCCTAACCTATGGCACGGAAGCGGTTGTCCCCGTGGAGCTCGGACTCCCCTCGCCCCGGGTGGCTACGCACCGTCCCGAGGCCAATTCGGAGCAACTCCGAGGAAACTTGGACCTCTTGGAAGAAGCGAGAAAAATGGCGCAGGTTCGGATGGCGATGTATCAGCGGAGGGTGGCCCGATATTATAACTCCAAGGTCCGACCAAAACTTTTTAGAATCGGAGATCTGGTGCTAAGGCGAGCCAAAGCATCTCAACCCGCGGAAGGAGGAAAGCTGGCGCCAAATTGGGAAGGCCCGTATAGGGTTCGCTGGGTAAACCGACCTGGCTCCTACCAGTTGGAGGCCCTAGATGGTCGAGAAATTCCAAGGAGCTGGAATTCCGCTAACCTACGGGTGTATTACCAGTAGAAAGACAAAGCCAGAAAGACAGTTCAAAAAATGTATAGTCCTTTTCATTTCAATAATTTCTGGTCGCAATGGCGTGTTCGTGTGATTACAAAGAATTCCCAAAGGGGGATTGGGGAGTAAAGAAAGTAAGGAAGAGGTGGGGACTCCGTAGAGTTGAAGATCCGGGATCCCGAACCCTCCACCCGAAGCAGCTGCAATCCCACCGGGCGTGGGTGCTTCTCCCCGGAGGCGCCATCGACGCCTCACGCAAAAGACGAAGAGCCGGCGCGGACGAAGAAGAAGTGGACGAAGGAGGAGTTCACACTGCTCCTAGAGGAACGCCACCTCCAAAGGATATTCCGGCCCTCCCTAAGAGAAGGGGAGGGAAGGAATACAAGGGAGAAGAGCGCGAGGAGGCGCGATCCCGGATGAAGCGTCTGGCGCAGAGCTCAATCGGGAGGTGGGACAGAAAAGAGGGGGGATGTGATCCCGGATGAAACGCCTAGAGCGGAGTTCCACCGGGGAGAATCTCCCCGTTGATCCCAGATGAAACGGCTAGTTGGCGGAAGTCGCGAGGGGCGCACCTCCCGTTCTTCCGGCAGGGGCTTTCCAGCCACGCACCGGAGAGGAGGTCCACGATCCATGGCAACCTGGACAGCTCCGGCTTGACAGGCTCCACCGCACCTGCACTTATATTTATAGCCAAACTGTGGCCCCCCGGTCGTTCCGATGTGGGTGGCTCCAATAAATGCGGGCGCATCGAATCCGGAGCCGTTCCGGCTCTCGAGGCGTATCCTCCCACGACCTCCTAAGCGTCGTTCTCCTTAATTGCATTCTTCATGCAGGACACTCCGGGCGGCGTGTATCCCACGGCACACGTATCTCCGCACGCGCCCAGGCCGCATCCGCCTCGAAGAACGCGCGTATCGCGGCCGCTTAACTGGCACTCCTCGCAAGCAGCAACTGGCCGATCCGATTTCCCAGGTAACGCCTCAATTAGCATTTAATAGCCTTCTGGTGTTCCCCAGGCGACGCGTCGAGAGGAGGAGAAATACGATCGCAGCTGGCCACGGAGAAACCCCGTCGAGCGGCAAGTGATAGGCGCGCGACCAACGAGCGGAATTCCCCGAGGCTCAGTCCTCGGATGCCAGGCTAACCCGATGATCATCCCGGGAGCAGACTAGCCTGAAGCCCCGACCGGTCGCCTCGGCTTGCGCCAGCCTTGGCCGACCAACGAGCGGAATTCCCCGAGGCTCGGCCCTTGGATGCCAGGCTAACCCGATGATCATCCCGGGAGCAGACTAGCCTGAAGCCCCGACCGGTCGCCTCGGCTTGCGCCAGCCTTGGCCGACCAACGAGCGGAATTCCCTGAGGCTCGGCCCTCGGATGCCAGGCTAACCCGATGATCATCCTGGGAGCAGACTAGCCTGAAGCCCCGACCGGTCGCCTCGGCTTGCGCCAGCCTTAGCCGACCAACGAGCGGAATTCTCCGAGGCTCGGCCCTCGGATGCCAGGCTAATCCGATGATCATCCCGGGAGCAGACTAGCCTGAAGCCCCGACCGGTCGCCTCGGCTTGCGCCAGCCTTGGCCGACCAACGAGCGGAATTCCCCGAGGCTCGGCCCTCGGATGCCAGGCTAACCCGATGATCATCTCGGGAGCAGACTAGCCTGAAGCCCCGACCGGTCGCCTCGGCTTGCGCCAGCCTTGGCCGACCAACGAGCGGAATTCCCCGAGGCTCGGCCCTCGGATGCCAGGCTAACCCGATGATCATCCCGGGAGCAGACTAGCCTGAAGCCCCGACCGGTCGCCTCGGCTTGCGCCAGCCTTGGCCGACCAACGAGCGGAATTCCCCGAGGCTCGGCCCTCGGATGCCAGGCTAACCCGATGATCATCCCGGGAGCAGACTAGCCTGAAGCCCCGACCGGTCGCCTCGGCTTGCGCCAGCCTTGGCCGACCAACGAGCGGAATTCTCCGAGGCTCGGCCCTCGGATGCCAGGCTAACCCGATGATCATCCCGGGAGCAGACTAGCCTGAAACCCCGACCGGTCGCCTCGGCTTGCGCCAGCCTTGGCCGACCAACGAGTGGAATTCTCCGAGGCTCGGCCCTCGGATGCCAGGCTAACCCGATGATCATCCCGGGAGCAGACTAGCCTGAAGCCCCGACCGGTCACCTCGGCTTGCGCCAGCCTTGGCCGACCAACGAGCGGAATTCCCCGAGGCTCGGCCCTCGGATGCCAGGCTAATCCGATGATCATCCCGGGAGCAGACTAGCCTGAAGCCCCGACCGGTCGCCTCGGCTTGCGCCAGCCTTGGCCGACCAATGAGCGGAATTTCCTGAGGCCTAACCCTCGGATGCCTGGCCTAGCGCCGGAGGAATTTCCTGAGGCCTAACCCTCGGATGCCTGGCCTAGCGTCGGAAGGATTCCCTGAGGCCTAACCCTCGGATGCCTGGCCTAGCGCCGGAAGAATTTTCTGAGGCCTAACCCTCGGATGCCTGGCCTAGCGCCGGAAGAATTTCCTGAGGCCTAACCCTCGGATGCCTGGCCTAGCGCCGGAAGAATTTTCTGAGGCCTAACCCTCGGATGCCTGGCCTAGCGCTGAAAGAATTTCCTGAGGCCTAACCCTCGGATGCCTGGCCTAGCGCCGGAAGAATTTTCTGAGGCCTAACCCTCGGATGCCTGGCCTAGCGCCGGAAGGATTTCCTGAGGCCTAACCCTCGGATGCCTGGCCTAGCGCCGGAAGAATTTCCTGAGGCCTAACCCTCGGATGCCTGGCCTAGCGCCGGGAGAATTTCCTGAGGCCTAACCCTCGGATGCCTGGCCTAGCGCCGGAAGGATTTCCTGAGGCCTAACCCTCGGATGCCTGGCCTAGTGCCGGAGGAGCTTCAAGAGTCAGGAGTCGGCGAGACGCTACCAAGAGTTAAAAAGAGGAAGGACGAAAGTGAAATGAGGAAACACTTGGTTTGCATTAACTTTCGTTGCATCAGGGCCGAGACCCATACAACATGGCAAAACGCCAACATACAAAGAAAAGAACAAAGAAAAAGTACAGAGGGTCAGCTTGGAGGAACCCCTGGATCGGGAACGGCGAGCACGTCCGCGAAGGGTAGAGAGACGGTTGGAGAACCGGCAGGCAATGGCATCGGAGGGGAGTCGAGGAGGGAGACCCCACTCAGGTCAATTCCGGGGTATTTAGTGGACACCCTTGCCAGGCCTTCATCGAAGCCTAAGGCAAAGGAGTCGGACCCCGCATCCGACATGTCACGGATGAACTCGGCGGACTGACGATAGGCCTGTACCGCCTGACGCCCGATTTCTGCGCTCTTCTCGGCCAGCGGCGCCTCTGCTCGCTCCGTAATCTGAGCTTTCGCTTCCATGACCTTCGCCACAATCCGCTCGTCCGCCTCGGAGGAGACCCTCAGCAGATCGGCCCGAGCCTCCATGTGCTTCGCCTCGGCAGCGATGCGAGCAGCCTCAGCCTCCTCCAGGCGCGAATGAAGCTCCTGGTTGCTCGCACGAGCCCCCTCCAAGGCCGACTCCAATTCGGCCATCTTGGCTTCAAGAGATCGGGTTCGGTTGCGGGCGTTGTCGGCCGACTGCTGGGCCTTCTCCCACCTCTCCTGGAAGTCGGCAGCCTTCCGGGACTGCTTTTCGGCTCGCTCCTCCGCCTTCCTGATCTCGCTTTCGAGACCCGAGGCAACCTTGAGTTGCTCCTGAGCCTCCAACAGTTGCCTCTCGAGGGCGGCGAAGCCGAGTGCCCGCTCTTCGGCCACCTGGAGCCTCGTCTCGAGGTCCCTGGTCGTTCTCCCCGCCGCAGCCTGGCCTCCCTCCTCTACAGCTTTCAGTCGGCTCTCGGCCTTCGCCAGGAGCCTCGCCTGTTCCTCGTGGCTCTCCTCCAGACGGATCATGTACTGGGCGAGCTAAGAGACAGGAAAAATGAGAGCGTCAGACGGGGATCAATAGAGCCTATAAATGACGAAAGCGACCAAAAGAACACTCACCGACATGAGGCAGACGCAGCTGGCAGCTCCGACTTCAGGGATCCTCATCTGCCGGACCTGCCTACGGTCACCCTCCAGCAGCACCGTCTCGATGAGGTTTCGGGCGCCGGCGAAAGTGAAGGCCGACCCCGACTTCGCCCCGGAGCCGGACGGTGGTTCTACGGCCTTACCCTTACCCATTGCTTGAGGGAGAGTCATGCCGACCGTGCTCGGGGCGGGGGCCGCGCCAGAAATCGACAGGGTCCCGCTCGGCCGAGGCCTCGGCGCGCCCCTCCTCGTATCATCCGAGGCCGACCGAGTCGAAGGCCGGGCTGGGGACCGACCGCGTCCGACCCGGCCGTCTCGGGCGCGCCCGGATGACACCTCCGGAAAAGCGGTAGTCTCATCACCGGAGGGCTGATACGGCGTCAACTGTCGGTCCGAGCCCGCGGCGTCCCCCTGATCGGTGGGCCCGGACCCGTCTGTCGGCGTCGGAGTCGCCTGCTGGCGGGGCTTCTTCGCCGGTGGGACCTCGCTCGGAGGAGTCCGTTTCTTTCTCCGGACCGCTTCCAGTAGGGACGCCCTACTAACAGCCATTGCCCTATCCGACTGCATGACGTCGTCGATTTCTGCAAAAAGAACGAGATGGTTAGAAACTGAGAAACTGATGGAAAGAAGAAACGAAAGAGGAGAAAAGAGCTAAAAAAGAAGAAGTGATGGCGGGCTCACGGTCGGCGGGGACCGAGCTCAGACCGACGTTCACCAAGGCATCCTCGGAAATAAGGCGAGCCACCGGGGGGAGCCGGCCCTCGGCAACCAACCCCCTCAAAACGGCGACGCCATCGGACTCCTCCCTTGACAACCTCGATAGGCCGATCGGGGACTTCATCGGCGTCTCCCAGGTTGTCCCGATTCTCCAAGAGGGATCTACGTCGATGAAAAAGAAACGCTCCTTCCAGCCATGAATGGAGGAAGGAGCCTCCTTGACGAGGCCGCACCCTCGCCGCGCCGCAAAGCACCACCACCCTCTGTCCCGGGGGTGGCCGTTCAGGCCGTAGCATTCCCAAAAGACATTCAGGGTGGCGGGAACCTCGTGCATGCGGTAGAGAACCTGGAAGGCCGTCAAGGTACGCCATGAGTTCGGCACCAGTTGCGTCGGCGCCACTCTTAAACCTCGAAGCACCTGCACGACTAAGTCCGAGGGGGGAAAGCGGAACCCAGCCCGAAGGATGTCCTCATTAATGGCAACCTTCCCTGGAGGAGGACGGGACATCCTCTCCTCAGGCCCCGGGAGCGTAACGTTGCAGGCTTCGGAAAGGTGGTACCGGGCCACGAACCTATCTAGGTCTTCGGGGACCAGCTCCGACTGAATGCGGTCCGCTCTTACTTCGTCCATCCCTAACGGCCAGAGAATCTACGGTCAGGACGGGGTCAAGAGGGGAGAAGGGACCGGAACGACTGGGGTACACTAATACGAAAGGAAAAAGTACGGAGAGCCCTAAATTGAAGAGTGGGGCAACTCACCGGAAGGGAAGGAAGAACGGCTCCGATAGCGTCAAAGGAGGAGCGAACGAACAGTCCGACGACAACGGCAACAGCACAAGGGAGAAACTCGAGGATGCCTGTGAAGAGAAAGGCGGACGGGGGAGGGCCCCCGGTTAAATAGGCAGAAAGGCGGGTGACGCCTCGGTGACGCCAGAGGACGCCTGGCTACCGAAGGATCGTTCTCGCCCCAAAAGCAAATCGACGCCATTAAGGAAGGATGTCCGCCGAAATCCGCAGACCGCCAGATCAGCGACAACCGCCATACGCCATAAAAAAAGGGGCGGGGAGCTCGGAGCGCGCGCGCCTTTCCGAGGGATGGCGGCAATCTCGAAGCATCACTCCCTTCACCCGTTCCCCTCCTGGTTTCAGGCTCGGAAGTGGGGGGCTACTGTTACGGGGGAACTTAGCCACCATGCCCCACGTGACCGGCACGCGCGCCCAGGAAGACTACGGCTGCCCCTTGATCCAGCAATTCGACCTCGGGTCGGATATCTTCGGCTCCGCAGTCCGACCCCGAGTCGGTTGCCCCTTGATCCAGCAATCCGACCCCGAGTCGGTTGCCCCTTGATCCAGCAATCCGACCTCGGGTCGGCAATCTCTTGACAACAACAGACTGTTCTCCTGAGGCACGCCGCGGCCCCCTGCTCCACTACTCCCTGCAACGGCCGAATCCGGCGCTGCCCCACGATCCCCTGTAACAACCGTACGAAGCGGAGCTCCACTACGCCCTGCCATGGCCGTACCCGGCGCTGCCCCACGACGCCCTGTAACGGCCATGTCAGTGGCAACCCCATCGTGCCACACGATGACCAATCCCCAGAAAAACCCCCCAGCCTGATATATATGGGGCTGGGGGGGAAGGGGGAGGGTGAGCAAGATTCTCCATAGCATCATCTTACCTGCTACCTCTCCTTCTCCTTCGATTCCCTCTAACTTGATCGTCGGAGGGCCCCCACTACCCCAGTGGTGGTGCGAGGCTTGCTTGCAGGTTTCCCGGCGGAAGGTGGAGCGCAACCAAAGCAATTCAAAGGGAACCCCGTTCACACCGCTGTGCCAATCGTTCTCGGTTTGGACCCCCAGCAACACATCCATTTTGAATTTTTTAAACCACAAATTTCATTAACTTTGGGAAGAATATTTTTCTAAAATAGTCTTGTCAATGAATAAAAGAGCGGTAGTTGTTCCTTTCAGTATTGATAATGGTAGCAGATACTATGAAAAATTCCTGTTGATGGTAATGAATTATCCACTTAAATCAGCACTAATGTTATATTATGCGAAAACTATAAACAATTGAAGTACTTCCATTGAGAAGAATCAAATGACCTTTTGTCTTACTTTTTTTTTCGAGGCATAAACTAAATAATCTTTTGGTGCTACTATTCACATGAGGCCCTGATCTTTTATAACTATCCACTCTTGGAGTGACCTCTGATTCATGTATTATTTTTCTTTATGCATACATATAGTCTAGCTCTCAGTTATTTATGTCTATAAAGGCATGTTTATTCTGTTTATAGAGTTTAGGTGAAGGCTTGACCATGCAGTTCCCGTGGGGCTGCTTGGGTCGTTGCCACCTAGGTCTAAAATTTTGTTTTAGAAAGGAGAGAGAGAGAGAGAGAGTGCAGTCGTCATCCAATCTTTTCATCGACGACACAAAACATGGTTACAACAAACTTTGAAATGATCAACCCTTGGACAACATCTCGTAGGCACAACCGGAGCCTACTCCTTCTGTGAGAACTTGTGGCAACATATATTGGTCCCATTTTAGTTACACAATTTGTATATTATGGTACTTATATATGGCTGAGAAACCAAATGTCATATTTTATCTAGTTTTTGTTGAATGAGATTATTTACACCACATCTTTGCTCAAAATGATATGTGGAAGATATGTGCTTGATTAATCACATGGTAAGATGAGAACACGATAGGTATAATGGGTTATTGATGAATGTCCTTGTGGAAGCTAGGAACGAAGTAACAAATATCATATAAAAGCTAACCGAATTACTTGGAAAGTATTATGCTCAAGTCTGAATAGACAGAAACAATCAGGACACATTATTTTGGAGGAGGTTGAATGAAGACTAGTAACAATTGAGGTCGAGTAAGTATAAGTATGAATCTGACGGAAGGCATACGAGGACAACAGGCATTAGTTACGAAAACTATCAAAGAAAATGGAGGCCAAAACTTTTGACCTAGAACACATCAATGAATCTTAAATTTATCTTTATTATCTTTGCATTAATTTTACTTTGTTCCGCACTTTATTTACCAATAGGACTTTACTTTAGGAGTAGTGTTAATTTAGATCTTTTCAAATAATATCCCAAGCTACATCCTATCCCAATCCATCTTCTTTCGAACAACGGTGTGATTGTGGCTAAAGTTCTTGAAGGTTAAGGTAGATAAACTCATGCAATCTTTTCGGCTATTGGAACATCAGTAGTACACCCACGCACCTATCTACCCATTGCCATTAGGATTTATTAAACAAACTTTCTAGCATGTCCGTCCCTAGATGGCGAAAAAAGTCTTGTGTCAAAGAGAGATCTTGAATTATTACAAATAATATCAAAGTAGACCTTCCTCATGACCCACGTGGATGAGGGTATACTTGAACACAAACCCATCATTTGTGAAATTCTTCCAACCTAAACAGTGAGCTCAAGACCAATCAGAAATATGTGAAGACTCGTGTGGACATGTCCAACGAACTTAACTAATACCTTTTGGGTGAGAGATAAAAAGCCAGAAAATTGATATTTAGTGGACAACTATGATTTGATTACATGCTTAAGTGACCATGATCTGATCACTTTTGATAATTTTCATAAGAGGAACCTACATGTGATTTCAAGAATTTTTGAACTCATACATAAGGCTGCAAATGGGTCGGGTTGACCCATGACCAGACCCGATCTATTTTAGAGGACTCGTAGGACCGGGTCGGATTCTAAAATTGGATCCATTCTATTTTTCAAGTTAGGTCTGGGTTTATTGAATCTCGACCCGACCAGGACCCGACCTGACCCGTTATTTTTTGGATAAATTTTGGATCGTTTACCCAACAACCCAATCCGACCTGATCCGAACCCGCATTTGGGCCCACAGGGAAAATCGCTCCGACAGTCATATTCCATGAGTACTGATGAGTAACGAGGCCCAAGTTGCTTCGAAAGTCCGATTCATTCACTACTTTATTAAGCTTTCAGCACAGGCTTAGCCAGAGCCATAAGCCCATTCACTCTCTCTCGAATCTCGATCTCTTGATTCCCCCTAAGGGCTAAGGATGAGGAACATTTGGAGAAAACCTTCCTTCCCAGACCGATCTCCCCCTTCGTGCTTGTGCAAAACCCTAGAGGCTGCAGCAATTCAGCGAGTCTCTTCAATGTCCGACAACTTCGGCGTGCTTCATCCCTTCTCCCAAGGTATCTCCCTCCTCCGAAATTCTAGATCTGCAACTTGCCCTACATTGTTATCCTCCATCCTCCCTTCTTCGATTCTTCCTCCTCTAGATATTTCTCCCTTCTTCGGTTCTTCGAAACCCTAGATCTTCCCCCTTAGGATATTACTCTAGGTCGGGTCCTTGTATAACCCTAGGTTTTAGCAATTTTTTTGATGTTTTTGACTGTTTGTTGTTTGACGTTTTGTGGTGATCGATATTTTGTTTGCCATGCATGTTGTGCTGAGTATGCTTGATGAAATGCGTATATGCGCTGCATGAATGCTAAAAGATGGTGTCGGTCGATTTCATTTGTTGGCTTCTGGGTGCTAGCCTTGGCTTTGTTTTCCATTTGACTTTCTGTGTGAATGCATTGTTTTCTATGGGAGGAATGAGACATCTCCATCTAGTTAATTTTTTCTATTTGCATGATTAATTAATTACAAGAGTGGGATGGGATAATCTTGGTTGCATGCTACTGATGGTTGGGATTGGACCTAAATAATTCTATGATGGACATGGAAAATGATATTGTAATGATAAAATAATTTTCCTCAAGCTGGACTTCCAAGACAATAATATTGGACTAGAGTATAATGTGGCTGAAATTTCTATTTTTCAATATTTGATAGTTGGTAGAGATTTGATGCTAGCAGACAATCTAGTATGCTTGCTAACAAATGGATCATATCATTTGCTCTCCTGCTTTTATTACATAGCATCAATTTATTTTAAATATTCATCCTAAGGATTTAAGAGGGAAGAGGTTAGGTTTTCTTATTCCATTCTTTTATGCATCCTGAGAAAAACCCTATCTTCATTTTAATAAACAAATAAATATTTTTTTTTAGTCTAAATACAAGATTGTTATTGAGAATGAATTTTGCTACATGACAGCTTCATGTCTTTGGGCTATTGTGTTGCACTTTTGAGGTGCTTGAATGGCAGTTGTTCGGCGGGCTTTTACATCATTTGAAATTGTTTTGAAACTGTTAATTTTTTTTTTGTGTATTTTCATCGTATTAAGTTGCATTTCATGCTTATACATCTTCATCGAATTCTATGCAAAATAGGTTAATGGCTATGATGGGTAGCAATGAAAACACAACTGAAGTTTTAAGTGCACTTCGTTGCAGTAGTTCTCTAGCTATAAAGCCCTATAATACAGATAGCTCCAGAGTGAACACAAAAAGGAGGTCGAAGATATGAAATCATTATACTGAGATAGAAAACCAAAAAGATAAGGCTAAATGCAATTATTGCTATTTTATTTTTTCAGCCAATCCTAAAAATGGGACAAGTCATCTTCACAAACATACAAAGAACTGTAAGACAAAAAAATATCTTGATAGGAGACAAAAACAATTGATAGGCAATGTGACTTAAAAAGATAGTGTTGTATTGAATGAGTTAACTCTCTATTCATTTGATCATAAAAGAAGCCATGAGGACCTCACAAGAATGGTAATTCTACAAGAGTTGCCATTTACAATAGTTGAACATCTAGCTTCTTAGATATTTGTTAGAAACCTTAGACCAGAATTTCATGTTATTTCAAGGACAACATTGGCTTCTGTTTGCTTTAAAATATTTGAAAAGGAAAAACGAAGACTTGAAGATTTATTCAAGACGAACTATAGAAGAATCAGCTTAACATCTGATTTGTGGACATCAAATCAGACATTGGGATATATGTGTCTCACTGTATGTTATATCACTAATGATTGGAAACTTAAAAGGCATATTATCAATTTTAAGATGGTTCCTTCACCACATACAGGCTTAGTCATTAGTCATTGCATAGCTAGCTATATTTTACCTTGAAATATTGAAAGAAGGTTGGGTTCAATCATCCTTGATAATTTGTCAACAAATATAGTTGTAGCAACGAAACTTCAAAAATAATTTAGAAGAGATTTACTTTTGGATGGTAAATTTTTTAATGTGTGTTGCTGTGCAAATATTCTTAATTTAATTATGAATGATGGGTTGAAGGTAGTAGAGGGTGTTATTCATAGGATCTGTGAGGCTGTTAAATATATAAAATCATCTCAAGCAAGGTTGGAAATGTTTATGGAAATTATGAAATAATTAAAGATGAATGGTAAGAAAATGATATGCATAGATGTACCTACTTGTTGGAATTCTACGTATCTCATGTTAAATGATGCTATACAATTCAAGGATGTATTTATGCGACTTGTGGCCTGGGATCCCAATTTTGAAGATGCGCCAACTGAGGAAGATTTGTCTCAAGGCATCATTATTTGTAACTTCTTAAAGGTTTTCCATTATATAACTAAAATTTTTTCACAAACAAAAAATCCAACTGCAAATTTGTATTTCTATAAAATTTGGAGAATACATATGCTCTTGATTCAAGAATCTAGGAGTTCAAATGCAATTATGATGATGATGGCTTTAAAGATGCAAGAAAAAATTGACAAGTATTAGAAAGAATGCTCTCACATTCTTGCCGTAGGGGTTATTCTTGATCCAAGACATAAGATGAAGCTTATTAAGTAATGCTTTTAGAAAATCTATGATCATGGTGACCGTGCTTCATTTGAGATCAACAAAGTACATAATGTTCTTCAAAATTTTTATGATGACTATACAATTTTATATGGCGCAAATGTCTTTTATGTTCAAGTGGAAGAGATGGTGTCTACATCCCAAGATAGAGTAGATGAGAATCTTTTTATGCATGATTATGAAGAATTTATCCAAGAAGAAGAAGTTACCCAACCATCCAAGTCAGAATTAGAGATCTATTTGGAAGAGAAGGTATTTTATAATCTCTAATTTGGATGCCTACATTAAAATATGAGTAAATAATACTAATAAAAATGACTTGCAATGTAATTTTTTTGAGCAAGTTCATCCATTAGGGAATCAAAATTTTTGACATTGTAGAGTATTGGAAATTCAATGAATCAAAATATATAATATTGTCTAAGATGGTACGTGACATCATGGCAATTTTTATTTCTACCATTGAATCCGAGTCTGCCTTCGGCACTGCTGGCAAGGTTTGGATGATTTTCGTAGTAGCCTATCTCCAAATATGATTCACGTATTGATATGCACACAAGATTGGCTTCGAGATATCTAGCCTCATCTTACATATTCAATTTTTAGAACATCCATAAACTTTATCATTTACTAGTGCTTTAAAACTTTGCAATTTTTAATTTCGTAAATTTTTCATTTGTAGATGGCCCACCTCTTCATACAAAATAAAAGTTTGAAGATTACAAAACTGCTATTGTTATTAATACTGATGATTAGCTTATGCTGGTAACAATCATCTTCCTTATTATGTTTACATTTTAAGAATATTGTAATTTTATGCATAGTTAATTATATCTATTATCTTTTTCCATAGCTGCATGGATGCTTATGTTATTTAAAATGTCTAAAAAGCTTGTTATCTGGAGCTAGGGAGGATAAATATTTAGAATGCATCAGCCTTCAGTTTGAGTATTTTGAGTTCTTTGTTACCACTGCCATGATCTTGCTTGTCAGTTTGTTGCCGGTTCAAGGCCTTTGCTTCTAAAGCATTGGTATCTTATTTAGAATGCAGTAGTTTTTGATTCAGCATTGATATGAACAAATTTGAAATTATTCTAAAGCTTGCAAAGCCTAACCATTTTAATTATGGTGTATTTATGTAAAGACATTTAGTGCAGGATTTTATAGAACTATGCAATTTCTTTGGAGGTCAATTTTTAGTTACTCTATGACTTTTCATCTCTTACATCTCCTTTGGAAGATAGTTGTTGTTGTTGTTGTTCTTTGTCAAAATCCTGAGCGGACAACTTCATAGATTTATTTTTGAAAAAACTTGCTGTAGATCTAATCCGATCCAATTCGATCCGACTCGATCTTCAAATGGGTCATATCTGAGTCTAAAATTAGGATTCGAACAAAAAATTGGATTGGATTGAGTCCCTCAAGATCCAATCCGACAATAAAATCAAATTAGATCGAAGTCTGGATCGAGGTCACTCAAGATCTAACCTGATCGGGCCCATTTGCACACTTACACATATAGCACCAGTGATACGAGCACCATATTGGATATGAGATAGAGGCCTCCGCATAAAACTTGGGACGCATCGCAACATGAGGCACGCACTGTAGTCTCAAGATTCTGTTCCTCGGCGATCCTTGTCTATCTCAAACTTCTTCCACCTTCTTTTCTCTCAGCTCATATTTTCTAGATAGTCCCAAGAATTGCCTCAAATTTGTCATTTGGAATTTTGCCATATTCACCCCTTGTCCCACTATTCTATTATATTAGCTGCTGTGGATTTCGCAATTCACACCGCTTTTCCTTTGCCTTGTTCCAAAAGCCTGTCGCCGCTATTGCTCCGACCGCCTGCGAGAGCGCGATGAAGGCCGTGGTGATAACCAGCCCTGGCGGCCCGGAGGTACTCCAATCCCAGGAGGTCGACGACCCCGCCGTCGGAGACGAGGAAGTCCTCATCGAGGTCGCCGCTGCCGCTCTTAACCGGGCCGACACGCTGCAGCGCAAGGGCTCCTACCCCCCGCCCAACGGCGCCAGCCCCTACCCCGGCCTTGAGTGCTCCGGCACCATCATCGCGGTCGGCAAGTACGTCACCCGCTGGAAGGTCGGCGATCAGGTATCTGCTACTACTACAACGTTCGCCTCTCCTTCTCTTTCCGAAAGAGGTTGGATTTTTAAGCAAAATTAGGACACGAACGGTGTGGATGTGCAGCGTTTTTTGCGCAAAAAGTTGCGATTTTGCAGAGGAAACCACTCAGATTAGGTCTTTCCTCTTGATTAGATGCCACTCAGAGTTAGGTTTTGCAGTGTATTTAAATTTCTGTTACATGGATCA
The DNA here is from genome assembly GCF_009389715.1 of Phoenix dactylifera. Classification (NCBI taxonomy): domain Eukaryota; kingdom Viridiplantae; phylum Streptophyta; class Magnoliopsida; order Arecales; family Arecaceae; genus Phoenix; species Phoenix dactylifera. The sequence goes on along the minus strand of NW_024067680.1, from coordinate 1,476,804 downwards.
CGTGCTGTAGGCCTTACTTCTTGATCAGTACTTGGGGTGCAAAACTTTTATATAGTATGAAGTTCAGTGATTTGCTCTGAGGTTGAACTTATTGATGTGTTCATTCTTTGATCCTTGTTCGTGAATTGTCACCTTGTTCAGGTTTGTGCTCTTCTAAGTGGAGGTGGGTATGCGGAGAAGGTGGCAGCGCTGGCTGGGCAAGTCCTTCCTCTCCCACCAGGTGTTTCTTTGAGGGACGCTGCAAGCTTTCCTGAAGTGGCATGCACAGTGTGGTCGACTGTGTTCATGACGAGCAGGCTGTCCCCAGGGGAGTCTTTCCTGGTAAATATCTTACCTTATGCACCCTTTTTTTTATATTAACAAGCTGTTTCTGGTGTGTGTTAACCAGCCTCTTATGAATATTGCTTCTCTACAGTGACATGAAAGGCATATAGCTTGGGAATGTGCAAGTTGTGTTGTTTTATCTCTATGCTTGTTATCATTGCAATTAGAGATTTTGGATGGATGGCATCTTGTTTAGGTCATTTTATTAATTCTGAACTCCCATGGAACAAGCTTTAGATACTTTGTCATATGGTTCTCCCACCTTATGAGGACCATGTCTATGCCTGTCATCTTTGCTATATAGTTCCTCTTGTAGATTTTGACCACCAAAGTCATCTGAAAGAGTAAGATGATATTTATCCATTCAGCCTGAAACCAAGTACAGTGTATATTTCATGTTTACTTCTTCATTATCCATTTGCAAGACAAATATGGACAGACCTGAAGGGAGATTGGAAAGGAACCAGCTAGCTTCAAATCCATGTGGTTTGAGAGGACTAGCTGAATAAAAACTTCCTTGAGAATAATATGCTTGTCTGGTGATGCTATTGGCAGAAATGGAGTGAACTTGATTTTTTTTTTTATCTTAACATGGAGAACTCCGGGGTGTTCTAATACAAGAATCTTGAACTATTCGTGTTTTAAACTGGGGAGTATACATGGGCAAACTGAGAGTTTGGTGAGGGGTGTGATTCAATTTTTAAGTGTTGGAGATTCTTGTTTATCGTAACTGCAGTCTGCTTCACACAGGTGAGACACTGGCATGTTTTTTCTCTTCCTATTTGCTCTTCTTGTTCTGTTGTTGTTAAGGTTCCCTATCAGATGAATTTGATAAGTCACCACCATCTTTTTCATAAACATAGAAGTATATTGAACACTCTCAAAAGGAATTTGTGGAGACATGACTATACCAGAAACTTATGAGGAGGCGAGATTTGTCGGTGGAATAATATCAACATATTACAGCTTTCATGCAACAGATCAACTTTAGTATCCTCTTATTAGAGCAATTGGATAATTGTACTGTACCAGAACATCTATAGGTATATCACCATATAGTATAATAAAATAGATAATATCTTATATTCTAAGAAAAAAATTAAAAAAAAGTCTTTCAGGCATCTTTGGGTGCCTGATCACTCTATCCATGAAATATCTACTGAAATAGTGACAGTTACTAATAGAGAGAGTAAACTGAGAAAGGTGGGAGAACTCCTGAGTCTTGGGATAAATTTTGGTATCCAAAATATCTTGGCAATGTGAGATCTACGGATTCGTATGATCCATCAATTTCTTCATCTTTCTGCAGCATTGTTTCACAGCTTTCTGTTAATATGTGAGATAGCGCAAGGGTAAGCTAGTTGTTTGTCCAATCGGACGTTTTATCACATATCTGTTATAAACAATTAAAATGAATATGCATTGCATGGGCCTTTTTAATCACTCACACTGAATAATTTCAGATTCATGGGGGATCTAGTGGGATTGGCACATTTGCTATCCAGATGGCCAAACACCTTGGAATTCGGGTGTTTGTCACAGCAGGTCTGGTGATGTTAATAGGAAAAAGAAATAAACTTGTAGTGCACACCAGGTTGATCAGATTCATGATTAATATGTTGAACTCTGCTCACTTCTTAGGCACTGAAGAAAAACTAGCTGCCTGTAAGCAATTAGGTGCTGACATCTGCATCAACTACAAGACCGAAGATTTTGTCGCACGTGTGAAAGAAGAAACAGCTGGAAAAGGTTTGTTATGTTGTCTTCATCATGCTCGGGCTCAATTGCAATCACAGTCATCTAACTCTCGATAATGGTGGCACAGGTGTTGATGTTATACTGGATAACATTGGTGCACCATACTTGCAGCGAAATCTTGACAGCTTAAATATCGATGGGAGGCTTTTCATCATTGGTTTCCAGGGAGGCACCGTAACACAAGTGAATCTCTCATGTTTGCTTGCAAAGCGTCTTACTCTTCAAGGTATTAAAATTGCAGATCTCAAACTTTTTGTTGAAAGTTCTTCAGTCTTTCTTTCTCTTTCTATTTTGCACTCGCTTCCATGATTCTGTGTAAACTAGTTTTCTAAAATAAGGTTCGATCAAATAAAGAGTTCATTGGTTGCGATTTCTTGTCATGGGCGGGCTTTAATAAAGGAAATTTGGCTACTACAGGCATCTGGTTGCATTTAAGTCACTGTAAGTAGTTGTGAACCACTTAATGCAGTGATAAACAACCGGAAGTGAAACTCACTATACGCTTCTTTTATCCCATAACATGACCTGAACCACAATGTCTTTTTGTTTAATAGCTTCTGGTTTGATACTTTGGATGCTAATCTTTAGATAATGAAGCAACCAAAACTAAAACTAACTGGTATGTCTTGGAAAACTTTTTGGTGTCAGATCCGGAATTATTCATGGTAACCATTTTCCATATCCTGCAGATGAGCCGTCTCTTTGCTTTTGTTCCACATCTGTTTCATGTAAAATTGAAGCACTTGACTGACTGCCGTGGTGCTTCCCCATCTTTTCAGGGATGAAAGGTTTTAATCATTTCATCTCATCAAATAACTTGTTGGCAGAATCTCAGGGGAAAGCTTAACCATATTGTGCAGCTTATATGCCATCATGAAAACACCAATTTTAGGGGTTAGATATCTGATAAGTTGTTTGATGTTGGTCTCATGGAAAGTGCATCGTAATCTGTTTTGTGGTGAAATATGTGCAGATCATTTCATCTCATCAAATAACTTGTTAGTAGAACCTCAGCGAAAGCTTAACCATTTTGTGTAGCTTATGGGCCATCATGAAAACACCAATTATTAGGGGTTTTAAAATCTGATGAGTTGTTTGATGTTCGTCTCATGGAGAGAGCATCTTAATCTGTGTCATGGTGAAATATTTACTGATCATGTGTGTGCAGCTGCTGGACTGCGGAACAGAAGCCCAGAAAATAAAGCAGTGATTGTTGGGGAGGTAGAGAAGAATGTCTGGCCAGCTATTGCAGCTGGAAAGGTGAAGCCTGTAGTCTGCAAGTCCTTTCCCCTGTCTGAAGCAGCAGAAGCTCATAGGCTAATGGAAAGCAGTGCTCATATTGGGAAAATTCTGCTAATTCCATGATCCGAAAGACATTATTCAGGCTCCAGAATAGCTCGAAATGGATGAATTGTTCCAGGTTGTTTGTCTGGTCACATTGTATTTAGTTGAAGAGGCATCTTGTATGGTTTTTAAGTCTTCTAATAACAAGGAGCCAGTATCGATATTAGCAGTGGAATTTGAGCACTGGCTGAAGCTAAACAGACATGAAGATGCTCAATACCTTTTAATTTCTTTATTTAGCTAAAAGGTGTCATTTTGTTCCATTTAATGGAATGTGAAGGAAACACTAAATTAAGCTAGTAGTTGTATGTGTGCTTCCTGTGGTTTGCGATTACTTGGTGATAACAAAAGAGAAACCCTGTTATGGCTCCCAGAAGTTGCAGTGCCAAAATATCAGATAACTTGATTGCCGAGCCAACATTGATATACCTTTTAAAGTAGACTGTGGATTCAAAAGAAACTAGTGAATCATCATAGTTTTACTGGTGTTGAGTGAACATTTATTGCATATTTACTACAATTTTAAACAAGGTTATTTTGAAATTTGTTTTAGTAACTTATACAACCAAAATTCCAATATAAAGTTTCCTGCAAGGAATGTAAGTCACCAGATAAGATTCAGGTGTGAATTCCAAAGTGATCAGGTGCATCAAGCCAATGACATCCTGCTAGTTCTTCAGGTGCATCAAGCCAGTGACATCCTGCTAGTTCTTCATCCAGTTAATTATCCACCTTTTACTTGAAATGAGATTGAGAAGCTTTACATATTAATTCATATGTAATTTAGTTATCAGTTGCAACAAAGGTTTTTCTTATCAGAAACTGTTCCATCGATCAGAATAATGCGTATCGTTCGGTTGCACATTTACATAAAAGATAAGTGACAGGTCAGAGAACCTTGGCAATTATTTGAGACAGATGTGGAAACAAGATGACTCCATTGCTACTGTGCGAGTTATTTACTGCAAAGTGCTTCCACTGCAAGGCTTTTGGGAACTCCTGGGCATGGATCACCGAACTCGAGGGTTGACACAGTTACCGAGCAGCTCTCACGACCAATGCATTCCTGGAACATGATTGAGTACCATATAAGATGAACAATGGTGTATAATTTTGATTTGAGTAAACAGCCTGGATATTGCTGGCTCAGAATCATTCATGAAAAGCTCAGAAGAACACCATGATTTAAATGGATAAACAGAGGACTATTGTTAATGGAGTAAAGGATGTATCTTGCAATTGAATTCTCAAAATGCACCTTCTACCCATCTCATTTTAATGATTCAAGTATACCATTCAACTCTGAATTTCTATAAACCCAAAGTTTAATCAAACACAGATTTTGCTCACCTTCTGAGGCAAAAGGATCAGTACCATTAAACTTGGAGCTACACTAATTCTACAAATACTTATTCCAGCAAAAAAAAAAAAAAAAAACGAGAGAACGTTCCACAGCACAACAATATCCCTGAACCATGACCGGGAGTACAGAAAGGCAAAGTCTACAAATACCACCTTTTGGTGTTGATTTTAGATGACAGCTGTGACAATACTAGAACAGTTGTTGTTCCTCACACAAGCTGATGTTATCCCGACGCAATTGTAAGGGCTAGTTTTAAACCTATCTCATTCTAAATGTTTCAAGCTGACATATTCTGTGTTACCTGCACACTAATGTCCACCTTTTGGTAAGAAAGGTGGCTTTATTTAGTGCTATATAAACCAATCACCGAGTATGTGCAAATGAATGGTACTCATACAGCATACGACATGTCTCCATATACAGTATACGACTGCCAGGCCTATTTGATGGTGGACTAGCAAAGCACCTTATAGAATACCATACAGTACATGATGCCTGAGGACATCAAACTGTACATGACTCCCAAAGACAACAACAAAACTTTGACACGATGATGGCAACACTCATATCCACCTTGAAGAATTTGTGTTGGATGCATGTCCACAAGTCAGGTGTGCACCAAAGTTTTAGATACTTCATAAATTCTTTGGCTGTGTTATCAGAGAAATGAAGTGTTGGCATTTCCAACAAATGAGTTCTACCCATATAATGTTGGAAGTGGGATTTTATTGTTTTAAGAGATTACTTAAGCAGGCAAGTATTTAAATAACCCTTATATCCTTGAGATAATTTTGGAGTTTGGGTGCACAAATAATCTTTTGACATTTTCTATTTTACATTGTTCAAAAATTGAATATATATTCTAGCTATAGTTTTTTTCTTATGCATCCCCTTACATACTTTTTTTCCCCTTTTTGTAGAGTCAGACATTTGGATACATATCTCAATGCTGATCCCATGTTTATGTCTATGCAACACAGGACATAGGTGCAGGTTGAAACTAATTACTGCATTGCATGGAATACTAGATGGCAACAATATGAGGGCCTAAATTTACTTAGGCCCTTAAAACTGCTCCACAGGGGGAAAAAAAATGAAAACTTCCACAATTTAACACAAGATCATGCTCAAATAAATGATGATACCTTTTGGATGATTGGAAGAACACCGACTGAACTGCAAGTGCCATGACTAAAGGATCCACATTGTCCTTGAGGTGTGCCAAAGCTTGCAAAATTGATCAGAACAATATGCCATCCTCGCTCACATGACAATCGGAGCTGAGTGTTCATAGATGTAGCCTTGGAGTTTGATTTCCAGGAATCTACAGGGGGAGGATCCAATTCAGATACATGCGCGCATACTGCTTCTCCTGTTTTGGTCAATATTGTAATCTTAGTAGGATCACCACCAAATTCTTCATGTAGAACCAATAGATTTTTTCCAGGATGTACCCAGGATCGTGGAATGTGATACCTAAAAGTTTAGTTCTCCATATTAGTATTACTAATCTAAGGATATGAAAGTTACATAATGAATTTGTCTTGAAAACGACTAGCAAATGCTTCAGCTTCATAACCAATGACTAGAATCATTTGTTAGAATTGTGAGTTAACAAAAAACGAAAAAAAGTGATTTTTCTTTTTTTTGGAATAGCAGGGGGGAAGTAACTTCTCTGGTTGATTTGAGGACCTCTCCTCACTACAAGCACTAGATATTGGTGCCAATGGAAAAAAAAATGGTTGGTTATATTAGATGAACTGACATAATAGAAGGGCATACAACATCAAATTTTGGGGGGTTATAAAAAGCATGATGTTTTTGAAGCTTTCTTCATCTTCTTTCGTGTTAATTATGCTCAACCAAATAGAAATGATAATGGAAAAGAGTGAGGAACAAGTATACTAGAGGTCTAAAAATCGTACCAACTGAAGATCAATGATGGCGATGGTTGAGATGAAGTGAACATATGAAAGAATGATACAAGCAGACCCTGAATCTATTCTTTAGGGTCTTGAAAGGAAAGGTTCTTGAAGCTATGTTAAAAAGTAGAAAAATGGATAGATTGAACCTAATTTGAATGAATGTTGTGAGCAAGAACTAAGAGAAACTTGCAGCAACATCGAGAGTTCTCGTCAATAGAATTTTAAAGATTGTTCAGGCAAAACCAAATAATTGGGACAAGGCATTGATGGTTATGGTTTTATAGTTTTTACTAAATGTTCTTGCTGCTAACATTAAGACTATGCATTGAACCACCATTTATTCATTTTTCATACACCGCTCATGTTCAAAACATCAAACTCAATCCTGAAATTGGTCATTCATTTCTGTATTAGATAAGAGGCATCAATGATAAATTCATTTTTATGCGAGGCTATTGTATACATTCGTTTTAGCAAAGTACAACTAACACAAGCCAGGGAAGATGTGAATAAATAGTGTCTGCACACTCATTTGGATGACGAAACTGCAAAAGCATAATTTCTGAACAGTTAATATAAAAAGACATGGAAAATAATCTTACAGTATTTGAGCAGGTTGCCCACATCTCTTTAAGCATTTATTTGAATCATATGGTCCTCGGTAATCACAATCTTCTGAGCAGCCTGTTGATGGCGACAGATAAGCAGGCCAATAGCGCCCTATACTCTGTCCATTAACCCATGCCTGGCCCTTTCCCATGCTTGAAAGATTTAATGCCAATGGACCATTTCCTTCAGGTGGAGTGAATGATGTCTGAGAATGTCCAAAGAAACACCAGAACGAAATGAGCTTAAACACAAGAAGTCCTCAGGGAACTTGCCCACAGGAAGGTATTTCGTAACTTCGACAAGGTGGATTATCTGAGGTTTACTATTATGAGAGTCCAACCAGCAACTGTAACACACCAAGTTCTTAACCAGTAAAATTTCAACACTGGGATAAAATTCTAATTACCCGAAGGCTGTAGGGAACAACAGGGATAACATGAAGACCCTAAACAGGTGCCAGCAATTAAGGACAGAAGTGTCATCAAAGAGTGACATGTTGTTGCTTGATGAAAATATATGTTTTCAATAAATCAAACATGGACAATGAGGTTCTTGAAGATGCAACCAGGGCTAAGGTGCAACGATTACATAAAAGAAAAAGAAGCAACAGCAAAATTGTTCAGGGGCTAAACATTCTTTTGGAATGGCAAGGGAGACTTGCGAATAAGGTGCATCCGAATATTTGGGGAAGCAATAATGAGCACAAAATTAAGGCCTCCAAGCTTACAAAAAAAGAAATTGGATTCATTTATGATAAATGAACCTATCTGATATTTAATCCATTTGTAGTTAAATATATGCTTGAGAACAAATGGTATAGGGCATTCGTCATCATATAGACATCAACTGCAATGCTGAAGATAAAAATGACATCAACTTACCAAAAAGCACCTGTGCAGATGTCAGAACAAGAATTTTGTGCTATTTCAAATTTATCATCATTAATTTTAATTTAATCCCAATTTTTTAAATGTAAGGTTTGCATAATATTAAATCAGGTTTGCATAAGGAAACTGGGATGTGATTTATTGCTATTCCCTACCAATCTCCTATGCAATTGCATGTTAGACTTCCAAGCGTCATAACTTAAAATCCACAGCACAACAGATGTTCGAGGGATTGCAGAGCTTTCAGAATGGCTAAGGGGATTCATCTGAGCAAGTTTAACGAGTATAGGCAAATTCTTTACCATAAAAATCTATCATTCATTCAAGGTAAGGTCTTGTTTTCATGGTCATTAAATTAATTGGGAATACAATCATGCAAGGTTAATGAAATGTTGCTTTCATTGAGAAAAAGTTCTCTCTCTAGGTATGGTTTGATATGTGGTGAAAACATGAGACTCCATCAACCTTCTTGGAGCAGCTCTATTATTACCATTGTTTTTTTTTGGGGGGGGGGGGGGGGGGCGGGGGGTGCCGAACTTTGTCCCACATCGGCTAGAGCGGAAAAGTGTGCCTTATAATGAGGAGGGCGAAGCCTTTTCCTCACGAGGGCCCTTTTGCGGGACAAAACCGTGAGGGGGTGAGTGGTTCCGTGCCCACGAGTGGTTCCGTGCCCGAAAGCCCCCAAAGCGGACAATACCTCGTGAGGGACGCGGTCTCTTTTCTCTGCTAGCTCGGTTGGGACTAGGGCTGTTGCCGGGGTGAAAATCCCGCAACAGATGGTGCTTTCGTTGAGAGGCGTGCCCCTTGCCACAGGCTACCCTCCAGGACTGTGGGGGCCCCCGGGTAAAACCGGCATGGAACCTTTCCGCTGGGGGGGCTATGTTGTGGGGGGGGTGCCGAACTTAGTCCCACATCGGCTAGAGCGGAAAAGTTTCGTGCCTTATAATGAGGAGGGCGAAGCCTTTTCCTCACGAGGGCCCTTTTGCGGGACAAAACCGTGAGGGGGTGAGTGGTTCCGTGCCCACGAGTGGTTCCGTGCCCGAAAGCCCCCAAAGCGGACAATACCTCGTGAGGGACGCGGTCTCTTTTCTCTGCTAGCTCGGTTGGGACTAGGGCTGTTGCCGGGGTGAAAATCCCGCAACAACCATGCACATTAGTTTTGAATTCTTACTCATGAAGAAAGGTAAGCTTCCTGTACCAATATTAACTTTTTATCTTTCTTTGAAGGGCAGAATAGTTTTTTTCTTCCTTTTCTTTTTGTTCTTGATTTACAAATCATGTTCTTGATAAGCAGCTTATCATGTAAGCTAGCTACACTTAAAGAGCTCTTTTGCATTATTTTCCTTTCACAGCTCAAATCATCTACTAGTATTTGGGTTATGCCGCACCAAACCTGAGCAGCCCAACCCGCTCAATTGAGTCAGGTTAAGCTGAGATTTATAAACTCGGGTTGAGTTTGGGCTCAAAAATCCTAGCAAGGCCAAGTTGGGTGTGTTAGAGTTAAGCTTAAAACCAAACCCAAACTTGAAGCAACCCAATTGAACTTGACAAATAAATAAATTTATATATAACATACTATTTATATGTTTTATTTAACTATATCTTTAGCCTATTGATTGTAGGATGCTATAAGCGCAATGAAATAACTTCCTGACCAACTGAATGCCAAACTAACAAGAACATCCAAAGCATTTCCACAATCTTAAATTACATATTCGACATGTCCTAATCCAATTAATCCAGCTGAACCTAGCCTGACCTGACCTTAACCTGAACCAACCCAAAATTAGCTTAAGATGAGGTTGGTTCAGGAGGCTGGAGATATTCCAACCATAGGCTGGATTATATTTAGCCTCAACCACACCAACCTGGGCAAGTTGCTCCCCAACCCACCAAGGGTGGTGCAATTTGTCCAAGATCATGCTCAAACTCTTGCCTCATGGCAATTCCCTGCCCCTAGGTATAAAAGACCAGCATTTTTTTTTTTAGTACACAAAGACCAGCTTAATTTCATGTGTTATTTTTTTCCTAAACTTACACAGTGCATTTACTTACTAAAAGAAAATAACCATATGTACATATCTTAGTTATCTTATTTATATTTTATTTATATTCAGACATTTTCTAATCCACCCACTTGCTCCTCATGCATGCCAGTTGGGGCTGTCATACAATGTTTTCTATGGAACAAGAAAAAAGGCTTTATTTTAGGATAAAATTTCCTTAAAAAAAGGAAAGACAGAGATTAAAATTTAGCTAAAAGAACACTATGAAACCTATAAACTTCTTAAATGCATAACTTCTTTATTAAGACTGCAATCAAATCATATCATGTCTTTGCAATAGAAAATATGCACTTATTTTTATTTCTTATTTTAAATTTGTCATGACTTAAATCTAATGCTGGATATGATATTTTAATTATTCACAAACTATACCTACAATTTTCTTCTACTTTCTCACATTTTTTTATAGATTTTCCAGGACTTTCTTTTCACAACCTCCAACATTTTCCTTTCTTGCAAATACATGGTGAATCATAAAATATTAAACTCAAACTCCGATTATGAGCATCACACACATACCTTGTACCATATCAAACTCTGGTTAGTTGGCAGTAGGTTCCCTGAAGACCAAACTGAACAATTTGCATGATTCACATCGTCCAGTCCAAGATACTCACCTTCTGTGCCTACCTGATAAGCAGGAACACTTTCAATGTAAGGAAACTATGAAGCACGAAACATGATTCAACGCCAGCAAATCCTCTAAAGCAACAACTGATGACATTATATGACACATCAAATAACCACAAGATGTTATTCCATAACATATCTTAATCAGTTACTTCTCTTTATATAAAATAAATGACTCAAACAATGACTTTTTCTCCTGCAGCTGTGAAAAAATAGACAGAAGATTGTTCATAAAAAATAGTAACTATGTTTGCGAACAGATCTGCCATATTGTTAAGACCTGATCCATGAATGATGCAATTATGTGATTATGACAAAATCTAGATATGGGCACAAAAACTAACTAAACAAAATTATATGAAAAGCATCTAATGTTGATTTTTTTTTTTTTTTGAGAATCGGATGATGGAAACTCATCTGGCTTCTTTGAAAGAGGGAAAAACTGAAGCGAAGCCCATCAAAAAGGCCTAGTTACAATACAAGAGAGGAAGAACTAGGAGGGAAAGAGGCCGAACAAACAAGAGGGTCGTCAAAAAAAAAAACCACAAAAGGTGTAAGGAAGCCCAGAACTCAAATATCAGAACACAAGATAAATAACCAGAACATGGAAAACCTGGACCTCAACCAAGTCTGGCTGCTCAAACGAAAAGAAATTATGCAAAACTTCCCCTATGGAACCACCTTAACTCACCCCTATAACAGCAAGGAAAAATACATATTACTTAGAAAAACAAGTGTAGAGGATGCCCTACTAATGAAAACACATGCATATAACTCATGCCATTTATAGCACAAAGCACAGCAATCACTAAATCCTATCCAGTTCAATCCTCCATATTTCTGTTATTCCTCCATGACTTCAGTGAAGGCAGCAAACTGATGCAGGCCAAGGTCGCATACCATCTCATCACAGAAAACAAGCATATTGCATAACTCCTGAGGTCACCAAAAATAGAGTTCAAGCAAGCAAGAGGACCTAGATTGATGAGATTTTCATGGAAGAATCAGAAATTAGGCTGCAGCAAGATAGAAGACTGTACTTTCATCCTTCATAGCAACATCTCATGAACAACCATCATACCCCTTCTGCATGCACTAAAGGGAGAACAAAAGGTGACACTTGACTTAGAGGTGTCCAAAGGACTTAAATTTTGAAGTTTATGGGAAAATTGGATCAAGTTCCATCAAGGTAACAGGCCACGTAAAATTTTCAGATGAAACGCTTTCATCATGTCCAACGACCAACATCGAATTAAGTTTCCATCATAACATGAATGACCCAAATAGGAACCCCAATGAGGAAGTCATGGTCAAAATCAAGGTTTCAAATACTGTTGGAATGAGAGGGTATGAAAGGTACCATTTCGGAAGGTCTGGTACATAGTTTGTGGTAGTGGATGCAGTCCCTTACTCGGTATCTCACCAATCTGGCAAAAAGCCGGTCAGTACATGATTTGGTACTGGTATCTGAAATATTGGTCAAAATATGAAGTTATGATAGTGTTGAATACTGATGTTTGCACTATTGGCATTATTATATAATCTACAGCCAAGCCCTTCCATCAGATAGAAATCTGATGTCAATCCACCTAATGTCAGATCCAAACTCGTCCTGTTCAACTTGGAATAGGTCTAGACAGCCAACGACTCCGTAATTGTCATCTGATAGTGTTCCAACAGCACTCTGAGTGCTACCAAATAGGTCAAGACGCGAGCGTCCTAGTTTTTGCCCTTAAGGCGAAATTTTTGTTCTAGAAGCCTTGTAAAGCAAGTAATACTTGTTTGACTTCAGTTCAAAGAGACCACAATAAATGTTTGTCAATGCATGGGACCTAGAACCTATAAATACCTCTCCATTTTTCACACTTTTCATCATTGAAGTCAATAAATTTCCTTTCTTAAGATTTTTCTCAATTTTCTTGTATGGTGGAATGCTGCTCAAGAACATGTGGTGCAATGTTATGGTTTAGGAGAGGTACTGTTATGAAGCCAGGATTCTTCAACTAAGACCATATGAAGACAAGAGGTCGAAGGCTGAAGGTTCAGCAGGAAGACAAGGTTCTAGGCTTTCTAGGTACGCTTAGATTTAGATTGGTTAATTCACCTTCTAGTTCTAGTTCTATGTTAGTTTCTGTTCAAGTTTTATTTTGCTTTGGTTTCACTAATTTGATGTCATGTGGGCTAAGGTGTGCTCCTGGACTCTTTGCTTGCATCAGGAGCTGCTAACTTGTGCTTAACATGCAATTAGAGGCCTCTTGCAAATTGGCACCTTACAAGCAATTAGTTAATTCTTATCCTTTAATTTCTAACTCTAAGTTAGTTTCTCTTCTAGCTTTATTTTGCTTTTGCTTCACTAGTTTGATCTCATGTGGGCTAAGGTGATCTCGAGGGCTCTTTACTTGCATCAGGAGCCACTAACTTGTGTTTAACATGCATTTAGCACCCAAATACAAGCCGGCACATTAAAAGTAAATGCTCCGAAAATTGTGGATGATTATGACAGAACATAACTTCCATGACCTCCCTAACTCCTTCAATGCAAGAGATTCATTGTAAGAAGTTCATTCTTTAGCATAAGCTACAAGAAGATCTTCACCTTGAAAGGCATCTTCCCTTCCCAAATTTGTAAGAAAATGGTGATAGAACTCTCTATTTTTTGGGGGATTCAAAAGAAACTTCACATGGAATACACTTGTTTTGAATCTTGTCTTCGAACAGGTTGAGAAGGTTGATCAAATCTCTGAGTGCTGTCATGTTATAAGCATCGACGAGGCAATGGAATTTGGAGAGTTTTACCATGGATGAAGAGAGCTTGGGATGCAACATTTGCATCTCTATCCCAAACTCTATGATAAAGTTGACGAAAAGTTTCTGCAAGAGGTTGAGCTATCTATCAGTTTGAAACTCCACATCCAAACCACTGAAGCCTAGGTTGCAAGTCTACAGGTGAAATCTTACCTAGTTCTTAAAACACTGCCAAAAGGAGATTTGATGGGGAGGTGGGAGTAGAAGTCAAGACAGCCCATCATTAAAAAGTAGACACCCGAGATGTAGATACTTCAAATGCCCCCCTTTTCTTGTAGAAGCCTCCATAACCAGTTACATCACAAAGAAGAGTTGATATCTTAAGGGTTAAGAACTCCATGACCTCCTTGTTTCTTTAATTTACACAGTATCCCCCAACTAGGTTTACATCTAAAATTTTAGACTCCTCTCCATATGAAACCCCTCAGTCCTCACCTTGCCTAACCACTTAAGGACCCACATTGGGATTCAGAAGATGGAGAAATATTAAAAGGCAAAGAAGAAAAATCAGAGTTTAAAAGTATTATACAGTCCCCTTAAGAAAGCAAACCACTTTTCCAACCTGCAAAGAGAGCATGTTCTGCCAACCTCAGAAAACAAATGAATAAACCACAGAAGTTTTAACTCTAGCCACTTGAAGGTCTGTTCACTAAAAACTGGTCCAACTCCACTGAGTGACCAAAGTGATTTACAAGAGTGATCAATAAAGCAAGGGCAACCTATTTAGATGGATCGAAAGAGGCCTATTGACAACTTTACTACAACCTTCTCAGAAAGGACTATCTATAGCAGCCCGTACTAGTTGGGCGTGTGGGCCTACCCAAAGAGGCTAGCCCAACTCCCCACGTGCGCTTACGTGAGGGAAAGGGGGAGGAGGACTCCGGCTGATAGTCTCCTTCCTCCCTCATCCGATCACGATTGTACTTGAATCCTAGGATTTCAGGATGATCCAAACACCAAAAAACAGGAGATTTTTGCCTATTTAAGATCTCCCATCCTCCTCCTTTGAGATCCATCGAAGAATAGGCAAACTTTTGCCATGATTTCAAGCTATTCTTTTCAAGGTTCTACTTCCGATTTCCGCTAAGAAGGGTCGCCAGAATGCCTCGCCAGACCGAGGTAAGAGTCCTTCATGTTCTTCTCTTTATTCTCCGGTGTCTTAGCCTTCGTTCACCACGATTTGAGCCGAAAAATTGCCGAAAACCTTCCGAAACAGGGGTGCCCTATTTCGGCGTTCTTCTTCTCAGTTCCACCGCCACCGACTGTCGGGAATGGCCAAGTTTTGCCACCTCCCAAGACCTCTATATTTGGGCGGCAGTCGATCGGAGAGATCGGCCGTGATTTAGGCTGAGTTCTCCTATAATTCATCTTGATCTTCTTCCCTTCTGCACGCTAGCCAGCCACCGCCACCGGTGGTGCCGCGGCTGAAGGCCGCCCATGGTCACCATTGCTGAGACTGGGCCACCTTAGGCTGCCACCCCTCTGACTCAAAAAGGAAGGGAGAGTGGGTTCTCCCCTCTTTTGGGGAAGAAGAGAGTCTCCTCTCTTCTTTCTCTTCCCTCTCTCCTCTCTCTCTTTCTATTCTCTCTCTCTCTCTTTATTTTCTCTTCTTCTGTTTCTCTCTTTTTACATGGTTCTATGGACCCAGCAGGAGGGTCCCAGTTGTTTTCTTTGTGGACCCAGATTGACTCTAGTAGAGGATCCTGGTCTAGTGTTGCTGCGACCACCCATCGCGCTAGTTTTAGCCCAACCATCGCCAAGTATTGTTGGACTCTAATATCATGAATCTTTATTGTGTTACCTGTACCATGGTATGATTCTTGTTTCATGAGTTGACTTGTTTGATTGGCCAGAGCGGGATGACCCAGATCGTCGGACGCTGCTACCTAGTCGACCCTATCTATCCTACACCCAACTGTTGTCAGGTATCATTGGACCCATAATTGATAACCCTTGATCTACTACCTTTTTCTTGATTGGATATATGTTTCTTGACCAGATGAATTGACTTACATTGTGCTGACTGGTTTGAACAATTGGGCATTTTCATCTAGTTAACCTCGTATATCTTCCTATACGAATCTATTTTCATAGTCAGCCCAAGTTTTGTATGGGGATACAGTCATCCGAACAAAAAAAAGCCCAATGAGATCTTATATTCTAATTTCTAAATTAAGGTAAGGCCCTGACCTTTTATTATAATTTAATTAAAGAAGGATAAAGAATATGGGTAAAAACTCTAAAATTATGTAATTACTGAATAATTGATTCATTAATATGGCGAATGATTGATAAGGGATAAGTTGGTGTTATATTGATATTAAATTAACTAGACATGTTAGGTGTGATTGGTAGCATTGTAGCTACACTGGATTGCGATAGGGGTAAGAATCCCTATACTCAGTCACCATATATATATATATATATATGGTTATTGATTTGTACCACTGGATTTGCATCGTGAGATTTATATCGAGAAATTTGGTTTGGCATATGATGTTATTTTTTAAATAATTTCTAGTAGCAATATATTCGTATGGTTTTCAATAATTTCTAGTAGCAATATATTTCAAGCCTAGCATATTCTCCCTCTCCTGCTCGCTCTCTCTTTATTTCTTCTCCGGCTCCGACAACGCTTCTCGTTTCCGGAGTCGGAACTGTACCGGTGAGCCACCGGTATGGTTCGGAACGGGCGAAACTGCTCGGTTCGGATCGGTTCCGCCGACCCTGCTAGGGAGTGTGCCGTCGTGTTACATGGTCGGACTTGGGTGGTAGGTTCGAAGCATGACACTATTATCCAAAGGTTAACCCAAAATTACCGAAAGAGTTCGACCCCCAGTTGATGCTTGTAAGGTATGTACTTTAGAGGGAAACTCAATCTAACATAAAGTAGCCACTGCAAAGCATCTGAACCACCTAAAATGTCATGCCCGGTTAAATAGGAGCTTAGTAGAAATTTCTCGACGAAGGACAAACAAAGCATCTAAAGGCCAAGCCCTTTAGAGATAACAAAAAGGGACCATTTCTGCAACCATCAGCTGGATGACTTTTTCGCAACATTGATAGAATTTTGTCCCCTCCAAACTCCCTGTCAATAGGAGACTTCCTCAAGGAGGGAAGTTCCTAAACCATGCCTAAGAGAAACTTGCACTCAAGAAGCCACCACTAGGGCAGTAAGGCCAATCTCCACTCAGGTCACCTAAGGATGCTGCCAAGTCTGGAGGAGCACCTTGGATGCCTTCAGGCCCTGAGGCCCCAACATTCACCTTGAATGCCATCTCTCTCATATCCTAGGTAGTACCATAAAATAAAACTAACAATAGCACCTACCCAATGTTCTTTAAGTAAAAATCTGACCTATATCCCAGACATGGTAGAGAAGACATCTTGACCTTGACTTGCTTGCGAGGAAGATGACTACTATTCTGGTGAAATAGACAGCCCATCTGATGATCGAATCGGGATTACCCACCCCTCCGATATTATTTACCAATGAAAAAGAATGTTTAAAAAATCACCTAATTGTTCGAATCTTTGTTGCGAAGTCTATAAATTATAGGTCCTCTTAATAAAGAGATAACAGTCAAATTCTTATTATGATCCTAAGAATAAATTCTGATTTTCATCCTCATGTGAATCGTCCCTCTACGAACATTAATTTCAGGAAATTCAACTTAAATCTGCTCATCAATCGCACATCACTTCATGAGTCGAGGCCAAGTCTAGGATGATAAACATGAGTTAAAACCACTATAAATTTTGTTAAAGTTGCAATTTTGTTTCATACAAATCATTTAATAGCTTAGGCTGCCATTTATCTTGATTTTTCCTTTGCACATTGTTATTCATAGAATGACATATGACATATATTTCTGACAATATTTTAACAAAAATTGAAGGAGGGAATAAACCTGATAGGTCCATTCTCTAACAGAAAGATCCTCCACAGCATCAATTGTGACAGAAAAGATACCAGTGCCAGCAACATCAAACCAAGGTCCATAATTCTAGAAACAAAGAATAATATCAGTATAAAGACAATGCTCATAAGAGCCAGAAAGATACAAAATTTACTTCAAGATAAGAAAATATGTGCACCTGCAGCCCGACCATCATACTCAACAGCTCCAGTGAGTTATTCCCTTGATTAAGCTTAATTTCCTTGCCAATTGTGAAACTTGCATCATCATGGTTGCCATATCCAAATCCTGAAAGTTTTTCCAGAATTTAAAATAAATAATGAATTTTATACAGCATAAAAGCAAATTACAAGTCTATATTTAAGGTTGGACTTCGACATTCAAAAAGACTTGTGATTTAGCTAAACTTAACAGGGAAAGAAAGATCAAAAATACAGTTACTGTAAGAGGAATACTTTGTGGAACTCTAGTCCAAATATTAATTTTTTCTGTTCTTTTGGGTCAAAACAAAAAAAAGATAAATATATTACTGTATAATAAGAGCATAAGATTAGTTCATAAATAGGAACCACTAAACGCCAAAACCTCGCAGGGTGTATTAAAAAAGTGAAAACTGGAATTGGAAGTGGTGGCAGATGCACCATTCATGCAGGCAGAAGAAGAGCCATCTCCCTCAAAGAAAAATGTCACAAATGATCAGACACCAAACAGGAAAGTTAATTACTAGGTATAAAAATGTGGGTGAAAAATGCTTCAGCAAAGCATTCCATTTCTGGGTGTATCTGTAATAGGCACTACTTCAGATGAAGGTTATTTAGAATTTTAAACGATCATTTTCAAAGTGTCAGTTGGGTTTCTTCTAGACTGGTTGAAACTGATGCTGGAAAGATAGGAAAGGTATGCCAACGGTTTTGTCTAACATGTATCAAATTTTACGACCCAAGCTGACCAAACGAAGGAATCAAACCTAAATCTTGGATTTATGTAAATACTAGGATAATGCAGCTATCTAAGTGGGAACAGAGTTTACTTTCCCAGATATCTATGCCAGTCCAAGTTAAAAAGTATACAGGAAGTGGCTATATCCATACACTCATACATATAGACATGCGTTTATACACACACACACCATCTAAACTCTTCTTTTGTTAAGCCAAAATACATACATACATACATACATACATACATATATATATATACATATATATATATATATACATATATACATATATATATAAATACATATATATATACATACATACATACATACATACATACATACATATATATATATATATATATATATATATATATATATATATATATATATATATATATATATATATATAAACTCTTTTTTCATTAAGCCAAAATGTTGCCCATTTCTCTTCTATCACTTAACTAAAGCTCGCTAGTGCAAGTATAAAGCCAAAGTAGCATTTCATAAGGTTCTTTTGATGATGTTACATGACAAGAATGATCAAAGTAATGGATTGGAAACATCTAATTTTTAATGAATAACAGGAAAATGCCTTGCAAAAGCCACCCAAAGCGAATTAGATTATTTTTGCCTTTGGATGGCTACATCCTAAACCAATGCCGGTACAAAAGGTTGGATAACTAGGGGTAACATTGTGCAAAATATAATCAATTGAAGCAATAAATGAATAATTATATAGTAGACAAAAACTTCAGAAGTTAAGCAAAAATATCAATGTAAAATATGATCATAACCTTCAAATCTTTTATTTATGAAGAGTAGTGCTGCATGTCCCAAACTCCCAACATGAAGAAATACTTCTTTTCCTCCTCATTGACATTTATACTGTGAAATTATCCACCATACTTAAAAACATCAATACTGATGCAAGGATCACTATAACAGAGATGCATGAACTATGTAGTGTTTACTTTAAAGGAAAAACATTAGAATTTTGGAAGATAAAGTGTATATATAGCAAAAGGCTATTTGATTGCCTGTAATTCTAATTGCATGAAGTAGGAATTGCTGTTGCAATTGGAAAACTGCTTTTGTTTGGTTCCATGGGATAGACAACAACTAATGTTTGTAGTTTTTTTGGTTGTATGATGCTAAAAGAAGTGTGATAACTTGCAAACAAATAGGTAAAGTTACCGCCTCAGGAACAATGTACTGTTTATTGTTCATTACATTTTACCAATAGGTGACCAACTATAGACCATTTTATGTATTATAGAATATTATATCTATTATCATAATTAATTCTATTTATAATAATTAAGTCCTAATACAATAGTATTTATGATAATAAATATTATAATAATGCATTAATAAATTGTAATTATATAATGGTATTACATAAATGTATAGTATTAGCACAGTATAAATATTACAATAGTATCATATGATGAAATAGAAATAAAATGATAATAATAATATGTTTAATACAAGTATTTTAATAATTAATATAATTATGAGACTATGAGTTATTATATAAAAATACAATAACAAAATAATGGTAATTGCTATAATGATACATAACAACAATTAAAATAAGAATCACTATATTATAATTATAAATTTAAGATTATGATAATAATATTATTTGATATGGTAATATTTATACATTATTATCATAATAGATATGTAATTATGAAATATACTATTATAATAATTTATGGTTTATATATATTATAAATTGTAATTTAAGTTGGGACAAGTGAGAGGGTTAGAAGATAAAAGATAGGCAGCTGGTAGCATAGGATTTGTGACTTAATTTGCAATTGGTGTTGTGATCACTCTTGACCACAATACTAAATGCAACTTTTGGGGCTTTGCTTCACAAATCCAGTTGCAAGTTGCAATTAAATTGCAAGTAACCAAAGAACTAAAAAATGTTGCCAGCAACTCTAATTGCTACTATTCCATTTACAACCTGCTCCATTGCAGTCAACCAAACAGCCCCTAAATGCATTCAAGTTGTAAGAAAGAAGTTAGCAAATCAAGATTGGTAGAAGTCCCCAAGATAAGTAAAACGTAATTATATTCATATATCAAACTCACGACTAATTTTTGCTTAAAACTCATCGTCACAAAATTGCATGTCACAATACTAGACCTCGTACTGAGTGTTGGTACAATTCATACCTCTGTACTGAAAATTGGTAACAGGAATGTGCTAAGTCTCGGTACCATACCGATATGGTATGTACTCTCTGTACCAAGTGATAGGGTTGGATACAGCAAACCATGCATAAGAGTATACATGGTATCATATTCAAAATAGAAAACGAATAATTTCATGGTGAAAACATATAAATGATCATATAAGAAACTAAAAAAATTCTTGAAGAAAAAGTATCACATTATGGAGCAACATGATAGATCAGCAGAGGCTTTCATTTTTCATTTTTTTAAAAGTATTTATATGCAGTCAATAAATTCATATTTCCACATGAACACCAAAGATAAGCCGGGGAAGAATGTTTCCTTGCTTCAAACCCATTATTCATTAATTTTTCGCTTTCTTTTACTTTTTTGTAGGTAAAGGCACCTGAAGCTAGACAGCAACAACGATGCTTGAAATTGACATAAACAATTACCTAACTGAATACCATAAATAGTCACTAATGTCCCTTGTGGTATTAATCTGTTCCAAGAGACCTGGTGCAACAAATGAGTTGTTACCCTGACATCCCACTTGTTCTTTATACCACTGCCATGCCGAGGATTCTAGAAGGTATTCCTTGTTGACTTTATGTTGATGTGATGAACCAGCAGCAGATTTTTGTGAAACAACCTTCAATCAATATGAAACATGCAAGCAGTAAGCAAAGTGTCAATAGGAAGGCCGTCACGCCCCAACCACCGCATACTCATAGAAAACTCTTCCCATAAGCAAGCAAGATAGCTTATCATGATATTATAAACATGCGGTTGGAAAAATCTAAATAATAAACTTTCAAACTTTATTTTAAATAACTAATCAAGATTAAATGTCTCATGATACCAACAATATTCTAAGGTATTGCATATCAACTTTAATAAAACCCTAATCTAAAATAATGATTGTCAAAATTCTGTCTCTAATTGCTCTCCCATAATGAAAGCTTAGATCAAGCCAGTTCTGTAGATCGATAAAAAAATAAGAAATCGTGTAATAAGCTAGACAACCCCGGTAAGCAATATATACCTTAGCTAGATAATTTGTATAATAACATAAGATACAATAGCCAAATATAATTTACTGTGAATAAGTATAAAGGCATAATCAATTTTGTTTAAAACTAATTTCTTTCAAATATTCATATACATAATCATAAATCTGATTTGAAACAAATCACATTCAACTCAATAGCCTTTAATTATAACAAACACATATTTTGTGGCTTGGCCAAAAACAAAAAATACGGACAACACTTCTACCCAGCGGAGTGGGCCGGAATACCACACTTAAATCCTGTGGAGTGGGCCAAAATACTATATTTATGCCCTATGGTAGTGCCAAAAATAGAAACAATGAGCTCCATAATAGTCAGAATGCCAATGCATAATCCCCAATTGGTAGGATCCAAAACATACTCAGGCCAAAAATTCAAATCTAATACGTATCAAAGCTCTTTTCACAAAATAACAAATATACTATAATCTTGTCAAAGAATGCATATTCTGTATAAAACCAACAAATGATAGTATAAAATTCCAAGAAAAACCACAAAATTATATATTTACTTTCCATTCAAAAACATGTTATAAAACATATAATTCACATATAAATCAATGAATAAATTTATCTAATGTTAAAAATAAGATATTAAAATGAAATATCTAGAAAAGATAAATCGTCGCTTACCTTGCACGAACAGTAAGCAAAGAAATCGAACTAATCCTAAGATTCTCTTTCAAACCCTAATATCCGAAATTACATTTTTTTTCAAAATTTAATCATGACTAAATTTGAAATAAAAAATAAAAAAAAAACCTAAGTCCTAGCATTATGGAAGATCAAACCCGATAATTAGAGAATACTATAGTCAAAATCAAAGGCAACGGAAGAAGATGGAGGAAGAATAGGGATGGCCCAAGTGGTAGTGTCAATGCTCTGAATTGGTCTGATCAGAATAATTTCATCTAATCACGGTCAGACTAGAGTATAGGTGGCAAAAAATCTAGCGGTGTTCGACAAGGATAAGGATGGAGATTGGTATGCTGCTTGGCAACCAGGGGTTAGTACCCCCTTACAGTGGTCAACCTATGCTGCAAGGGGTTCCAACTCGTGCGGCCCATAGGTCATGAAGAAGAGAGAGGAAGGAAAGAGAAGAGAGAGAAAATAGTTATAGCGGTGTTCGACAAGGATGAGGATGGAGATTGGTATGCTGCTTGGTCCCTTTTTTCTTGGTTTTCTTTGCCAAAGCGGTGTGAGCTCATTCTCGCCGCTCACTAGAAACGGAGGAGGGCAGCCTCAAGGGGCGGCGGCAGCTGAGGCCGGAGGATAGGCAACGGGAAGGCCATTAGAAGACGATGGCAAGCAATAGAGCGGCCGGTGATGGAGAAGATTAAACAGAAAGGAAAATTAGCCGAAGATACTCAATATTTAGAGCTTTAATCTACCATTTATCTGCTGATAAACAAAGCATTTCAGTATCACCTTGCCCTTACAGATTGTTTTTTTAAAAATCAATACAGTAAAATGGAGCCATCTTTTACTTTGATTGTTTTATCACCTTGAGTTGTAATAAGGTAGGTGCAGTAATCCTCCAACTAGTTCTTTATAGCATTCATCGAAAGCCCCTTCCTTGCCCAAAATTGCCCTTGATCAAGAATCTGACACCAATTTACTATGGGTTGATGGCAAATCAAAGAGTAGCAGAACATTAATTCATCTATATGAACCACCAGAGTTGGACAATAGTTGCTAAAACCAGTCATCTCATGGACATCTAATCCAAAAGGGGAAAGTCTGAAAATGGAACGGATAGGTAAATCATTGTGTCTTTAACCATCACCATAGGCAACACAATGACAATCATGGTTTTTGATTTAATTAGATGAACTATTATTGGAAATAATGCATCATGTCACTAGGGAATAAGCAATACATATACAATTAGGACTCCACCACAATATATAATCCATCTATAAATTTTCCAAAAGAGTGAAACTGTATATAGTAAACATAAATTCAAGTAGGATAAACATAGGTTACTGCACCAGCTTTTCATGACAAACAATAGCAGTTTCACCACCCATAGCAAGTATATATTAGCACATTGATTGAATAGCATGTACAAACTATGAACATAAAATCGTGTCTATAGACATTAAGACTGATATCCAAAGATAACAAAAAGCTACATCTTTGGGAAATTTTCTTTACACATGTATTGGATTCACTGAATGATAAGATAGCAATCTCTTTGATAAGTCAGCTCTCAATGTTGAACACCTATCGCTTTCTCAGCGAGTACTAGACCTAAGGCTAAGGTAGTTCATAGAAGTTGTGAGGCACCTTGTCATTTATTGAGCTTTGCATAATTTACTTATTCTACACGTATACTTTAGTTATCTTTTATACTTAATTGTTGTACCAGATGTAGATGGGAATAGCTTTGTCAATTGAATATAGCATCGACCTTGGCACTCATTGAGCTTTGCATCATTTACTGATTGTACACATATACTTTTCTCTTTTCTACTAAAATTAAACTCTATAGTGAGCAACTTTGTACTATATGTAGATGGGGATAGCCTCATCAAATGAAAACTGATATTTGTGTTGAATATAGTAAGTAAATGTGGAACATATCACTAGGCCATACCTTTGCAGTGTTAAAAATGACCTTTTTGCAGTCTGGAAGAATGCTAACAGACCAAGCAGGAAGAGTATATAAGTTTCCATTGAATGACACATTTGCATCTAAGCTATGGTCAATGTTAGCAAGAAATGCAGCACAGCCTGCTGTTCCATTGTAGATGTGTGCCTAGCATGCCAGAATAGGAAAAGGTTTTAATTATTTAGTTTGTGAAAAGGCAGGAAAACAAATCACAAAGAAAGTATCGATTGTTTGATACTGCGAATGTTTACAAAAGAACTATTTTACACGATAATGTAACAAGATAAAAATAATGAACTACTTTCATGAAAATAGGGAAAGTGATTCAAAAAAAAAGGCATAACTGATTCATTATGCATGATCCAACTTCTTTTATTATTCAAAATGATACTGGTAGAGTGAAAACTATGAAGATATGGTGTCAACAAAAAGGCATAAGATAAGAATTAGTGTTCACAACATGCATTTTATAGAATTGTTAATAACAAGAAATGGATAATTTTATTTCTTTTGGGGAAACTAAACAAAAAGAAATTTAGGATTTAGAACAACATTACTAATAATTGATGCTTTATAATCATGGAATTACAATTACAAGGCCAATGAGATGGGTATCTGCAAGGCTTCTGCATCTAAGGCTGCACCACTAACAGGAAAAAACGGAGCTAATCAAAAGAGTATGACTAGTGCAACAACAAGTAATAGGAAATCCAGTTAGGAGAGAAAATCCAGAAAGATAGGGAAGGAAGATCACAGATATTGAATTGAAACTGTGATAAAAGGAATACCAAAATTTATGTGTTAATTGAGGATTTGTTATCGAAATCGGATGTTTATAAGGATTCAAATCCAACAAACTGAGATTATAGTACTACTAGTGCATATTAAGTCATGCACTTTATTTAATTACTTGTTATCTTGAAATTTCTTCTGGGTCAGACATCAGATAAGGATCAGTAGGATTACAGAACTACTAATTTTTCTTAGACATGTAAAGTTTAAATGCCTTTCAAAGAAGAAAGCGAGAGAAAGCTATTCTTTAATAATGGAAATGCTCAAAATATTTGACTACCATGTTTACCTCTAAATTTGAACCAAGTGACATGTAAGTTGGATCTAAGTTAACCAAATAATCTTCACAAATTTTTATTGCCTTGTGCAGGTCTTGTAGGTGGCTCCACTTTGGCTGCCTCAGAAAACCTGCACGATATTCTGCCTTGTAAGATAAAGTAGCATTGAGCTTTAACTTTAAAGCACAATAAGATCAGTAAACTGTGATCAATGCACAAAACATGTTACGAGTATGTGCATTTGTGTGTATGTGTTTATCAATATTTGTGTGAAATTGTGAATACATACGTGCATATACATGTATATATTTTCCTTTATAAAAATGATCTTAGCATTATTGCCATCTATGCTACGCATAATACTTATTACAATTAGTAATTGTCCTTAGCTAGCATTTTCTCTTAAAACTGTCATTAGCTAGCATTGTACAGCATAGAGTATGCATGTATATAGAATGAAATGGATCTTAATTGCATTAGCATTAAGAATTTTCATATGTTGGCCAGAAATTTAGAACCAAGCCAAAGAGGCCTGTTGTGAGCCTAATCAATGGTAGTCAGGTATTCTAATCTATAGTTGGCCATACCATGATCTATACTTCTGGAATAAGGTTTGGCAAAATTGAGATTAAGGTTCTCCTGAAAATTCAGAAAATACAAAAAAAAAAAACTATGGAGCGTATCGGATATTGGTAGTTGGGATAGTACCATATTCATCAATTGGAGCATCATAGTCATAACTTGTTGCAACCAAAGGACCTCCAGCTGTCCGTCCAAAATTTGTTCCTCCAAAATACTGCAATTAACAACTTCAACTACATATGAGTGATCATGTATAATTCTTTTAAGCATATTTTCTAGAAGCTGTATGTCACGATCTGGTCATGGTTTTACCATGTAATAGTTTTGGAAAGTGCCTCCTGTTTCAAAAAAACGAGCAACTGAAAAAGCAAGGTCTTCAACTGGTCTATAAGGAATTGCATAGCCAAAAGATAGGAACCTACAACATCATGAATAACCAAAACTTCAGTGATAACTCATTTAGAACTGTTCTGTCCTGTGTTCACAGTCTCTTTGAATTATTTTAGAAGTATTAAGAGCTAGTTGTAAAGTTTACCATCCACTATAGTTCTCTGTCCACATCTTTGGCTTTGAAGCAGAATTTGGAGTGAATCTATCACAGTAAAAACCATTGCATGTATTATCTGCACCATAAATACATAGCTCTTAATAAAAAGGAAGAAAGTCAAATCATTATCTACCAGTTATGAAATCCATAGTGATCTCATTGCACAACCACAATGGATGAAATGTAGCAAATGAGTCTGATCTATTTTAGAAATGGATTATCACATTACGTATATCGAATGTAACAAATGCATATGTCCTGAATTACAGAAGAACTAATATATCCAGATCTTGAGGTGTATTTGCACCACAAAGGCTAAATAAGGAAGAACAGTACAAATGCTCAAGGCTTCTCCATTTCTAAATTGCTAATTATCAAGTCTGTTCCATTGCAAGGCAAAAGCAAGGAGAGAATAGGTAAAAGTGGAACCACTGCTCTATCTCAAGGACAACACATGACAAACATATCGACAATTATCAAAAGTGACTTCAAAATTAATAGATTAATAAATGTCATATTGAACTCTCTTAATATACATTTTGATTAGTGAACCAATAGAAGAAAAGGATGAAAAAAATTTGTTGTATGCACCTGCCAATCATGTTGCAAGCCCCTGCTAGTCACATTTTTATGGGTGAGGAAACAATGTTATAGAAGACAACGAACTCCATCAATCTAATGCAAAATGCCATCCTTAGTGAATCTGCAGTCAGTTTCTAATGCTATGTGAATCTAATAATGCCGTTCTTCTGTACCAGCCAATTCACGGGACTTGACTGTTCATGCAATGTTGGACCTTAGAAGCTGGAAGTGGAAGTAGATCCTTTATTTCAAGTTAGGAAATGCATAAATCTTTGTCATCCTTTATTCAAGTTGCCAAGAGAATTGAAACAGAAGTGGGAAGCCAGAAGGCTTGACAACATATTTAATGATCCCTAGGTTTTAGGTTAGGAATAAGAAGTTATTATTTATTAAATACCACATTCGTTTAGCAAGGTGAACAGAACATCTGCATGATTATACAGAAATTTTTATCTTTTTGTTTAATGTCTAACCCAACATACTTAGAAAGAGAGCCTTAGAAAAGGCCTCAAGAACTGAGTCATACATAAGGTTACAAGGTTCTCTTGTCATTTCAAACTCATAATTTACTCTGTTACTTACAAATTGGGCTGTTAGAAACCAAGAAAAGCATCATATCTCTTGCATAACACTAAAGATCCTAACAATAAAAAGGACAACATGCTTACAATTGGCTCTGGTGCATCTTCTTGCTGGCACATGACCCAAGGAACAGTGGTATTAAGAGCAACAGCAGTAGATGCAGCCCACTGCACATACAAAACTCCACCAATCCCATATGCCCATTCAACATTACCATATTCATTTTCAACCTGTTAAGCAAAACACCAAAAGAATACCATAAGTAAATAATTTAAGAAATGAATAATAGTTTTGCCCCCCACATAAATAAGCTGGAGGCCAATAATAATTTTAAAAAAAAGAAAAATGCATAGGACATATATTATTATAACAAAATCAGTCAGAAAACTATATGTAGTATATGTCCATGAACAACTACCATGGAGGATGACTGGCCAGCTGAAATATGATCTCATTGTAAAATATTAGCTAGATGAAGAAAGACTCCAATTTATATATCGAATAAATAAAATCCATCCAAGCTCGGTTTTGTCTGAATCTTCGTGGAAGAAGAAGCGGTTCACCAGCCGAGTCTAGGGCCCTAGACTAGCCGGGAAAGTCTGAAGTAAACTAGTCTCAGGATTTACCGACTGGAAATCTATTCAAAAGGTACTCTCATCCAGACAAAATGGAAGATCCTCATGAGAATATTCAACAGAATCATTTTGAACATATAATAGTATCTTCTACACATCCTATGAGCTTTGAAAATAAAAGTTCAAAAAACTAGATGCAACTAATTGCATCTAGCATGGCCCTCTGGACTACAAAATTTCACTCATCCTTTTTAACAACTTAGTTGAGACATCTAACCTTAATGCACAACAAAAAGAAGACAGCATGTCATTTTGCTTTAAAATTTTAATAAACCACTTTGACAGAAAAGGTGGAAATGAAATATGAACT
This sequence comes from Phoenix dactylifera, assembly GCF_009389715.1. Lineage (NCBI taxonomy): Eukaryota > Viridiplantae > Streptophyta > Magnoliopsida > Arecales > Arecaceae > Phoenix > Phoenix dactylifera. The sequence continues at coordinate 1,448,052 of NW_024067680.1, read as the reverse complement.
ATTAAAATCTGGTGTACAATCTCGATACTAATTAAAATTTGAAGGTAAAAACATTTAGAATTACGTTTGGCAGACCAATAATTATTGTTGGAACCAGCAAGTATAGATCTTGTGAATCCAACTATGTCGTTCACCAATGTTCACCGTCTCGATACCAGACCTCATACCGGTACCACACTAGCACAGTGTCGATACAGTCCCAGTACGAAATTTTTTTAACGGTCACCATCCGTACCCAGATATCGGTACCCGAACCAGTACAGTATGATATGCTCCATACCATCCGATTTCGGGATGCCACCCGTACCGAGACCGTACCGAACCGGTACAGTATGGTGCCCCAGCCCACTCATGTTCACGGAAGCCGTACGCAAGTCCCCTTGGGGTGATGCACCCATATTCCAGGCTGGTACTGTGAGGACTCATGCGGGCGTGTGTTTGTCCCACATCGGTTATTCACCAAGAAGATCTTAGGTACTTATACAAGACTAAGAAGCCCAAAAATACCTTTCAGGAGCCTTTTGGGGTGAGATCTTGGATTATTACAAATAGTATCCAAGCAGACCCAGCCCATGACCTATATAGACTAGAGGATACTGTAGCACAAGTATATTTGAGCTGACCACGAGCTGATCGTAGTTAGGGCTGGAAGTGGGCTCGGGCCGGCCCGAAGCCCATTGGGTCGGGCCGCCTGCGGGCCGGGCTATGGGCTAGACCCAATGACTTTCGGGCCGGACTCGGGCTGCAAACTTAAGCCCAATTTTATTTCGGGCCGGGTGTGGGTTTCCTATTGGCCCGGCCCAGGCCCGGACCAAGCCCGAGCCCAATGCCAGCCCGAACCGAAATCGACCACGGCCCGAAATCGACCACGGTCCACGGCCCGAATTGGGTATATGGCCATTTGGGTATAGGGCTGGAAACCGGGTTACGGCCTACGGGATTTGGGGATTTTTTGCGGTTGCCGAGCGATTTGCAGAGGCTCGTCATCGTCGTCGTCGTCTAGGGTCCGGTGGAGGCGTGGAGGCTCGTCGTCGTCTAGGGTCTGGTGGAGGCGTGGAGGCTCGTCGTCGTCGGCTCGTCAAGTGCAGAGGCGAGACGAGAGCGGGGGAGGCTCGTCGGCGGCGGCTCGTCGAGGTGCTAGGGTTCTCCGCTCGCCGTCGTCGGCTCGTCGAGTGCAGAGGCGAGACGAGAGCGGGGGAGGCTCGTCGGCGGCGGCTCGTCGAGTGCTGGTTTCTCCGCTCGTCGTTCGTCGGCTCATCGGCGGTGGCTCGTCATCGTCGGATCTCAGGTTAGGGTCCCTACTTTCTGATTTGATGTTTCCTGGGATGATTAGCGGATTTCTCGCCCCTCACCGATGCCCCAACCTCCCACCTCTTGCTCCGACGTGCGCTCTTCTCTCCCGCCAACGGCCTCATACACCGCCTTTCCCCCGAACTGATGATGATGATTTGGTGGAATCCCCCACCCCACTCTCTCTCTCTATCTTTCTCTCTTCTCTCTCTCAGTCTCTCTCCCTCTCACCCGGCTCTATTTGTTGGTGACATTAATCGGGCTGTCCCAATCGGGTTCGGGCCTTTTTTCTTTTTTGGCTTGTCTGCAAATTAAGAGATTGGTTGGCTTGTCTTTGTACCCATGCAGGACATGCCTTCAGTTATATGCATGATGATCCTTTTCAAGCTAAAATAGTAGTTGATGTCTTGAAACTGGCTGTAACAACTCTAGTGAACTTGACTCATTTTGTCAAATTGTACTGTGCAATTCATTCATCAAGGAAAATCGAATGAAATATTCTCGTATATTGCCTGCATTTATTTTTATGTCACTAATGTAATGTACAAGATTACACAGCAGCATGATGTTAACTGCAACATCACCTAAGATGCAGGAAAAGGTCTTATTCACACTTCTCCTTTTGCAAACCAAAACAATCAATATTGGCTGCACAAATGCACTTATGGATGTTTTACATTTGAGTTGTGACTGCATTATGCTTTTCTTTACTTTATCAGATTATCATGCTTATTGCCTGTGTTGAGTGCATCCCTTGAGTACCTTTTTAAAAGGAAGCTTGGCTTCCTCTACATTTTGCAGTATAGGAACATAGTTGGCTGATTGAAGATTTTTATTTTTCTATTTGGGCAGATTATTTTTACTAATGTCTCATTCTAAAATGGGTGAAAATGAGATTGTTGAAGATTTAAGGGATGAGGATGATAGAATGAAGATACTGTTGAAAATGATTGGGACAAGAATTCTAGAAAAAGATCTTGGGTATGGAATCACTTTATTGAGGAAAAAAATTCTGAAGGGTCAATAGCTAAGTGCAAATATTGTAAAAAAGTTTTAAGTGGGAGCACTAAAGGAGGAACGAGTCATCTAAAACGCCATCTAGAAAATGTTTGCAAGAAGTATCAAAAGAATCCGACGAATCAGTTGCTCTTACTACCAAGTTCAAAAGATCCGATAAAGGCTTTCAAATTCAATCAAGAAGAGAGTAGAAAAATTTTTGCAAAATTTATCATATGTGCTGAGCTTCCATTTCGTATTGTTGAGCACACTGTTTTTCTGGATTTTATGAGATCTCTTCAGCCATTATTCAAAATTATGGGGTCGTAAAACTGTAAAACATGATTGTATGGCTTTATATCAAGAAGAGAGGAAAAAATTGCATGATGTATTCAAGAACCTAAGTTCTCGGGTTAGTTTCACTACTGATATTTGGACATCTAATCAGAAAATTGGTTACATTTCTTTCACAGCACATTATATTGATTCTGATTTTATTCTACATAAGAAGATTATTAGTTTCAAGAAACTCCCATACCCTCACACCAGCTTTGCAATTGAAGATGCTGTAAGAAAATGTCTTGTTGAATGAGAATTGGATTGTAAATATGTGCTATTACTTTGGATAATTGCAGCACAAATGATGCTGTAATGAGAAGGCTCCGAGATCACTTTTGTTATTCAATGTTGTTTAGTGGGGAGTACAGTCATATTAGATGTTGTGCACATATATTAAATATTATGGTTCAGGATGAAATGAAAATCATTCATGAAGCTATTGAATGTATAAGAGAAATTGTTAGATATGTCTCTGCATCCCATCTCGAATGCAAGCATTTAATGAAATTGTACAACATATGAGACTTCCTGCTAGAAAAGGACTCACTTTGGATGTTCCTACAAGATGGAATTCTACTTATGAAATGTTGCATGATGCACTTAGTTATAAAGATGCTCTTATTAGATATGCAACTGAGCATTCATGTGTATGCCCCACCAATGATGAATGGAAAAAGGCTTCTATAATTCTTAAATTTTTAGAAGCCTTTCTTGATGCCACTAAAGTATTTTCTGGTTGTAAGTATCCCACATCCAATTTATACCTAAAAGAAGTTTGGGGAATTAGGGCTTTGTTGATGGATGAAAGTATCGATACTGATGAAACAGTGAAGCAATTAACAAATGAGATGCTAAAGAAGTTTAACAAATATTGGTCTCAATGCATAATTTGTTGGTAATTGCTTCTATTTTGGATCCCAGATCAAAGTTGATATTTGTAGAGTTTTGTTATCAAAAGGCATTTGAGTTGGAGGAGTGCAAGAAAAAGATTGATGATATTCGTGCTTGTCTTTTTAAATTGTATAATAAGTATGTAGATGCAACAAGAATGCAGCCCTCTATGAGTTCAAGTGAGCGAACATCTAATTTTGGTGGACAAGGTGATATAAGTTCAGTTTCTTCCAAAAAAAAAATTTGGTATGGATTTTGCTCAATTTAGAAGTCAGAGTTCTTCAAACGTCCTAAGAGATCTGAGCTGGATAGTTATTTGGATGATGATGTGTTTCCTGATTTGGAGAATAAGGAGTTTGACATCTTGGCTTGGTGGAAGAGCAATGCAACAGTCTATCCTATACTATCAAGAATGGCTCGAGATGTTCTAGCTATTCCAGTCTCCACTGTTTCATCTGAGTCGGCATTCAGCACTGGTGGTAGAGTTGTGGATCAGTATCGAAGCTCTTTGAGCCCTTCTACCGTAGAAGCCTTAGTTTGTACCCAAGATTGGCTTCGTGAACAATATGATGAAGGTATATAAATCTTTTAAATTTATCTAATATTTTTTATTTGCTTATTGTACTTATAATTTAAACATTTATGATTGATTTGTGTGTTAACAGTTGCAAATTGCTCGAGTTCTGTAACGTTGAATGTAGATGACGACACCCTGGACTCCTGGAGTGGGCAATTTGGGAGAACTGAATGACGATACCCTCATCAGATCTAGTTCATACCTAAAGTATCAAGTATCAAGTATGTTTGTTGATGGAGTATTTTCATATGGATCATGGTTATTTGTTGCAAAATTTTATGAGAGTTGTATGTTTTTGAACTGCAGGCTTGAAGCCGACTTCAGGGGGTTTTCTCTATTACATGGATATGATGAATATATTATTGTGCAAGGAACAACGACTTCAGGCCGATGATTTTTTTTATCCTCCTGTTTTTGATGGAATCCTTTTGTTTGGTTGCAGTTGTATCGTTGCAGCTGGTTTTCTCCATCAGATGCTCTTTAGAATTGTTGGACTAGTTTGAGCAGATTGGCCGTGCCAAGATAAAGTCAGGAAATTCATTCATCTGGCAGAAAGCCTCTGAATTGTGTATTTTGTTAATGATCTGTCTGATTGCCTACTTGGTCCATCTCATATTTGATTTAAGCTGAGTAGGTTGTTTACTTGTGGACATTTTTGCTTGTATGTTTTCATGTACTTGTATTTGCACATACACCTCTATGAAATTGTCGTCTGTGCAGCCGTGCAGGTCAGCAATGCAATCCAAAGGTACGGGCTCCTTACTACTACACATTTGTCGAAACATGTGTATGCACGCCTCTACACATTATTTATGCTTGTGCTGAGATGTACAATGTCTACACTTTCTTGAAGACCTTAACTGAACTTGGAAAATGTACATACATTAGATAACCTACATCCATGTTCAAGTGTTCCACCAACATCAACTAGAAAGTAAAAACCAACTCTAAAATTTATTGGATGCTGCTATGTTCTGTTTTATACTTTCAAAATGCTTCCTTGTCATAAAGAGAAGCATAACATATAATCCTGTAAACTGGGCCGGGCTCGGAATCAAGCCGGGCTCGTAATCGGGCTGGCCCAAATGGGCTGGCCCAAACGGGCTCGGGCCGGGCTCGGGCCGCGTTTCTGTAAAATTGTTCGGGCCTCGGCCTGGCCCGAAGCCCGAAAAATAATTTTGGGCCGGGCTTGGGTAGGGGTGTGGCCCGGCCCGGCCCGGCCCACTTCCAGCCCTAATCGTAGTGTTTGTGATTAGATTTGAATAGATTGGGCCCTTAGCCTGACAAGGACGTCAGGACTTGAATAGGAGTATGTGAGGATCCATGCAGACGTGTACTTAGTCCCACATCGATTATTCGCCAAGGAGATCTTAGGTACTTATATAGGACTAAGAAACTTCAAAAAAATACCTTCCGACAAGCCTCTCTAGGTGAGGTCCTGGGTTGTGACAAATGATATTTGAGCGAAGTCGGCCAATAGCCTATATGGACTAGGGGACACTGTAGTACGGATTCATGGAGACTAACCATGGATCGATCGTGGTGCTTATAATTAGATTTGAATGGATTTGAAGCCTTAGCCTAACGAGAACGTCAGATCTTGAAAGGAAGGAGTATGCGAGGATCTGTACGGGCGTGTGTTTAGTCCCATATCGGTTATTCACCGATCTTGGATACTTATACAGGACTAAGAAACCCAAAAAATACCTTTCGGCTAGTCTTTTTAGGTAAGATCCTCGGTTGTTACAAATAGTACAGAGCGGACCTGGCCCATAACCTATGTGTACTAGGAGGCACTGCAGCACAGATTCATGGAGGTTGACCATGAGCCGATCGTGGTGCTTGTGATTAGATTTGAATAGATTTGGACCCTTAACCTGACGAGGATGTTAGGGCTTAAACTGAAGGAGTATGTGAGGACCCATGCGGGTGTGTGTTTAGTCCCACATCGGTTATTCGTTGGGTAGATCTTGGGTACTTATACAGGATCAAGGAATCTAAATAATACCTTTTGGTTAGCCTTTTTAGGTGAGGTCCTGGGTTGTAACAAATGGTATCAAAGCGAACTCGGCTCATAGCCTATGTAAACTAAAGGACACTGCAGCACGGATTTATAGAGGCTGACCATAGGCCGATCGTGGTGCTTATAATTAGATTTGAATGGATTTGAGCCCTTAGCCTGACGAGGACGTCAATGCTTGAACGGGGGGAGTATGTGAGGACCTATGCAGGCTTGTGTTTAGTTCCACATCGGTTATTCGCCAAAAAAATTTTGGGTACTTAGACAGGACTAAGGAGACCAAAATACCTTCCAGCTAACTTTTTTGGATAAAATCCTGGGTTGTTACAAATGGTATCTAAGCAGACTCGGCCCATGACCCATGTAGACTAAAGGACACCGCAACACGGGCGTATTTAAGCTGACTACGTGCTGATCATAGTGTTTGTGATTAGATATGAATGGATATGAACCCTCAGCCTGACAAGGATGTCAGGGCTTTAATAAGGAGAGTATGTGAAGACCCTTGTGGGCGTGTGTTTAGTCCCACATCGGTTATTCACCGAAGAAATTTTGGATACTTATACAGGACTAAGGAATCCCTAAAAATACCTTCCGGCTAGCATTTCTGGGAGAAGTCCTAGGTTGTTACGGGTACAGCATACTTTGTCGTTCACTTTTATATACAATAATATCCTCCATCCTCAAAAGCTGCCGCTGATTCTACACGACAACTTTAATTAAAATTTTGTTGGGTAATACCCCAATTATTTTCAGACCACAAGATTCAAAACCAAACATCTCAAAAGTTTTATCTCTTTCATTCATTGCATATTATCAAATCGACTTGATTAGTTCTCATCACTCTTTTATAAATGTAAAGCATTAGGTTCTCATTGTTTTACCACATATCTACCTCAATATCTTCATATTTCTATTCCAAAATTATGCACATGGTGTCTGGGCTCCCCAGTTCTCTAATTGATGCATCATATTCAGCATTCTTTTAATGTTGGTCTTGTGACATATCTCTAATGAAAAAAATGGTAATTCATATGCTGCAGTAAGTGCCTCCTTTTCATTCAAAAAAAAAATGCTGCTTTAAGTGTTCCAACTATTTAAAGTTTCTCATAACTTTTCTTTACACATTATTGCCTACCAATGTATTGGTTGTCAACAGCCTGAGACAGCTAAAGCTTGCAGTAATTAAATCTGGAAATAAGTCAGCATTACTTGATAAAGTGGCAGAAGTAGCAAAAACGAATTTCCAACTGATAGGAAAATCTCAGCTTCAACCAACTATATCTCCAAACACACATTGTTTTAAGGGGTTATGATGTTAGACAGGATTAACTCACCTGTGCAAGAATGATAGGCCCACCTTGTGATGCAAACAAATTTTCCTCCTTCATAAGAGTCACAATCTTTGCAAGAAACCGCCCCATCTCTTTCTGTTACCAACACCATGAGACTCTATCAGTCTGTGGAAGGAAAGAGAACTTTTGCAAAGCAGAATTCCATGCTGAAAGCGTACTTTAGCACACTGACATATTTTGAAAAGGGAGGCAAATAGTATTAAAGATGAAAATATACCTTAAAGAGTGAGTTATTGGTCCGAAATTGAATCCCAGGAAGGAAGTGCAGCCACATAGGGAAGCCCCTGAAATGACATTAGAAATAGCAAACGTACTGAATGCAGCAATACAGTGCTTGATTCATTGGGCTAAATATATTGCTATCCTCCCTTTCTTTCAAAAGAAAAAGAATAAATAAACTGTTGCCACTGCAATTATTCATCTCAGAAATCTGTGATAACTACATATGAATGTAGTTATGTGAATACCTCTGCTGCCAGAACATTTTTACACCTCTGAAGATACACCAAGTACAGAATGCTACATAGCCGTCCTACATAGAAAAAGAAATCACAAGGTACAATACAAACCCATAATTCCATTCAGCACAAGCATATGGGCCAATCCTCAGATGCACAAAAAGTCCTGCCTCCTGGACCGTCTTCACAAACTTCACCAAATCAAACCTTCCTTCAAAATAATACTGCAAGCGTTTACCCAAAATAAGCAGTCAGACTCAAGATGAATAAGCATTTCAAAAGGAGAAAATTGTATTAAAGCTACATCCTCAACATTCTAAACCTGTCCTCGCATGGGTTCGTGGTAGTTCCAGAAGACATAAGTTTCGATCACGTCGAGTCCCCCTTCCTTGGATTTCCTGATAAGTTCTGGCCACACCTAAAACATCACAAAGCCACCAGAAACCTTAAGAACATATCAGTAGGATATCAGCAATAAAGCAAAACTATTGGAAAACAATGGGAACCAAGTTTTTTACCTCAGGTGTACTTCGAGGGTAGTGAATCGAGCCTGAAAACAGCAACCGTCTCTTGCCGTCGATTACAAGTGCTTTGCTATCATATGTGACCGTTGTTGCTGATCCTCCCTTCAAGTAGTGACCACCAAAGATTAAAATCGAGGAAAAAGTGAAAAAGATAGAACATAACCTTCCCATTTCACTCAAAGTTCCCGGGGAAAAAAGAAAAATCAAAGCACACACAAGCAGCCACCCAATAACTAAAACTCAAATTCCTTTAAGCTTAAATGGGTCCAACACTGACTTTGAATCATTCATAAAACTGAACGCATTACTATGCTTTCAAATAAAAGTTCAAATTTCAATAGAAATCCGACAGTAAGAACAAAAAGACCGAGTATTTCCCAAAAATCCTAATTCCAATCATCAGCTGCAAGCAGAAGAGCATGAGAACAAGATCAGATATGTAGTTATTGAGATTATAGAAAAGACAAGGAGCAGAACCTTTTTTTAATAGGATTGATTGCTCCAAACCTCCAAAAAAAAAAAAAAATCGGATTCTTTGCATGATTGAAGTGTTAGGCATAGAGTTAAAATTGGGTCATCGACCGTAGAGGACAAACAGTGAGGAGACAAAACGAGAGGGCGGTGCCGCGGAGTTGAGGCGGTTCCCGCGGATTCTTCTTTACGGAACGTTTAAATGACTTTTTTATCCAGTTTCGTTTTACATCTGCATCCTTGTGTTCTTACAAAATTCTAGTAGTCACAATCATTGAAGTTATCACAACATAATCCGCATAATCTTTATAAAATGTTCAAATAGGACTTTGTATATTTTTGTACCGTAATCAACACTCAACCTAATCCAAGTTGTCAAAAGGTTTAAGGGTGCATTTGCTTCACGATCGGAATCCAAATCAAAAAATGATTGGAATAAAAATTAAAATGATTCTAATAGCCCAACCCTTTTTGGGCTAATAGGCTGGCATGAAAAGGCCAGACCCATTCTCTTTGTTCATGGTCGACCACGATCGATCGATCGTGAAAGGTGGAGAAGAATGCTTATGTGCATTCTTTAGTGAGGTGATAATAAATGCTTATGTGTATGTTATTTGTATGAGTTTCTGAGTATTGATATGGTATCTGATATTGTTCATTTGATTATTATTTATAGTGTAGCAATTTGAAATTCTTACTGAGCTAGAAAAGTTCATATTCTTTAGTATATTTTTTTTCAAAATTGCAGGTTGCATAGCACTTGACTACAGTTGAGATCACAGGTGGAATGGATAAATAGATATAGCATCCTTATTTTCGGTAGGATGAATGAATCTTGTAATTTTGTTCAAGCTGTTATTTGTTATGAATTGAGGTCATTTTTGTTTATGGTTATTGAAGTTATGATAAATCTTTCAGGCCTTGTATATTCTCCGGAGTTGTACCCTAGAGAGTGTAGCCGTGTCACATGGTATTATAGATTTTCTAGAAAGTAAAACAGGTTCACCCGTATCTACCATAAAAACACATTTAAATTACATAAAATCCTAAAGGTGCTCTTTTTACATGGAACTCTACCTGCTCTTTTGTAATTCTATAATGTGCCATATGTATCTAAATTTGACGCTCTCTCTGCCCCTGCAATTTCAATGTTACTTTCTCCTCCATCATAATAATTTAAACTGCTCACTTTTTTCCATTGCAATTAATTATCTTCTTCAATTCCTACTTCTTTAACGTCGATCGATCTTTGTGAAATCCTCTTCTTTATCCTCATTTCCAAGTCCCATCTCTTCTCCAAAGTCTCTTTCCTCCATCTTCAAATCCATCTTGGCACTCCCTGTTCCTTTTTTCTCTGCACCTCTACTGTACTCAATCCTAGATGCTCCCTCCACACCTCTACATTATCATATACTAGATTAAAAATATTCAGCTATACATATCAAGAGAAGTAATAGAAGGAACCTTTTTGTAGTTATGTTCAATAATCTTGGTTCTTTATATGAAATCAATTAACCCACCAAAGTATTTGCTACATTTGAAAATGTCATGATTTAATTTATTTCATTATCTCTTTAATGTTACTTGGATCGATCTTAGATATGAAACTTATCCTTTACTAGGATCATTGAGACTCTGATTCCATTCTTTTATATGTGTCTTGGAGTTCTTGCAAATATTATGAGGTTCTTATCTCCTTGATCATGTCCCCATTGTTGGAAGCACGATCATACTATAGGACAAGAACAATATAAAATGAAAATGTAACGGACCTATGAATACAAACAACTGATTTAATGAAAAAATAGTGATGAAGAAGTTGAAATCGAATGAGTCTAGCATTTGAGAGGCCAACAAGCAAAAGTTGAATTGGCAGATATTAATGATGACATCTCAACTCCAAGAAAAACTTCAAAAAAATTTAACAAAGTTATATTTTCATTGCTCACGTAAAACATTTCAAGCTTAGCACCATCACTCTTAGAAACTAATGATCTTGACAACAAAATGATAGACATCAAAAGAAGTTAATTATGTTTACTAGGTAAAACAAAGAATAGAGCTAATGAGATAAAGAGGTAATATAGGCACATACACATGCATATATAAATGATGGTTTATTAACCAAAGTTGGTGATATCCATGTACAATTTTTTCTTTGTAAAGATATATAAAGGCATGATAAGAATCACCAACCAGATAAACCAAAAAATCGCATGAAGAAAATTGATGGAAGCTTATTGGGACCTTTATTTACTACTAATCTCTAGTGCTGAATTTCTGAATTATTATATAGAAGAGGTTCTCACTTGGGTGTCCTCGAACTTACTGGCCAATGATGATGAGAGAAGCGCAAGACTAATTTAAAGTCAAAATCCACTTCGAAGTCATCAGTAGGAGACAAAAAAAAACATGAGAGAGGCTTTTTGATCAACTAATTCAATACTGAAAAAATGTTCAAAGGTGGTTTAGATATTTCAATATCATCAATAGAATATTTTTGTGAAGAAAATTTATTTCTTAATCTGCTTTTTCAAAAAAAGCAATGTTATTTTTTTAAAAGAAAATGTCCACTTTGGACTTGACCATTAAATTGGTGCTAACATGACTATAACAAAAACATTTTTCCTATGTCCATAAAGATGCATTGTGTGTGCATTAAGATGTATTGTGTGGGCATCAAATTGCCTTCATATTCATGATAGAGCATGGTAGACCAATAAACTTTTAACATGCCCAAAGATATATTCAAAAATAAAGTGAATTGAAATTGCAAAATTGCTTAAACTTGATGTAATTTTGCGGATAAAAATTAATTAATTTTTGAATTTACAAAAAAGAGCCATATCTGTAGTTTGTAGAAAAGATCCATGTTGAATTTTATGATCTTATTTTTAAAAAATACCACATCAGTATATTCCTATGCTGTCAACTATTTATAAGAATATTTGTATATTAGCACCAACTTGTATGTCTATAGCATATCCATCCATTTTAATATGTAGTAAGCTTAACATTTATATTCAGTTGTTGACAGGGGCATAACGGTTGAAAAAAGTCCAAACTAGATTCTTTTGCTAAAAAAAAAAAAAACTGTGATAAAAGTAAAAATAGTGGAACTTTTCTGCAGAATTCTCGGATCTGAAATACGACTACTTCCATGCAATTTCAGATAATTCTATGATGATTACGTAAAAATCCTTTCTTCTTCCTCTTGAGCTTATCTTTCTCCCTCTCCGCGTGTTCTCTCGAAGGGAAGTACGAACTTTCCAATGTGAGCTGAAGGAGAACTTATTCACCCTGCTGCCTTACGCTCACCGGAAGGTGAGGGCAACCGCCCCCTTCCTCCCTCCCTCTCGAATGCTCTCCTCCTCTCCTCCCAAATCCCCCTCCAAATCCCACCAAGATCCCACCTTTCCCCGCCGCCGATGGATCCCGCGCCACCCCCCTCCGCCCCCCGACGCCCGCCGCGGCGGCGCTCGGTGAAGCCCACCAACTACGACGAGTCCCGCCTCGATGCCCTCCTCCACGACCAACTCGGCGGTCCCGTCCCCTCCCGCAAGCGCAACAAGACCCTCGAGGAGCGCCAGCGCGAGACCGAGACTGAGGCCATGATCGCTCTCTCCCTCGGCTTCCCCATCGACGCCCTTCTCGACTCCGAGCTCGCCGCCGGCGTCGCTGCTCCCTTCGCTGCCGAGCAGAACGACTACATCGTCGTCCGCAACCACATCCTCGCCCGCTGGCGCGCCAACGTCCGCTCGTTCCTCTCCAAGTCTCAGATCCGCGAGACCGTAAGCAGCGACTACGACCACCTCATCTCCCGCGCCTACGACTTCCTCTCCGAGCGGGGCTACATCAACTTCGGCGTGTCCCCCGCTATCCAGGCGCAGTTCCAGGAGGAGAACGACAAAGGGTCGGTCGTCGTCGTGGGGGCTGGCCTCGCCGGTCTGGCGGCGGCGCGGCAGCTCCTCGGTTTTGGCTTCAAGGTCTTGGTTTTGGAAGGCAGGGACCGGCCCGGCGGCAGAGTCTACACCATGAAGATGGGTAAAAGAGGGAACTTCGCTGCCGTCGACCTCGGCGGTAGCGTCATCACTGGCATTCATGCGAACCCTCTTGGTGTCCTGGCTCGGCAGCTCGGCGTTCCGCTCCACAAGATCAGGGACAGGTGCCCTCTGTTCCGGCCGGACGGGAGGGATGTCGATGACAAATTGGATCTTGAAGTGGATTTCGTGTTCAACAAGCTCCTTGACAAGGCTACGCAGCTGAGGGAGGTGCTGGGAGAGTTTGCCGATGGCATTTCATTGGGTTCTGCCATCGAAAGGCTTCGGAAGTTGTATGGCATGGCGAGGAGCGGCGAGGAGAGGGAGCTTCTTGATTGGCATCTTGCGAATTTGGAGTACGCTAATGCCGGGTGCCTCACGGAGCTCTCGCTGGCCTACTGGGACCAGGATGATCCCTATGAGATGGGTGGAGATCACTGCTTCCTTGCAGGAGGCAATTGGAGATTGATCAATGCACTGTGTGAGGACGTGCCCATATTGTATGGAAAGACGGTAACAAGGATAGAGTATGGAGAAGGGGGAGTGGTGGTGGTTGCCGCCGGTGGACAAGTGTTTCAGGCCGATATGGTGCTCTGCACTGTGCCACTTGGTGTCTTGAAAAGTGGGAATATTAAGTTTCATCCCGAATTGCCATCTCGGAAGCTGGAGGCTATCAAGAGACTAGGTTTTGGGTTGCTGAACAAAGTGGCCATGGTCTTTCCTTATGTCTTTTGGAGTGAGGAACTCGATACATTTGGTTGTCTTAACAGGGATCGATGCAAGCGTGGCGAATTCTTCCTGTTCTATAGTTATCATACAGTTTCTGGAGGTCCTGTGCTTATTGCTTTGGTGGCAGGAGAAGCTGCATTGAGTTTTGAATCCACTGATCCGGTCATTTTGCTTCATCGAGTTCTTGAGATTCTTAGAGGTATTGATCCTCAAGCATCCTTTCGTCTGACTTCGCTTTACTTGTTTGTTTCAGAATTGAGCGTAATTGTTCTGAACGATTCACTAAGATCTCATCGAAAGTAAAAAAGCTGAAATTACTTCAATTTAACAGCAAAATTCGTAACAAACTGAACCTTAATCCAAGCTTAACCATCTCCAAATTCCTTGCATTTTTTTTTTCATTTGCACACTGTTCTCTGAGCATTAAGTGTTTGTGTCTTTGTACTCATCTCCAGTCTTGGCTCCATGACAATGCAGGTATCTATGGTCCAAGAGGTGTTCAAGTTCCCGATCCGATTCAAACAGTTTGTACAAGATGGGGTAGCGATCCTCTTTGTCGCGGTTCATACTCCCATATCAGAGTAGGGTCATCTGGTAGTGATTATGATATTCTCGCTGAGAATGTTGGGGGACGACTCTTTTTTGCGGGGGAAGCAACAACTAGGGAATATCCAGCTACAATGCATGGAGCTTTCTTGAGTGGATTAAGAGAGGCATCATGTATTCTTCATGCCTCAAGGAGTATAACTAATGGGAATGCTGATCCTAAGAAGTGCTTGCAGAAGAACTTGAGATTTTGCAATGACATTCTCTTGGATCTATTTAAGGAGCCAGATTTAGCATTTGGGAACTTTTCTTTTGTGTTCGATACGATCACAATGGAGGATCCTAAGGCAATGGGACTTATGAGGGTTACCTTTGGAACATCCAAAAATGAAGCTTGCAGGAGCTATATCTCGGAAGAAGAATCAGAGGAACAAAGGCAGTTGACAGATTCACAGTTTCAAGCTTTGCATCTGTATGCTATTTTATCCCGGGAGCAAGCACACCACATACAACTGGTAAGTGGGGATGATAAGGGTAGATTAATGTTGCTATGCAAAAAATTTGGCCTAAAACTTATGGGATGTAAAAGTACATTTGCTCTTGGTAGTTCCTTGATTACTAGCATTTGTGGTCCACGAAGAGGCCGGAATAGGCAACGCCGGCCCATGCATTACAAAGTACGGTTCTAGAATTTACAATTCTTGTACTCTTACCATTTTTTGCACCGAAATGCCTCAAGAAACATGCCCCACGATGAAGTATGCCCAACTGTACACACACTATAAAGTGGGCAAAGAGGCCCTTTGTAACTTTGTTTTGCTTACCCTGAACTCCATTCTTTTGAATAGATAAAAAAGATTTGTGTTTCTTTTTTTGGTGTGTGTGTGTGTGTGTGTGTGTGTGTGTGTGTGTTTGTACATGCTAGATGAACTGTTGCACCATCATAGATTCGTTCTTGCCAACTTAAACTTTCTCACCTAGGCTTTTTATCATAGGCTGTTACTTGTCAATTATTTTCTGCTAATTCCCTTGATGAAGCAATCTACATTATATTAGGACTTGTAAAGGTCATATAAACTGCAGTTATTTTAAACTTGTAGGTGACAATATGGAGATATTGGAGTGGCTCATGCAACAAATATATAGACAAGTAACAAGGTTCTAAACTAAATATGTGGGAGGAAAGCGAACCATCATTACTTGCTCAAGAAATTGATGGAAGGATGTAGAGAAGGTAAAAAACTTACAAGTGGTTTCTATCAACTTACAGAATGTGTACGATAAAATACGAGATGATCTGATATGCTGAGCATCGAGGAAGAAGCATCCCAATTGGATATGTTGACCAAATGAAGTGCAAGAATTTCAATGTACAGATTACACACTGGATGTCAACATCCACTAGCCAGTGTTGGTGGTGTAAATGTTTTTGCAGAATATATAATGTTTATTTTTGAGATGTGAATAAGGCTAAAATCTGAATGCAATATTGGAGGATAATTGGATTTTACTTTTGCAATGCTGGCTCTATATTAAAGATAATTTGGAAGATATATGAGGTTGCCTTTGATAAAAAAGTACCAAAATCTTTCATTCAAAAGAACAATATCAATGTGTTGGTATGTCTATTGTTCTTCAATTTGAAGGGCTCGATTAGAAATAGCTTTGAACATGATGCAAAGGATATGGCATGAGAAAAAGATGATATGTTTGGTTGGCGTAAGGAATTTTATGGGTGAAGATGCCTTACATGGTTGGCATGCTACCGGATGGGAATTTTGTAAACAAGTAAATTGCGCAATAACAGAAGAAATATTGTGGTATCCAACTGTAAGAATGTATATGCTATGCAAGCTTGAACTAGCTATCATGAAGTAATTTATTGGCCACAGTATAAAAATTATAGTGTATATATATATATATATATATATATATATATATATATATATATATATATATATATATATATATATATATATATTAGGAAAATTGGTTCTCTTCTAGAGATCGAATTTGGTAGTAGGTGAAGATCAAAAAGAGGGTAAATTCAAAGTTTAATTAAGTACATCGATCATTGATATTAGGCCCATATATTTTTACACTCATGATAAATGAATAGACTATGGGTAGCTTTTGGTTGAAGGGATAAGTGCAAAGAGTAAGTGCTTGCATTTAGCATGCACCAGATTTCGTGATGATTTGGATTTTGTCACAAGGTTGAATTTGCCCTCCGACATTTTTGTATGTTTAGAGTGGAGAAGGGCAAAAATATAATTAGAGAACTTAACTTTCTCCTATTCTGTGATATGTTTATTCCACCAAATTGGTGGAATAGAATTAAAGCCCCCCCTCTCTCTCCTCCCTACTTATCCCTTCTTAGGGTATAAGGCTATTCCGCCAGTCAAAAAATGGTGTCTGGCATTATAACCACAGAAAAAATTCTTTATTCCTTGGTTATATCACCTACCAAACACTGCCTTACTATTTTGGGATAGGTAGAGGAGTAAAGTTGATGAATCTAAATCATAACTATGGAGAAATGTTTAGAGGATCATGCTCTAGTAGTTGGAAAAGCTAAAACAAACTTTATGCCTTGATTTTATTTTGGAGTAACAATGAAAATGAGGCCTTAGTCAAAATTGAATACGACATAAGAAAAGGATCATATATTTCCTTCTTATAGGGGCAATGATAGTAATATTGTGTATTGTGTTCTTGTTGGCCATGTTTCGAAAAGATCCTATATTTCCTTGTTATAGGAGCAATGATAGTAATATTGTGTATTGTGTTCTTGTTGGCCATGTTTTGGCTTTTATATGCTTACATATTATTTCATGGCGACGCTTGGCATGTTGACACAAAAAGATAAGCAAGTTCAAAAATACTAGTTGACATGTTAAGATACATCATTTCTTGACTAATTGTATAAATAACTATTTTTTCTTCTTTATATTAGTCTACAGTCGTGTTAATTGAATAAACATAATTTCAATTACCTTAAAAATATCTAGATCATAAATCACCCTAATATTTATATTTGTTGTTTTTAACATTTGCATGGATGGTTTTATCTACCTTACAGAGAAACATTACTCTACTATTATTAGCTGATGAATTTTGATGGTTTTCTTGATAGAGGGTTTGGGGGCAGATATAGAGAAGCTTGGAAATATAGTTCGTTGTACCATCCCGACCCGCCTAGTTCAGTATGTATTGAACCAAACCGATGGTGAACTGGGACATTCGCGCTGTTGGTTCAAAATAGGGGTCGAACTATACGGTTCACACTAGTTCAGTTTGGTCTCGTGACAAGCACCTCCTACCCTCCTCCACTTCAACAATAGAGGAGGGAGGTTGGAAAGGCCTCTTGTGTCTTTTCAACCCCTCTCTCTCTTATTTTTTCTTTAAATCATGAAAATATGGAGAAAGGAATGGATTTTGCCAAATTTAAGCCAGATCCAATGTAAGAAAAGGTAATGGCCCTCTCCTCTTCCTCCCTTTTTGTTTTTTCTTTTCATTTTGAAGCCTAAAATCAACAATAAAATGGAAAAATGGGGGGAGGTCATATCAAAATTTTGATTGTGGCATGATTTCATAATCTCTTGTAGATCTATGGATGATCCATCCAATGCCACCAAAATTATTTTTTTTTATTTTTAAATAAAAAAATATTTTTGGATTAAAAATGAAAGAAATAAAATTATTGGTAGAAAAATTTTATAAATTTAGTAGCATGATTAGGGTTATATATTAATTTATTTAAATTTTGGCGTGATCATATGCATCGTGACACACACCCAAATTTGAATAAATCTGGAAAATAAGTGGTGTTTTGTGTATGCCCATGGGTTGAGAAAAAAATATGTAGCATCCTTGGTAGGATGCTACACTGATCTAAAGTCAAATTATTTTTTTAAATATTTTATATTAAAATATTATTTTTTAAATAACAAATTACTAAAACTAAATAATAAAAAATAATAAAAAAGTATAAAAAATAGTATTATGTATGGATAATTCAAAAATATTTTTTGAAGTTGAAAATTGATTTTTTGTATTATAGTAAAAATTCACTATTTTTAAATAATTAATTAAATAATATTATTTGGAGATAAAAGTACATGTAGCATCCTTGTTAGAGTTCTACATTATTCTAAGTTAGAATAAAATCTCTATATATTTTCTAATTAAATGTTAGTTTATTATATAAGAATTAATTAAGATTATTTAAGTGTAAAAATTATAAAAAAATCGTATTACATATAGATAATGTATAGCTATTTTTTTGATATTTTTGATAATTTTTAATTACAATATAATTTTACTAATTTTAAATAATTAATTATCTAAATATCAATTTGTATAAAAATATTTGGCATGTGCTCGATAGACTTGTAGGAATGGATCCACCTAGAAAGAAGAACCCATATTGTGAGATTGGTTTGGATCATGGGCAGATGCTCTTAAACTGTACCATAAGAGATACAAGTGGTGTGACATAGTCTTCGAGGTGGGAGGGTTAATTAGATTAAAATAACATTTTGCTAGTGATTACCTTGACACGTCCTAGTATTGGAAATACCCACAGCAGGTCTGACAACTTATGAAGAACTACTTCACCGATTTCAATGCAGTGAAGCAAAATGCTATTACGAAGAGGACGGTGGTGGAACATCAGGAAGCACAACCACCATTATATCACTCTAAAGATTTGGAGCAGGCCTCTGTTCCAGATTTTTCGAAGGCGCAAATCCAGCATTTCATCTAGGTGAGGCTAGATGACCAATGACCGATAGAGAAGATTGCCAGGCATAGGGCTCAGTTTGAGTTCTTATACTATGAGTCAGGCTCTAGTTCTAAATAAGCAGTTTCAGCTTCTACATATACTTTTGCCAATGCATCTACTCTTTGGCCTCAAAACCACACCCGGAGGAAGGTCAGCCACCTCTTTCAAATCCCTTGAGGCTAGAAAATGATTATGTTGGGGGCTATCAGAGTAGATCTGGAGTTCAGAAGGACCTCCTCAATTTGGAAAGTTATCAGTAGGGATGGCAGCCAGTTAGCATCCATGTTTAGGACCTTTTTTTAGCAGAAAAGGGAAGAAGTCCTCTACGAAGATTCCACCAGGGATCACTATTCATGATGTAAATCCACATACCTTTTTGGGTAGAGATTCGAAGTAGTAGAAAATAGTCACCATTCTAGTCAAGGACAAGAATGATATGTCAAGAGCCATTGCATCATGGTTCTACTTCAGTCATATCCTGTAAATGGGGTAGAAAATATGTACTACTGGTCTACTTTCATCTCCATCCAGAGAACTAGACAGGATGTAGATCCACCAGGGCTGAAGGATATCTATGATGATCTTCTAGATAGCAATATGGAGGAGTTGCAGAATTGGGTAGCCTCCTAAAAGAGTGAGAGGGACATGTATGGGTTGATTGTGATTTTTGATAGTTGGATGGGTCCTAGCAAGCGGAGCATCATCAACTCTCTGACTTATATGTTAATTGTGACATAAAAATTTTCTTCCACAAGTTGATATTTCTAATCAGGTGCATGATGCTCAATATATCATTAGAATGATGGAGGGCTTGATCGGCTAGGAGAGCACGATATCGTGCAAGTGGTCACTAATAATAGTTCATAGTATAGAAGATTCATAGAGTGAAGTATCTAGTCCATCACATGGTTCATAGACAACCACACATAGGTGCTTGCTTTGATGAGGAAGTACACAATGGGTGACATCTTGAGGTCAACAGTCACGTAGTTTATTATAGACTACATTCCACTCAATATCCTCATTGAGAAGAAAATAGGCTAGTATTAGATGTTTGTTGGTGCTAAGTGGCAAGAGAGCAGATATCCCGAGCCAGCAGAAAGGAAAGTCATGTGGAAGGCTTGGTGATGTGTCAGCAGTTTTGGCAGCGGATTGAAAGGATTATGAAGCTATCAATTCCTTGTATGGAGTGCTGAGAGTCATGGATAATGAGAGATATCCCTAATAGGCTTCCTCTACCACATCATGATGTTTGCCGAGGCTTAGATCAGGCAGGAGATGGAAAACATGTGTAGGAGTTTATCGACATGATCAACCAAAGGTGTGATTATCAGATAAATAAGGAGTTGCATTTAGAAAGTAATTTTACTCATATACCTGTTCGTCATATACTGTTGTGTTTTAAGTGCAATTGTTATGCTAAATCAATTGCAACTATGTTAACTATCTACTATCTAAACCCGAAATCCCAATATAACATCCTTGGGATAGGTATGGACGAGGAACTTCTTGCTACCCTGTGCAATGTTCCTGATCTGAGAGTCCTTGCCTACTATCTGGAAGAGGTGAGTTAATTTTATCAAGTCGAGTAAATAATTGGGCAGCTTCGGCGACCAGCCAGTTGTAGTAAGCAAAGCAAAAAATGAATCCAAGTATTTTAAGATATGGACTACAACTGTTACTTGGATGTTATATAATTAGTATATAGATGTGGTAGTTTTCTTCAGCCTGTCATTTAAGAACCTAAGACGGCTGACCATTTGGATCCTCTTACAGATAGTCTTCTCCAATTGCTGTGAGTGTAATTGGTCTACCTTCGCCCTCATTCATAGTAAACAAAGAAATTGTCTCACACAAAAGAGCTAAATGATCTTGTGCATGTCCACTATAATATTCGTTTGTGGTTGAAGTGCATTGTATAAGAAGTGGAATTGAAATACAATGATCCACTTTATGATGACTTCATGCATACTGAAGAGGATCGGATGATTGATTGGCTTAAGCTGGATGAGTCAGGATTGCCTCCTCAACTAGCTAGTTTTATAACCAGGGAGGCTAGGGTGGATGTAGAGCAATAGCCAGAACGATATATTTCATGCTCACATCCAGTTGATTAGCCATAGAGGTCAGGCGAGAGTTGATCATCCCATGACTCTCTGTCGGAGATATCCTTCCAGTGATTTGATCGAGAGATGCTGACGAGAGGTCATCATGTTCCCTGTCTACTCAGGGTGGAGGGCATAAAAGATCCTTCCTACAAAATCAAGGCAAGAAGGCAGCTATTCAAGCCGGCAAGAAAGGTAGAGGAAAGACAATTGCATCTTCTTTGAAGAGACTCAAAGAGGAATCTATTCACTCTGATTTGGAGACCAACGAGTCCTCTGATGACCTGTTACACAGATCATCACATGGCATTAGCGATCAGGTTGAGCGATGATGCATTTGGTAGTTAGGGAGGTAGCGAGGCATAAAGCACCATGATTTATGACTCAGCCTAGGATGGCTTTTGATTCACCGGTGAGTTTCAGTTTACTCTTGCTACACAAGATAGGAACTATGGTGCATGATCTAGTAGAGCCCATAAGGATACCATTGCATACAGGAGATGGGCTCCTCATGGTTGTTCAAGTCTTGATGTTGCTATGGTAGATGACATTGCATATGGACTAGGGTCTTTGGATGTAGATGGTGCCGAGTCACGTATCGAACCCTATTTCACATCACAATTCCTGCTTTACCAGTTTTGCCCCTCCCTCACGAGATAGCTGATCATTTTTTTTATATTCAAAAGGGACTCTCATCTAGACAAAAAGGAAGATCCTCCTTTCATTTCTATGTGGGGAGGAGGCAGCTGTGCTGGCTGATTGGTTTTTATGTCGATTGGAAGAATGTGTAGGGCGGTCTACTGAAATGTAGGGCTCGAGGGGGACATATACTAACTCGGCGATACGGGAGGTGATGGTGTTAGTGGGGGCTCCGAAGAACGGGGTGGAGAGACCTTTTTAAGTATTGAAGAGTCGTCTTCAAGGGCGAGAAGCATATATGTATACTTATATTATAATATATATAATATATAAATAAATATAGCCTTTGACCCATACGTACATGGATTGCCCAAGATGTTGCATTCGAGTGATTACTATCTTTCATAGTTTCAACCATCTTTCGGGTTAGATTTTGCGGTCGGCATCTTCGAATGGCCAGTCCATCTCAGACGGATGACTCTTCCCAGAGTAGCTATTCTGTGGACTATGGAATGATCACTGGGAAGGACTATCACAATATTCTCCTCTTGGAGAGTTAGTGTGAAGCTCCTCTAGAATACTATTATGATCCTGTTGTCTACGAGGCACATTGACACTCAACCAGATTTTAGATATCGAGATGTATTTCATGCTTTAATTATATTAAAATCAACTGAATTTATTGTATTATATGTATTTTTTACTTGTAAATATATTGGTTGGTCTATTCCAATTGCATTCATGATAAAAAGACATCAAAACAAGGTTAAAATTACAAAATAGATAGCAATCCCAATCAAATTTCTAAGTACAACTCAAAAAAAAAAAGATTAAGAAAGGAAAAATTGAAAAAACAAATGGTGTACCGGTCAAATGACCAGCATGCCAACCTACATCGTGTGTCTGCATGGTACCTAACTAGTATTATACCGACTAATGGCCGACCAGTACCGATCTCGGTATCGGTTCAGCGAACCTTGCTTAAAATAACATCAAAGGTGGTCCTAAATAGGAATGCTTGTCGGATCCATACAGCTGACTTTAAATAGTCGACCTCAAATAGTTGGAAAAAGGTTGGATGGCTATGATTATGTGTATCTGATGCAGGATAGGTCATTACTCATTTGAGATTTTGAGTTGTCTTGCCCAAGTCAAACTTTTTAGCATTATTAGTCTAATCCCAAAGTCTGAAGTTCTCGAAGGTTAGCATTACACCTATTTACACATTTTAAAACCCCTAATAATACAATCAACTGATTGCATAATAGGCATCCCAATAAATACTAGGCTTGAGATAATAAAGGAAAAGAAGTTTCCTTTGGATAGCTAGAGCAAGAGGGAATTAGGGTTCATGGCAAGTGATGATGGTTGCTCTCCAATTTTTTTTCCTTTTCCTTTTTGCCATTCCTTTTTTTTTTCTATTTACTTTTTCCTGAAAAAGAAGTGAGCATGCCTCATCAATTATGAGAAGAGAGGAGCAAATGGCCTCTTTCTCTCTTTCTAAGAAGGATGAGGGTCCTCCTTGTTTATCCGGTCATCCATACTATAACATGGATAAAGATATGCTGATTTGAATTAAGATAAATAAAGAAGAATTACACCTAAGAACCTTATTAGCAAAACAAACTAAAAGCAACCATTATAAACACCTAAGATCGTACCTAATACCCTTATAAACCGAAACTACAGCAGAACTAAATGAAAAGTAAAGCAATATGGATTTAGAACTCTTTTTTTTCTAAGTTTCCATTTCTTCTATATATATTCAATTGTATTTGCTCCAGTTCTCAGAGGAAGAGGAATTCAGCTCCTATGAATTGGCCAAACCAAATGAGAGAACTGCCTTAGCTTGGAGCTTTCTCTCCTCTTTAGAGGGAGCATAATTGTCATTATCGGTCTAAGAATACGTGGTAGCCGTCCTTATTGGGTGCGCTACTCTCATTAAAGATCCATATTGTTCAAATATTGAACGATTTGCAGTCTTAAGTACTTCTCCATACTATACGTGCGTACAGGGGATTTGGTTGGAAAAGATTGCCTTTAGCAAAGATCAAACAAAAATTGACCTCAAATTTTGTGTTTCCATATTTTCAAATGATTTCTTTTGAAACTTACTAATTTCAGTCTATTTTGATGGTTCAACCAATTTTAAATGAAATTAAACAAAACTAACCATGTATGCCTTTCTAGAGCATCATATTGGTTTATTCTTTATTTCCTTATATACACAGACTATATAGTTTTCTTTTTTCTTTTCTAGAGTCAAAAGAGCAGATAAACAATAAAAATAATGCTTAGCAAGCCAATTTCTTCGAAAGGCCCTTACTACAATATATTATAGAGATCCAAGTAAACAACTAAATAGAAGACACCGTTACTCATAGTAATGATATCTTTTTAAAATAAATATAACATTCTATAACTACATGAATTTAATTAAATATTTATTCAACCTTAAAATATGAGAAAGAAACAAATCTAATATATTTGTCATTTCTACTAAAAATTGACCAGAAAGAAATATTTGAATGTACTAGACATTGCAAAGCTTCACATTTGCTGAATTTTTGAACAAGAGAAGTTCACAAACTAATTGATATAAATGTTCATGGTAGTACAAAATTTCAGTATGCTTTATAAATCTTCTTGACATGCAAATACTAATTTCATCTTAAAACTGTTGAAACTACTTAAGCGAAGAACCTTCACATCATAAAATACTTTAAATGCTTTGTAACAAGTTTTCTTATGTTGTTTTGCTTATATTTTTCTTTTCATTTTTATTTTTTCTGACTTTTATGATTGAATCTCTGAAACAGTTAGTGAAATTGTCAAAATTAACATTCCACAAGCCTGGCTAAAAGTGAAACTGAAGTCAAGTTTCAAACTTTTCCTGCCTAGTAGGTGCCGAAATATGAATTGCAATAGGCATTGGAGCCAAATTATAATGTTGCTCTCTTGACCTATCCAAGAGAGAGAATATAACAATGTAATCTCAGTCTCTCGGCTCTTGGGGAGATGGAATATGCAAAGCTCCTACTACTAATAACTACAGATAGTCATTTGCAGCACATGGATCTGGTGTGGAAAAAGTTGCTGAGCCTCAAATCCTTAATTGAACTCCATAGAATTGGTCTGATGCTTTGTGAGAAAGAAGCAAGAATTTTCCTTGTTTGGCCTCTCAATTGGTGATTTATGATAACTTATCCTCCTTAGATTTATTTTCCTGCACTTAATGTAGCACATCGCTGCTAACCGTAGAACCCACTCACTAGGCAGAAAACATGCTGCCAGTATGTTTGGCTCCCTGTACTTCATCTCCTAAAACTCGAAGTTCAGAATTAAATTGTTATGGAATATCTAGGAGTTTCTTTGTGGCTTCATAGGCTTATATTTTGAATTTGAAAATAATCCAGATACATTAAAGCCCTTCAGTGTCAAATACCTTGTTCCAATACCAATTAACATGGTAAATATTTAGATCAGAACTTATGTAATCATAATTTCTGGCATTTACTTCGCATTTGAGGTTTTATGGTAAATGGGGAAAAAAATCAGTAAGTGAGGAATGCATGCATCTTAGATGTTTTTAATAGGAATTGATAACTTTGAAAGGCACAAATGCATGTGGACCTGCAATCTTAAGATCTGATTTTTATTTCAACTCTAGGTTTTTTGGCTAGAGGCTGAACATTTTCAACAAATGGGGACACAAACGCATCCTAGAGGTTATCGAGCAAGCTCCAAGTCAACAGAGATCAACCAATGATTGAAGAAAATAAAAGAAAGAGGGGAAGACAAAAGAGAAAGCTGGAACTTGAATTAATCATTCATAAATCTGTCACTTCATCTCCTCTTCACCCATTCAAAATCTATGCTAGAAAGATATTCTAATAAATCTATTTGTGGAGACAAAGGCAGAAATAGCAAATATCTTTTGTTAGCATGTGAAGGGGAAATAGGTTGGATGGCATGGAGGGCTGATTTCTCTTTTATTTCTTCTCTTCTTTTTTCTTACTTTTCTTTGTTTCCCTTGTGTTCTTTTATTTTCTTTTTTTCTCTATTGATTGTGCGAAGAGATGGACATACAACCTCTTTCTTTGGTCATCAAGTTCGTTGACATGGAGAAGTTAATGCTGACCTGGACATAACATATCTTCTTTCAGTTTTCTATTACATGGTGACCTAAACATGCAAGATCATACTAAAGACTTATATAAACTGAAATGTGGGAAAATAAATGAAAAATACAGTGAATTGACTCTAAAAAACTTAACCCCTTTTGCTCCTTGTTTTCCTTCTCTTTTCCATCAAAACCCAGATTTCAATCTTGATGGCATCATCCAGTATGCATTATCGATGTGTTAGAATAAGGTTGGGGCACATCAATTTTGATATATGAGACCACATACAGATGGGAAAAAAATAAATGCAACTAGATAATCATTACAACCCTATCTACAAAAAGATTTCTGATAATACATACAGGAATAAGGAAGTAATAGGGTAAATTGTTGATAAAGGATTAATGCTAGAAATTTAAGGTTGAAATTGGATTTGGTTCATGAAGGTGAGCCTAATGGTAAAATGGAGAAGCATATGGTCATTGAAAGTATATTTGGAGGAGCATGTAGGAAGAGAAACAATTGAAGCATCATATTGTTTTGGACCACATTTAGTCTAGCTTTTGAGTCAGATTCATGTGCAACCAAAGCGTGACTTGTCATCACATGGCCTATCCATATTCATTCGTACATTCATACATGCATGTAGAGATCCATACACATGTATGAACGTGCATCTATATGCATACACATGAACATACCTGTCTATCTATCTATCTATATATTTTATATACACACATGATATCTAGGAGGCAAGTTACTAAAGTAGTTATTTGGCTAGAAATGAGCTAGGTTTGTGCAAGACTACCCCATATAAGGTGTAGACACCTCCTAACTGCAGCAAAGATTAAGTTTTCTTCAATTCAGTGGCCTAAATATATGTATGCCATAGCTAACTGCATACCCAACCTTCACATATCACCTTTTGGCTTAAGTTCCTCATACTACAATTTCAATTTCCCCCTAATCAATGATTTCTTGCATATTTTTCCGAATTAAACTCTTTAGATTCTTGATCACATCCTAAATCTAACCTAAATGATCCTTTATACTTGCACAAATTGCAACTAGATCTGTACCAAACTTACAAATATTTCTATCCAATTTTTTCTCTATTGACTGATCCTTTGCATCTCAAGTTTTAGCTTTCACTTGTCTCGCAGAGCCCTACAAATTCTTACAAATACCCTATTTCATAGAGACCTAAAATAACCCCCTCTTGCAATTCTTATTATTTTCATTCCTTTTCTCTTACATTCTACCTCTTAGCAATTCTAGTAATCCCTACACTAGTCACAACCTATTGGACTGATGTAAGCTGAAATACTGCACCTTGATATGTATGAAACTTGCAAATATTTCCATCCAATTTTCTCTTTACTCATACAACCTTTTGTCTCAAATTTTAGCTGTTCCCTTGTCTCTTATAGCCCTATTCTTTAGTAGAGACCTAAAATAAATCCCCATACTTCTTGTTCTTACTTTTTTCTCTTACATTCTTCCCCTTATCAGTACTTTTGATTCCTAGACTTGCATCCACACCATCCTATTGAACTGATATAGGTTACCCGTGCCTTGAGAAATGTTAAGAGTCAAATAAACATCACCAAAGCATCTTGGCCAACTCATAAGGAGCTTAAATTGACATATAAGTAATCAAATTAAGAGCTTAAAAGTTTGTATTATTAGGATGCATCATAGGTAGTAGAAACTTTGACCGGAAATAACACAAGTAGAATTTCGGGGTGAAATCCACTTCCATTGTATCAGTTGTTGATAAAGCTTTCTAAGTAGACTTTTATCATATCAATTGGAGGATGGACGGGAAAGTTATAGGCAAAATACGAAAGATCTGTCCATACAATATGTCTATATAAATTGATAGCAAGATTCAAATTTTTAGTTAATAAATTGATGGTAATACCCTTACCATCAATTCAGTTTTAATTTGGCAAGAAAAAACTTAACATCAGAAGGAATTTGAGTCCAAGTTTTCTTGCAATAACTGAGTTAGTATAAAATAGGGTCAATTGCACCTAGGTTATTAACAGTTCAATCTAACAGCAGCTAGGTCTACTTAAGATGTTTCTGCATCTAATAGTGCTCTTAAGTCATGGGAATAGTTTATGGAAGCCCTATTTTGGATGCTCTTGCAGTCCTAGTCGAATTGTAGAAGTACCCAGATATTCTAGTCATTCTAGATGGCCCTGAAGCACTATAAACACCACCTTTATTCATATCATTTTGCAACATAATGAATTGAATGAAAGATATTTTTTGCATCATAGTGAATTGAATTAGAAGTTTTTGTAGCTTGGTCGCGAGTGTTCTTGGTGCATTACAAGAAAATAGGGTTTCAGTGACGAGTTTTATAGCAACAACAATATTTGCCTCTAAAAATGATTTGCATATATAGCAGCAAAAACACTCAACTCAACAAGCCTTCATCCCAACTTGGGGTCAGCCACATAAATCATTTTCCTCTATTTTGCTTTGTTTAAGGCCACACTTTATGAAAGATATAGCGATATCAGATCTTCCTTACTATTTCATCTTATGTGATTTTCGCTCCGCCTCTATCTCTGTTCTATTTATATCAAATCACTCATTCATACTGATACATTCTTTGGCTTACATTGTACATGTCTAAACCATCTAAGTCATCTTTCTCTCAACTATTTTTAATTAGTGCAATCTCTTCCTTTTCAAGTGATCTCATTTATTATTCTATCTTCTCTTATATCACCATACATTCATCTCAACATTCTCATTTCAACGACACATATCTTGTGCATATATTGTTTTCTAGTTACCAATACTCAGCACTACAAAGCTAGATGGTCGAATGACTATTCTAGAGAATTTTTTCTTCAACTTGGGAGGAATATGATCCAATCGAGGAGAAGCTAGATTTTGTTTAACTCGCTTAACTCGAATCTATCAAAAAAAAAAAAGATGAAAAAATCTCAAAAGTAGGCTTTCATTGAGGTACATAGCATCTATTTATAATGTGAGGTCCATCCTAATACAATTTGGGTTGGATTCCTCTTTCTAATCCTAGTAAGATTTTTTTTTGCTAAAATAGAAATCTCTAGTAGAAAAAAGCTAAAAATTTTGAGGACGTAGATTTTGACTTCTACATGAACTTTGCCATCTATCTCTCCGTCTGATTCTTCTCAGATAGAGAGCTACACCAAATCAAAATCTTATCAAAAAAAAAACTTTCAATTTGACCAGCCCTTTTAAGGGTCTAACGATATAATTTCATTCTAATTCAACCTCTTAGTTGTAGATCTGAAAAAGATATCCAATTTCAAAAAAAAGGTCATCTCAATCGGGCATTGTATAACCAAGTTATGGCCACCGAAAGTTTGGTTGCAACTCGGTTTCTCGATGTGGCGGATCTCACTCTTAAACCCTGTCTAGCCTCGTTCGTAGTAGTCAAAGTGTTGCACATCGAGTCTGGTGATCCTCTTGAATACTCGTAGTAGATAAAATGTTCCACATCGAATCTGGTGATTCTTTTGAATACTCGTAGTGGCCAAAGTATTCCACATCGAATTTGGTGATTCTTCTGAATACTCGTACTGGCAAACTGACCCACATCGATTCCGATGATTCTTATAGATCAGAACTCTCTTTGTTTAGGAGATTTAGCTCCTGCTAAATCAGAACTGAAGATGAAAAAATACTTGCTTCCCTGCCGCACGGCTGAACCATATGGTTAGAGCTGTTGGTGCTTTTATTGAAGGCATCGTCAATCGAGATACGATCTCAGTGAGTTAGGCTATCTTCTCTTCTAGTTGTGCGAGCCGTTCCATCATCTTATCATCCGTCGAGGTAGAAGTAGCAACCATGCTCATCTTTGTCTTCAATATACTTCAAACACGGATATATCTTGTTCTGATTACTTGTACTACTTGCACATCTGGACCATGCACTAAGGCTCCCATAGATGTAGAGGACCGAAGCTTTGGTACGAACTTGATCTAAACAGATCAAGTTGGAATTCCACCATGTAAGAGCATGGCTCTAATACCAACTTGATCCTGTAGGGGAAAAGAAAGATTTACTTCAACCTACTCAACTCGAATCTCTCAAAAGAAAACTAAAAGAAGATGGAGAAATCTCAAAAGTAAGGCTTTCATTGATCCTTCAAAAAAATAAGGTACATAGCCTCTATTTATAATGTAATATCCGTCCTAATACAATTTAGGTCGGATTGCTCTTCTTAATCCTAGTAGGACTCTTTGTTCTAAAATAGACATCTCTACTAGAAAAAAGTTAAAATATATTAAGGAGGTAAATCTCAACTTCTACATCAACTCTGCCTTCTATCACTCTGCCTGATTCTTCTCAGATAGAGAGCTACGCCTGGTCAAAGTTTTATCCAAAATAAAAATTTTTGATTTGACTAGCCCATTTTGGGTTCTAATGGTGCAATTTCATCTCAATTTACCACATAGTTGTAGATCTCAAAAAGATGCCTAATTTAAAAAAAAAATTGATCTCAATTGGCCATCGTATGATCAAGTTCTGGCCTCCGAACGTTTAGCTGCCACTCGATTTCTCGATGTAATAGATCTCGCTCTTGAACCCTGTCCAACATCGGTCGTAGTGGTCAAAGTATTCCACATCAAGTCTGGTGATCTTTCTGAATAGTCGTAGTGACCAAAGTGTTCTACATCGAGTCTGGTGATGCTCTTGAATATTCACAGTGTCCAAAGTATCTACATAGAGTTTGGTGATCCTCCTAAATACTCAAGTGGCCAAACTAGTCCACATCGAGTTCGATGATACTCTTGGATCAGTATCTTATGATCACATTGTATCATAGTTACACTTCTCCATTTTAACCACTTTGCTTTAATTCTATAGATAACATCTTCGTCAATCTCTCCTTCTTTATGAATAATTGATTTTAAATATAAAAAATAATTACTCTTTGAAACTTCATGATCCTTAATTTTTACATCATTATCTTTATTTCTAATTTTACTACAATCGTATTCAAAGTTCCATCTTGATCCTACTTAACCTAAAACCTTTATATTTTAATGAGCTCCTCTATAATTTGAATTTATGATTAACTCTAGCTTTAGTTTCATCTACTAAGACAAAATCATCTGCAAATAGTATGCACTGAGAATATCATCCTAAGTATACATGACAAGCTTATCCATAACTAGTACAAAAAGATAAGAACTTAGAGTAGGTCCTTGATGAAAACCTATTGTAATCTGAAACTCGTTAGTATTACCACTAGTAGTTCTGACACTAGTAACTGCCCATTATACATGTTCTATATCATATTAAAAAAAACAAAACTTCTTTCTTTTCTAACAAATATCATAAGAGTTCTCTAAGAACTTTATCATATACTTTCCCTAAATTAATGAATACCACATCAAGATTTCATCTCTTTTCTTTGTATTTCTGCATTAACCTCCAAACGAGAAAATAGCTTCTATAATCGACCTACTTGGCATAAAAGTAAATTGATTTTCTAATATTTTATATCGCATCTCATTCTATGCTCAATCATCCTCTCCCAAAGTTTTATAATATAGGTCATGAGTTTAATATCATGATATTAGAATAATTTTTAATATCATATTTATTCTTATAGATCAGTACTATATTACCCTTTATTCATCAAGCAACTTCTTAGTTTTTAAAATCTTATTAAACAAATTAGTGAACCAAGCTACCCCCTTGTTACCTAAAACTTCCATCAAGTCCAGCTGCTTTTCCTATTTTCATCTTTTTCATAGTCTCCTTTACCTCGGATACTCTAATTCTATCTATATACTTGATATTTCTATCCTCAATGGAACTAATAAGGTATCCTAAACCATTTACTCAACTTTCAGTGAATAGCGTATTAAAATAACACCTTCATCTTTCTTTGATCTTGTCCTCCTTAACCAATTTTTTTTTATTTTCATCTTTGATGCACTTAACTTGAGTGAAGTACTTTCTAATTTATTTTCTCTTGATCTCGTAATCTTATAGATATCTTTCTTCCTATCTTTTGTTTCTAACTTGCAATATTGACTCTTCATATGCTTTGAATCTAATCTCTCATACCACCTTCTTAACTTGCTTCTTAGCCATCATAAAGCTTTCATATACTTCTCTATTCCTACATTGAGATAGTTAGTCTTCTATAGCTCTTTCTTTTAACATTAACTACCAACTGAACTTTCTCATTCCACCACCAAATTTTTTTACTGGATGGCTCTTTTTTCTTCGATTCTTACAATATTTCTATATGAACTTTCTTGATAATTTTAGCCATCTCTTTCCGTGGTATTAATTTTTCCATGTAGACCCTATTTTCCTTCCTTCAACACTCTATCCTTGAAAGCCATTTGTTGCTCTTCTCACAAATTCTATCATCTAGTCCTCGGGTTCCCCCATGTTCTTCATTTCTTGATACACATCGAAAACTACCAATCTATATTGGCTAGCCAAACTCTTATATACTTTACAATCTTTACATAAAACTCGAACTAACTTTCAAGAAAATCAAAAAAAAATCTATTTGACTAGTATTATACCCAAGCTTAAGAGTTATCAAGTGAAGAGTCCTTTTCAAAGCAAGTTTAGCTAATACTAGATTATATGTCATTACAAACTCCATAATTGCATTTCATTTCTCGTTTCTATCTTTGAAACTATAACCTCCATGTACTTTTTCAAGATCTATACCATATTTCCCAGCATGCCTCATTTAAATCTTCTCTGATAAATATTTTTTCTTGTTCGATAAATATTTTTTCTTCACTAGAAATCTCTTAAATTAGTCCATCCATGTCCCACCAAAAATGCTGCTCTGTAGCATCATGAAATCCTACTTGAGGAATATAAGTTCTTATGATATTAATAGATGTATCTCATAATACTAATTTTATCAAGATTATTCTATCTCCTACTCTCTTAATATCTACAATCTCATTTTTGAACTCTTAACTATAATAATTCCTACTCCATTTTTATTCCAACCTTTTCTAGTATACAGAGTTTATAACCCATCTTATCAACTTTCTTTATTTTTTATTCTATCTCACATCCACTTAGTCTGTGCAAGCTAGCTATGTTAATTCTTCTCATGGTTATTGTAACTATAGTTCCATCAATTTTCTTATTAACAATCCTATATTCCAAATTGCTACTTTCTTAGGCTAACTTTTTTACCCACATCTTTTCATTATACGAGAACCCTTTCGTACTTCTGAGTGCTAATTTGGTGTCTCACTTCTAGGGAACACCTAGTTAATCCTTTCTAACATTATACTACAGTCGGGGCTAGATGCAGCGCTTCACTAATAGGAAAGCTCCTAACGATTTTCTTATATGGGTTTATGTTCATAACATATGACTTTAGGTCTATATTGGCTGGCAACTTACTGCAACTCTCCTGCTTTATCCCAGCTTTGGATTGGCTATGTACAAATAATAGATAAAGTTATACATAGTAGCAAAAATAAGTGCTTCTAAAAGTTATTTATAATTATAGAAGCAAAAAAAGTTACATCCTAAAAACTTTGTATTTATAGTGGCAACTTTTTTCCACTATAGCTTTTCTTGACATCAAAATATAAATAGCTAAAGTTTTAGCAGTAGTGATGGTTTGGGGCTCTCCTAGATACAAATTGGAAAACTTAAAGGGAATTAGGGTGGATAAGGCTGATAGTAGAACTTGATCCTATAATAAGGCTTGAGGGTACTAATAACGAAGGCTTGATAATCAAGGCAACCCTACGAGCTCTAGGAATAAAGACCTAGAAAAAAAAAAAAAAGAAGCATCAGATGGAGAAATACAGGCAGATGTTGGGCACTCCATAGCATATTTCAGACAAAAATTCATACAATCTGGCTAGTTGAACAAGAGTTGGACATGGGAAGCACACATCACAGTTAATCTGACAATATAGCCTGTTGATTTCATTTAACCTCGGTCCAGCCGGAATAGCCATATTAACTTTGTCGCCATGGTCATATTCAGGCAGCAATCAAGTCATTTCAGTTTCACACTGGAGCAGGAGGATCTTCATGGACAGCTTTCAGTATCCCATGATTCTAATGATGTTAACACAACCACAATGAAAGCAATAATGTAAATGCACCCAAAAGACATAGAGATCATTTATTGTTCCCTAGACTTCTAACATATTGTCCATAATCCAAGAGAGACAGATTCTCAACAGGCTTAAACAAATAGCCTCTGACAGGAACATTAAGCATGTCTCTGAAAACTTCAGAATAAGAGTTGCCAAGAACTACAGAAACTGAAAATGCCTCAACAGATGATAGCTCCATAAAAAGGGATTCAAATGCCTGTCTTTTTCATAAAATCAACACAAGTCTGGCAGCTGCAGTCGGGGAAACGACACATCTCACATCCCGAGCAGATACAATGGGCGCACCCTTTGCATGATGGGAGACGAAAGCATCTCCTTAAAACTCTGCGACTTTGTCTCTCTTCAATATCATCACAGGAGAGTCTGATAAAAGAGTGCAGCCAGTATACATAAGCTGGAGTATCAAAAGAAGAATGAAGCAAAATTCAACAAGAAGAAAGAGAATACCGGTACGTTGGCAACTTTGGCGGTCAATTTATCTTACATATGCATCACTGAACAAGAATAAGTGGAAAAAGAAAAAAGAAAATAAAGGATAGGGGATTTAGTGGAAACTTTGGCAGTCATATGGATCAAGCAAAAAAATGTTGCACAGTTTATATGAATCAGTCAATAGCTGATTGCATGTATTTTGCCAACCGGGCTCAATAGTCTGAAAAATGTCTCGTATGAAATGAAAACTGATAAATAATTCTAAGCGAAACATCCATGCAAACAAAGACTGCAGACTTTAATCCCAACTCAAGTTACTCTGAAAAGTGAACTTAATTAGTTGAAATAAGAACATATCTAAGCAAGCTAGATTTCACAGGCATGAAGACCTGAAATTCTTTTACTATACTGAAGTATCACAGCCCTTATAGCATTACAATTTTAGATGGCATAACAAAATAAAAATCATGGAAGAGTTTCACCATAAAAGGTGAATCATATCCCTGAAGGTAGTGAGTCTACTATAACACTTAGCAAGATCACAAATATTTAGGGTGAACTTAATTAGTCCTTTGATATTTGTTAACTTCCTACCAAGAGCTATACCCTGTCAGAGAGATCCTCTAAATGCCAATTCCCATAGCAAATACTCTTTGGGCTCGTTTGGTTTGCGGGAAGTATTTTCCCTCCTAGGAATATGATTCCTGGGAATCATATTCCTAGGAAGAGGATACCTAGGAAAGTACTTTTGGCATGTTTGGTTAACCATGGGAAAGTGACAAATTTCCAAAGTGCTTATGTTTGGTTGACCATCCACTTTCCTAGGAAAGTTATGTATAATTCCTATTATGCCCTTAATAAAAATTAGGTCTTTAATGCCTCTTTAATGCTTATTTAATGCTGAAGGGTCTTTTTGGGAAAAAATAAAAAAGGAGTGATTCCCACCTCATGGGAAAGTAACTTTCCCATGTTTCTCATGGGAAAGACTTTCCCATGAAATGTGGGAATCATATTCCCATGGGAATACAACTTTCCCATCTCTCTCCTTTGAAAACTCCAACCAAACAAGAGGCATTTCATTACTTTCCCGTTGACCAC
This sequence comes from Phoenix dactylifera, assembly GCF_009389715.1. Classification (NCBI taxonomy): domain Eukaryota; kingdom Viridiplantae; phylum Streptophyta; class Magnoliopsida; order Arecales; family Arecaceae; genus Phoenix; species Phoenix dactylifera. The sequence continues at coordinate 1,412,485 of NW_024067680.1, read as the reverse complement.
ACTTTTCCCCCTCCTTTTCCTGCGAACCAAACGAGCCCTTTATCTTTCCCCTGCTTTTCCCAACGTAAACCCAAACCCACTGAAACTTTGTCTTGGCTCCCCATGCCTGACATCTCAGTCTCTAAGTGCCATGTATGACGGTATTCAGCAAGGATAGTTGCATCCATCTGGGTTCAAATTTTCAAATCCTATACGTTCATGCCTATCAATTACCTTGTCAACACAAAAAATTCAAAATTCTTTGATCATCATAATCTACACCCAAGTTCTTATATCTTGCCATACTAATTCCTAAGGTGCATGAGTAAATTCCCACTCTTTGTTCAGGCCCCAAATCTTTTTATTGTGCATGCTATGACAAACCATTAAGTAATTCATAGCTTTCCAATCAATGAAATCCACAAGCTTTTACAATGTTACATTTCTGATCATAAACACATAGGTACCTGTTTACCTAAAAAAAACACATAGGTCCCTACTGCAAACTTTTATACAATTACTTCCCAAACACTTAGTAACGTAGTAACGTGTCGATACTTAAGTTGAGGTAAATTAATCATAAGTAGAATATTAGTTTTTGTATTAACAACTCAAATATAAATAATTTAAATTATATTTTATATCAATGAAGAAAAGCTTTTCAGAAGCATGCAGAGACTTGGACTTCTATCTCCTCAAACTTTGGCCTAAAACTCTTATTATTATCCTTGCACCCCCTCTTCTCTCTATCCTCTCTCTCATACTCTCACATACACAATTCATTCATTTTCTAGAATATTTCTAAATTTTAACATTTTCTAGAATATTTTTGTTAGTTATATTTATTTTAGAAAACCTAGTCCTATTCGAACTAGGAGAGGAGTCCAATCCAAATTATGAAAAGAGGGACTTCTCTAGTATTATAAATAGAGGGTATGTACCTTAGTTTTGGTATGAATTATCATTGAAAGAAAAATACTTAAGCCCTAATTTCAAAATTCCTCCATCCTCTTCTATATTTTTTTGAGAAATTCTAGTTGATCAGGTTGAAGAAAATCTTCCTTCTCTCTAATCAGATCAAAGATCCTTATTGGAGATTATCTTTTTACTTAGATGATAAAAAAATCAAAGAAAGAAAAAAATCCACATATTCTCTTTGTTGATTTAGAAAAGAACATGATAAGGCGCTTTAAAAAGAGCATGCGTAAATGGTATATTGAAATAATTGAAGATATTTATGCTAGGGAATGAGCAAGTAGTAAGAGTTATTATGGTACAACAAATATTTTTCTAGTCACAATAAACTTATATCATGGATCAGCACTAAATCCATACCTTTTTGCATGAATTATGAATGAACTTACATCTAATATTCAGGAAGATATACCATGGTATATATAATTTGCAGATGATATAGTATTGATTTATAAAAATAAAACTAAATTAAATTTTAAATTAGAATTATGAAGGAAATCCTTAAAGCATAAAGGTTTAAATATAGTAGAACAAAGAAGAGTATATAGAATGCAAATTTAATGAGAACAGAGATGAAGATGTAATAGACAAGAAGTACCACAAAGTGATCCATTTTCTTATTTATTATATAAGATAATAGAGATATAGTTAAAAATATACTAATCAAATTAGAGTTGGTGGGATGAAGTGGAGAGGTGTGTTTGGAATACTATGTGATATGCAAATACCTTGAAAATTTAAGAGAAGCTTTATAGTAAGGCTTGCAATGTTGTATGGCTCGGTGGTAGGCAATAAAGAAAGTATATGAAAATAAATTATAGTAGAAGTGAGAATATTAAGATGGATGTTAATAAATTTAGGAAGGATAAATCAAGAAATTAATATATTAAATGAGATGTAGAAATTATCCAAATTAAGGAGAAAGTGATGAAAAATTGATTAAGATGGTATGGACGTATATCATGAAGATCTAATCATTTTACTCCTATAAGGAGAGGCATTTTTGTTTGTACTAAGGGTTGTAATAAAGAAGATGGAGACCTCAATTAACAACCTCCCATAAAGAGATTGTCAGGATGGGGATAGAGAAACTTGAAATAACATCATAGATGGATCTAGATAAGAATACTTGGTGAATGACAATCCTTAAGGCTGACTCCAAATAGTTGGATAAAGGCAAGATGATTATGATTACGATTTCTTTGAGATGTTTGAGTTGAGCTAGTTCAAGAAAAATTTTCTTCTACCTATCAAATTGCTTATTCAATAAATTGGTGTTACAATTTAGGTTCACTAAAGAAATGATATCATGTAAACTCTCAACTAATTTCACAAAAGATCAAAATTTTAGCCACCAATAAAATGTTCTGATATTTCAATAAGATGGATGAAAATAATTAATTCCTTGAAACTACTATGGGCTGGCCTCGGCCATTTCAATTCAAAATATGCCAATTGGCTTTCAAAAAATATTTTAGTTGAAACAAAGGAGTTTGTTAAAAGGTTTTATATAAAATATATCATTCACCCCTAGACTGAACCAAACGTTAAGACTTGAAAGTTTTTTTACTTTGAAGTTAAAGGCAATTTGGTGGAGAAGAAATCCCACTTTGAGAGTGCGATCTTTTAAGATAGGCTGATACTATTCGGAATGTCTATTCCTAGTTAATATCAAATTCCCCGTTTTTTTTGTATTAGAAAATGACCATTAACTTTTTGCTGGTTTATTTGGAATCGCATGAAAGGGGAGGAAAGCTTGTGTTTCAATATATAAAGGGATGATATATTATGATACATGTAGTGACAAGAGAATTAGACAACAATATGGAAGAGATAGTAAAGATTTGTCTGTTATAATAGATAAATAAAGTCTTTTTTATTACATAAGAGTAAGCACACTACAAGTGGAAAAACCAGCATTAAAATTTTTAATTTATCAATCACTTTTTATTGAGAAAAATTTATCAATTAATTTACATGATTCTTAATTCTTGGCCTATTTTTGTCTTATCCGAAAAGAAAATTTTTGGTTTAACCAGTCCATTTCAGAGCCTAAAAAATAGAATTTTAGCCTGATTTAACCTCGAGGTTGGCCAAAAGTTGTAAATCTCAACAAACTACCCAATTCTTAAAAAAAAAAAAAAAATCATCTCAATCGGACATTATATGAAGTTATGGCCTCCGGAAGTTTGGCTTGTTGCTTGGCTTTCTGATATGGACGATCTTGCTTCTGGACTCTGTCCAGCCTTGTTCGTAGTGGCCAAGATAGTCTACATCAAGTTTGGTGAACCTCTTGAATACTTATAGTAGCTAAAGTGATCTACATTGAGTTTGGTGATCCTCCTGAATATATGTAATGACTAAAGTGATCCACATCAAGTTTGATGATTCTCCTAGATACCCATAGTGACTAAAATAGTTCACATCGAGTTTGATGATCCTTCTGGATCAAAAATCTTATTATTTATGGGATTTAGCTCCTACTAAATCAAAACTAAAGATAGAAAAATATATGCTTCCATACCTTATGGCTAAACTGCTTGATTTTTTTGTAGATGGAGTTGCTGGTGCTTATGTTGAAAGCATCGTCAATCGAGATACGATCCCGATGAGTTATCTTCTCCTCTAATTGCATAAGGCGTTTCATCATCTCATCATTCATCAAGGTAGAACTAACATCCATTTTTGCTTTTGTCCTTCAATATACTTTACGCACGAATAGCCCTTCTTCTGACTGCTTATACCGCTCATCCATCTAGACTATACACTAAGGCTCCTATAGATGCAGAGAACTCAAGGTCTAATACCAACTTGATCTGATTAGATCAAGTTAGAATTCTACTAAGTAAGAGCATAGCTCTCATACCAACTTTATCTGATTGAAGAGAAGGAAGAATTCCTTCAACCCGCTCAACTTGAGTCTCTCAAAAAAAAATTAGATGAAGATGGAAGAATCATAAAAATAACGCTTAGGTTCCCTTTTCTTTTATTGATTCTTCATATCTTCTAAACTGAAGTACATAGTCCCTATTTATAATACCAGTAAGGTCCCTCCTTTATAATTTAGATTAGATTCCTCTCCTAGTTCAAATAGGACTAAGTATCCTAAAATAAATATGACTAATAGAAATATTCTAAAAAAAATAAAATTAAAAAAAATAAAAAAATAAAAATTCTTAAAAAGGAAGATCTCGATTTCTATATCAACTTTGCCTTCTGTTATTTGGCATGATTCTTCTTGGATAGAGAGCTACACCTAGTCAAAGTTTTGTCCCAAAAAAAGGGTTTAACCAAGCCCATTTCGGAGCCTAAATGATAGAATTTTAGCCTGATTCAACCTCCTATGAGATTAGCCAAATGTTGTAGATCTCAAAAAAACTACCCACTTTCTAAAAAAAGATCATCTCAACTGGGTATTGTATGTCCAAGTTACGACCTCTAGAAGTTTAGCCTGCGACTCGGCTTTTCGATGTAGTGGATCTCGCTCCTAAACTTTGTCTAGCCCTGCTCGTAATGGCCAAAGTAGTCAACATCAAGTTTGATAAACTTCTTGGATATCCGTAGTGGCCAAAATGATCCACATTGAGTCTAGTGATCCTTTTGATTACCCTAGTAGCTAAAATGATCCATATCGAATCTGGTGATCCTTCTAAATATTCATATTGTTTAAAATGGTTCACATCGGGTCTGCTGATCCTTTTGGATCAAATAGTTATTCTTTTTGGATCAAATAGTTATTCCATCTGATTTAAATGGATCATTTAACAACTACATACAGAAATGAAAACAAATTAGATTGGCAATAGTCAATCAATTATTAGTTTTCAACAATCAGAACCTCGGAGCAAAATAGTGCAGGCATGCACACACAAGAGCACGTGCACGCAGTAGAAGAATGAAATATAGAAATGAAGAAGTTTTAAAGCATTTGAAATATACATCATTATATTAACATCATGCTTTTGAGAATAACCTTGTTTCCTAAAGTCAATTTAGAATTATAAACTTTATAGAGATACAAAAAGAAATTTTTTTGATGAGTTGAAATGTTTCTTGTAAAGAATGTATGGTAGAAAATATTAAAGAAAATGCTTCAAGATGCCCGTTATTTGCATACAGAAGGTTCATCAAGCCCAAAACCACTGATTTGGCAACTCCATAATCAAACAACCTCATATTTGACAGCAAATTTCAAGGGTCACACCAATTCCCTCCTGGCACATTGCAAGAGAATTTTTTTGTGGGCGCATAAAGGAAGCCCCATCGGATTTGAGTCACCATGAAAATAGGTAAAGTTATATGCCATGCCTTGTAGAATTGATATAGTCTTTCTCTTTAGAAATTGAGTGGTAATTTGCCACCACTCAAATTTAAACCTGAGACCTTTCCTATGGAGAGTTAGGTACCAAAAGTTGCTGGCTGTTGTTAGAGTTGACAAATTCTTATCAACTCTTATATCTATTCAAGAAAAGACTAAGTGAAACTATACATGAAGTAGTTACCGAACAAACTTGATGAGATATTAAATCCAACTTTCGAATTATTTCAAGAATAAAATATCCAATCATGTGAAATTTGATACTATCATAAACATAAAATATTTTTTATTTTGAGCTATACAAGATGATTACAAAATTACAAATAAAGAAAACTAACAGATGTTTAAACCCATGCAATATCAATGCCATTAAAATTTTCATATATAAAAACCAATTGGTGCAAATTTTTCATATATGTAGTGCTAGTAAACAAAATAATCTAAGCATGACTCGGTATGCTATATTTTTTGATGGAAATAAATAATAACAAGCTAACAAAATCTTCTTAATTCGCAAAAGAATATATTATTAAATAACCCCTAAAATATTCATGCTACACTAACAAAAAAACTTACTTGTTAGATGGAAAGTCGTGGCATTTCCAATTAGGTTTTGCCAATGCATCATGATAATCGCGACATTCCATTTTGTCCCTGAGTGTAAATCTGCGTTCTTTATTGCACGTAGTACATCGAACAAATTCATCACGGTGACATGAACGTCTTTTGCGACCTCTATGGCTCTTAGTAGATTTCTCTTGTTCATAGTATCTTAGCAATGTTGTTCTTAATAATGAAACTTTTTTTCCTTTAATGGTAATCCATATAGTTTGCTTCCATCTTTTGTACCCCTTGAGTGCATGTTCCTCAAATTCAGAAGGGGTAAAGGCACCTGATCATTTTGGACAAAAATTGTTAACTAATAGACAACCAAAGGACACATTCATGAATATTATGAAACATTGCACAAATGAAGCAAACTGCATTAAATGAAAACTCTAAAGAATAGAATGGTTGCTCAAGAGTATGATTCTCATATAGAATATACTATATTCAAATGTATTACAACAATATGTGTAGTGTTTATGATTTTCTTCTGAAAGCACTGGCCAACAGACTTTTTGTAGGTTTTGAGAGGTCTTGTCCAAATGCATGAATATACAAGTTGATAAAGTCTGTTATACTATAGGATGTTTTCATTAACATGTTATCAAACATCTTCTCTTTCTAGTCATGGATAAAATCTGTGAGGACCCGTGCGGGCGTGTGTTTAGTCCCACATCGGTTATTCGCTGGGTAGATCTTGGGTACTTATACAGGATCAAGAAACCCAAATAATACTTTCCGGCTAGCCATTTTGGGTGAGGTCCTGAATTGTTACAAATGGTATCAGAGCGAACCCGGCCCATAACATATGTGGACTAGGGAACACTGCAGCACGGATCCATTGGGGCTAACCGCGGGCCAATCGTGGTGTTTGTGATTAAATTTGAATAGATATGAACCCTTAGCCTGACGAGGACGTCATGACTTGAACGGGGGGAGTATGTAAGGACCCGTGCGGGCGTGTGTTTAGTCCCACATCGGTTATTCGCTGGGTAGATCTTGGGTACTTATACAGGATCAAGGAACCCAAATAATACCTTCCGGCTAGCCATTTTGGGTGAGGTCCTGGGTTGTTACAAAATCTGTAGTAACCAATTGAAGCAAAACTCAACCAGTTAGCATTGCGCGCTTTTAAGGGACTTTCATATTACTTGGCTTAACCAAATCTTGCAAAGTGGAAGAAAGATGATTGACATTAATAGTGCCAATATGAAGGAATTTATGTATCAAAAACAAGCATTGTCCAAAACCAAATACATAAACAATCTAAATTAAAATTAGATACAATTAAATAGAACATAAAGTGCACATCTAGGAAAAAATCTCCAAATATATAAAACTAAATACAATTAAAACAATTGAACCAAACAGAACATGACTATACAAAGCTAGTGTAATGCAATAAATATAATTTAAATTTATCACAAGGAGAGAACCATCTAACCTTTTTCAGCTATGATATTGCATGATGGGCACTCGCATCTAATTTCTAGATTACCATTACTAAATATTCTGAGCTTTCCAACAGTGTCCCCGTATTTGCTTGTGCAGCCGCATTGGATCTCAACAAAATCTTCGCCTTTCGTCAGCCCGTTCATATCCTTCAATTCATCATCAGTGAAGAAAATGACAGCACTATTTCTTGAGCCACCAGCAGCCATTTTTTCTCTTTACGAGATGACTCAAAGGTTTCCTATGGAGACAGAGAAGCGGTAGAAATATATAAGAGAAATATATTTTTATAAGTAGCACCTATTTTAGGAAACAAACTATATATTGGAGGCTTATAAGTATCCTAAAAGGAGGAGGTTGCCTCAAAGAGTTCTAGAATTTGATCAAGGTAGATTTGTCAAGGAAAGGCGAGATCTAAGAGGAATTAACATTAAAAAATCAAGAAGAAATATATAAGCACCCTAAATATTCATGTCAAACTCGTCGAAACCATAAAAAGCACCACCTCGAGAGACTACAAGTAGGGATGCAAATGGGCCTGGCTTGGTCTAGAGATGTTGACCCAATAGATTGATTTTAATGAGCACAAAATATTTGATTATGATACTAATAATTTGTACTCTCGGAGTAGTTAATTTGTTTTAAAGAAAGCTCAACGAGGTTGAAAGGTTAGAGAAGCATGGAGAAACCTAGAAGAATAAATCTCAAAGTTGGATAAGTTTTTTGAAAAGTTTTGGGAGTTTTTGTAGTGGACGAGTCGACCTTCGACAATTATAACTCGACTCCAGCCAAGCACGAGTCAACCTCCGCACAAGTTGAGTCGACCCTAGAATAGTTATAGATAGAAAATAGAAGGCAATAAAAATCAGCCCTTTTGTGAGCCGACCCTAGTGGATCATGAGTCGACCATATGCAAACTCAAGTCGACTCTAAAGATAGATGAGTTGACCCACTATAACCGCATATGAAAGATAGATCGTAGCAAAAACAAACACTTTTTCAAGTCGACCCTTGAAGAAGAAGAGTCAGCCCCTAAATATTATGAGTCTACCTTCGAAAAAGTCGAGTCGATCCTTGAAGAAGTCGAGTCGACCCATCTGCACCCGACAACAGTAACAACTAGTTTTTTCTGTGAAACAAAAATAGTTGTTTTCACTCCCAACAGCTATTTCAGCTTATCTAACAGCTAGAAATATCTTCTAACTATTTTTTGAAGATATAAATGCATAGAAACACTTAAAGAAGAGGGATTATGAAGATTAAGTTGATGAGGCAAAAGAAAAGGAATACAAGTCAACCACTACTTCTTATGCTTGGACTCAAGAGTTAATTTGAGAAGTGACCATTCAAAGCTGCTACCCACTTTAGAGTGAGCTTTCAAAGATCTATAGAAATAGAGCTTTAGATTTTAATTATTGTGTTTCCCAAAAGATCAAGAGTGAGCAAGAAAGAAAAACAAGAAAGTACTAAAATTTATTCACTTTAAGATCCTAAGATTCGGAGTAATCAATCTCGAGCTATAATGACATATATTCAACCTTTGTAGAGGTTAGTTTGTATTATATTTTCTATCTTTCTTTGTGCATGAGATTAGAGAATCTCGTGTGGGATTTTGGTGTGGCTGATACTATGAGAAATTAGCTGTCTTGTAAGATTTGGTTGTACCCATGAGAGCTAGGTTGTGGTCGATTCTCTAAAAAATTGACTAAGTTTTGCTGAGCTTAGAAATCAGCAAAGAGTTCCTCAATGTTAGAACTTGGGTTTGGTTTAGTTGTACCAGCGAAATAGCTTGATTTTGGTTGATTGCCAGAAAGATAAACTGAGTTTAGTTATGAGCCCGAAAAACAACTATACTGAAATCTTTTTCATAAATTATAGTAAAATTCTCAAAGAAGAAGTCTTGAGGAGCGGACGCAGGAGCTGAGTTTGGCTCCAAACTATTATAAAATTTTTGTGTTTGTATTATTTTTGCTTGTTTCCATCATGTGCATTTATGTATCACTCGTTTTGTTGTGCATAATTAATTTCAGATTAGTTTTACTTAAAAATTGTTTAGGCTTATAAAATTTTTTGAAAAATCCAATTCATCTCTCCTCTTGGGTTATCATCTTGGGCAACAAGGGATTTGAAGAAATTTTCACAAGGTTGGCACCAGAAGCCGGCCCAAGCAAACTAAATGTTGGCCCAAGACTTGGCCCATTTGAATTCCTATAACTAGGAGATAGAAAGATGCATCTTGAAAATAGAAAACCCCTAGAGAAGGGCCCCAACATATATGCCTCCCATCTAAAGAACTAATGAAGCAAGGGATAAAGGTTGAGTCTTTTTTTTTTCCCAAGAGGGATTTTCCTCTTAAGAACTCTGGCAACTCTAATCTATCTCTTTCTCTCCTTTTCTATGCTAGTAGAATTTCCTACAGCGAGAAGCCATTGTGTACAAAACATAAATGGGGAAGGCAGGGTAGGAACATGGAGGAGGAGAAGAGTTCAAATGGAACTTTTGAGGACTTATAGAGCCACAAGGTCATGCATGCATGACATTAGAAAAATATACTAAAAAGCCATAGTGTAGAAGACATAAGTGGAGAAGGCAGGGTGGGGACACAGAAATAGAGAGGAGTTTGAATGGAACTTTTGTGGAGTTATAGAGCCACAAAATCATGCATGCATGATATTAAAAAAAATATAACAAGAAGAATAGGAGGATGGGATGGGAATTTTTTCTCTTATTATTGCTTATGTTTTATATCCTTCACAAATCAATATAAAATTTTCAGGTACAAAGGGGAAGAAAGGGATTTGCCTCTTTGTATGACCTATATCTGTAACTACCCAGTCATCAAAACCCCTTTATACTATGCACACATTGACTTTCTGGAGTAAATTCCTTCGCTTCACACACTATGATACAATGCACTATCAAGGAGGTCAACTTTATTTATTTGCATCTGGATTTTTCCTGTGGTTTCCATTCCATGCCAGTCACCACAATTGCTTGGATAATGAATGCACATTCTTCTAATTGAAATCTTATGAAAGTGGAAAGTGCATTTAGAAACTATTGGAAAATCAACAGAAATTGTAGTTAATATGCAAGGAAGAAAGGAGAATCTTCATAAATATTCTACTTTCCAGTATATTGCTTCCATTTTCTTTATTTTATTCACTTTTGTTTAAAAAACATACTATTTCACGCATGCTTTGAATGCCCTATGGGGTAGAAATCCTCCTCATACTTTCTTCTTGTTTACCACTATCATCTAAGAAGAAAATGAAAACTTTATATAGATTGGTGGATAGCATATAAAGTCTTCATATATCTATTTTTATGCATACTACTTTGAGGCAATCAACTTAATACAGAATGTATGTAGGTTCTACATTCTTCGATCCTACAAAATGCCTAGATTTTTATTTTTTTTCTATTTTTTTTCAGAATGTGCCTTTTTGGAGGTATATCTCAACTTTACTAGGAAAACAAAATTTTCTCATTTGAAAGAAAGTAAAAGCAAAAAGTCTTGTATGCATAGACTTCCCATATTCCAAAAACAGTTGGATAAATTTCTATTGTATTAAAAACATATTACCTAACTATTCTTGTTTTTCATGAATTTTAAATGAATAAACACCTGATTCGAAGATGGAATCATCCGATACAATCAAGATTCACCGTTTCGATATCGGACCCTGTATCGGTGCCACAGTAGCACAGTATCGTATGGTATGATATGAAATTTTTTTTGATGTACCGAGTGTCGGTACATCACCTGTACTAGATACCGGTATCGAATAAGTATGGTACGGTGCCCTATACTACCTAGTTCGAGTCAGTATGGCATACCGTAGATATAATAGAAGACTGAAAAATGAAAATCTTTTGCTTCACTATTGAGGATTGTAGAGTATGCTGCAGAAATTGGATAAAAAGAGTGGCTAACCTGCAAGTGGATGGTGATTCAAGGAAACGCCTCTGTCCTTGGTGATGGAACTGCGAATTGGGAGACTTCTGCAGTATCCTATTTATAAGAATGAGCACTTTGAGGTTCACGATAAAAGCACATTTTCCATTGTTAAAATTGTGCCGTTATAGCCTATTTTTGACTAATAATTAATTGTAGTCTTGTCGATTTTCATGAGTATATCTTCCCACATTTATTAGGCAAATCTTTGATATCAATATAATCTTTGCAAAAAAAGTAACTTAGCAAGTTCGCATTGGGGTATAGGTGCCAATTCAAATTTCTATAATGACATTGAATGCCAAAATATAGGGGTGCAAATAGGTTGGGTCAGACCGGGTCATGAGTGACCCCGATCTAATCCGGTTTCTTATTCAGGTTCTAATGTTGGATCAGACTCAATCCAATAGAAGATCGGGTCAAGTCGGGTCGGGTTGGATCTATAGCTAAAATTTCTAACTCAATGGGTCATTCAAGTCGAGTTGGGTTCATATATAATTCGATCCTAACCCAAAAAAAATTGAGTCTGAGTTAGGTCCAATTCGAGTCCAGATCGGGTCCAAATGAATATAAAAGAGTATAACTGTGAGTGTGAAACAGAAAGCAACCTCAATGACTTTTTTTTTGGATATTGAAGAAAAAAATTACAAACCAGATAAGGTTAACTGGCTGCAAAAACAACATGCAATACTCATCAAATCAGATTATCTAGGGAACAACCCATGTCTTCATACATTTCGAGGCCTGGTTGTTACTTTGTTGCTACAAATGCTCATTATTCTTTAATAAACCTTCAAAACCAAGCAATGAAACTGCATGAATTATTCTATATTTTGAATTAGAGCTATAAACTCAAGATGCAAAATATTGCTCATATACAGGACATGCATATCAGTCATAAGGCATAACTTAGAGAACAATAGGGGCTTTTTCGGGTCCAAAAGGTTTACCGGGTTTGGGTCGTAGGGCTAGAAAACCAAAATTGCCTAAAATTCAAATGGATCGGGTTGGGTCGGGTCTGAATTCAATAAATCCAAATCCAACCCGAAAAATAGAACGGATCCAATTTTAGAACCCAACCCAGCCCCACTGGTTCTCCAAAATGGGTCGAATCGGGTCTAAGCAGGTCGGGTCGGGTCATGGGTCAACCCGATCCATTTGTAGCCTTACCAAAATCATAGTTATCTAGTGGAATTTTTGGGTACCTATAATTACTTTTACAACTTAGGAAGTATTTAATTTAACATTCTAATTGGAAGCAAATTTGAATCTGTTTGAAATTGCATGTCTCAATTGTAGCTTGTTATTAGTAATAACTTCATTTTTTGGGTTAGGAACAATGTAAGGAATTTGCTAAAGAATACGGATGGTAGTTGAGACATTGTTGTTTCTCAACGAAAGTAGCTATATGATGCTAATGGAGAAGGTATTCTTCTTCTAGTTGAAAATCTGAGGAGCTAGTGACATGTTCAGAGGATGTTTTAGTTTCAAACATGCAGACTCTTAATGAGGTCATGGATATGGGGATTGGCATACCTTATATTGGAGGATCTATAGTTCTATCATCACAGCCATCTATTTTTCTCAATAGATTTTTATAACCCTTAGGGTGGAGATGGGGTGATTCTGTCATAATAAGATAAGATACAAGTCTCAAATCAATACAACATAAAAACCTAAGATACCTAATTCAAACAATTAAGAACAATAATTGCTAATACTAGATAAAAAAGGCTTTGTAGATTGCTCTATACTACTAATTACATGGACAAATGGCCAAGGAGACAAAAATCTCAACATTAATGTAAAACTAGAAACCATAAAACTTTTGAGATAAAAGTAAAATGAAGAGCAAATTAATTGAATGAAGATGTATTTTAATGTCACATGATTATTATTACAAATATTGATTATATTCATAGATTTGTTACTCCTTTTTCATTTTAAAGATACATTGCACAATCATATAGCAAGGTTTATACTTCAAAGTTTCAAAGATAATTGCATAATATACATTTCACTTTTAAAATTGTTGGCTTCAACAATCCTCCTAAACAATATGGCTTGCATATTTTTTCCTTCCTCACCTAAAGCATAAGAATTCTAAGTTTCAAGGATCGCATGCCAAAACTATTTCTCAATCTGCTTCCTTGTCAAACTCTAACAAGTCTATGGAGAGAATCTGTTAATTGTTAAGGGCATGTCAGGATAATCTTGTACGATGCAGTAGGAACACAAAACCATAGGTCGGGCCAAGCCTATATTCATAAAATTCCCAAGAATAGCTTCCAAGTGAGATGGCTTGAATCCAATAGGAAGGAGAAAAAAATAGACCTTAGCAACATTTTTTTTTCTTCCAATAGAAATGGAATGGGAAAGTGATTAACATGGGTCGGGCTAGGCTTCATATTTTGTAATACTAAAAATCTTGTTTCTAATCTTGATGATCCAACAAGATTATCCAAATAGGCCCTAAAACATCCCACCACCTCGTCGCACCTCAAATCTCTTTTTATTCTTCTTTTTTCTCATTTTTTGGGGATTTTACTATCATCCGCCATCATCACGATGGCTATAGCTGATACTTGGGGCACTCTTTTCTCTCTCTTTTTCTTTAAGACTAATTTCGACAAGACATCATGGGATTCCCATCCTCTTAGCACCTTCCCAATTACAACACCCATCCGCTCCCTTGTTTCATCGTTCACTAGTCTGATTTCTCGTTTCAAACAACCGTTGACTGCTAGTCCTCCAACCGAGCCTCTCCTCTATGACCCCTCATGACCAATGTTGAAGCATCAATTGATGCCAAGACCTAACATGGCTGCCACACCACTATTGCTAGATATGGGTCTTTAGGTAGTGAAGGACCACGGTCATTGCCTTTCACCACCATCTTCCCTCTCACTCTACCTCTTCCTAGGGGAATGACCGACCACTTCCTTGTTTTTCCTCCCTTCTTACTTTTCCTCACTCTCCCCTTTCTCCTCTCTTCCTCTCTTCTTCTTCACCACAAGAAAATTGACTTTCAGTAGCTACTGTGACTACCACTAAAAGTTTTTAAAAGCCATCGCTAAATGTATTTAGTAGCGGCCAGTAGTGGCTGCCACACTGGTAACTAAAAATCGTGTCACTAAAATACTTAGTGACCTAAAATGTGGCCACCACTAAAAGCAACTTTTTTAGCAGTAGCCAGATCCTGGTCACTAAAAGATTAAGATTTAGTAGCAGCCTGTAGTGGCTGCCATAAAATAACTTTTCAATGATGGCCATGATGTGGCCACAGAAGGATGCTTTCCGATTGGCCATATTTCTTCAACTTTTTCTCATATTTTTCATCATTGACATGATTTCCATCATAATATTCTTTAATTACTGGTGATGATTTTGTGTGGGGTGCCGAGACTTAGGTTTTATTTTGAATTATAATGGTTATAGTTTGATAAAATATAATTTTAGATATTATGGTCGTAAGAGGACTTTCAGAATTAATTAGATTTACCTCCTACTTATTCTTGCAAGATGAGCAATGATCCATTTTTTGTAAATTTTTTAATTAAATAAAATTATTTTTAATATAAAATAAATTATAAATCAATGTACATGTGATTTTTGAATTTTATGAAATTATGATTTGAATGGAAAATAGATTGTAATTCCAAAGCAAAATTCTTATTATGGAATATTACGCATGTTGATTATAGATTTTATATATAGAGTATGCATAGTTTAATTAGAACATGGCGTATATTATTCTATAAAAAGATCTTCGATACATTTTGAAGCCTGATTATATTTGATATCCTGTCAATAAAGGTTATGCATCAGCATTTTGATACTCTGTCATTTTGGGTTATGCATTGGTACTTTCATAACCTCTTGTTGGGAGTTATATATTGGCACTTCAATACCCTGCCAGTTTGGTTTATACATTGGCACTTCAATACCCTGTCATGAATGATTATGCATTAGCATTTTGATACCCTACCAATCGGTGTTCTCTATTGATACTTTGACTATTTTCAAGCTTATCAGCCACACAATATAAGTGTAGTCACAGTCAGAAAGGCTGTTAAGTTGAATTATAATATTTTTTAATGGTTCTTACAAATATATATATGAGCAGGGATATGATATTTTAAGTTGTTCTTATCCATATGAACTAAGTATTTAAGAAATTACATATAGTCTTATTTACCTTATTTAAACATATTAACGTTGCCTATATATTTAGTGTTAGTAAAAAAACTTGTCCGAGTTATCTAGTTGAGATGCTCATTGCTTATTAGGCTATTGAGCTTACTATTCAGACTTTTCTTTTGTTATAGATTTGAAGAGTTAGATGCTAACAGGGTATTGTTACAGGTGTGTAATTAGAAGTGAGAGACGATCATTCCAACATATCTTAGAATTAATATTGCTTTCTTAGTTTAATACAGGAAACATGTTATAAAGCTATGTTTGAAGAATAATTGATGTAAGACTCTCATGAACAAAAAATTTGGATATGTTTATTAACTTGGATATATTAATTATTATGATATTATGATGGAAGCCTTGCAAGCTTGTGGGAAAATTCTGTAAGTGTATGCAGTGGTTGCCATGTTCCTATCTCATGATTTTGAATTGGAGGCATGGCGATTATTATGGTATTAGAGCATAAGTTATAATGTTTATAGCTAAACATAAGATGAGTGTAGGTGGGGTGGACACTTGCGATATGTTCTTTTGTTATTTATAATATGACTTTATGATTTTCTCATATTCAACTATTGTCTGATAGATATAGGTTAAGATATCTCCATGTTGGATGAAAAGGCCCACCAGAAATGCTGCTAGGGAATCTTCAAATAGCAGACTGGCGGTATTCCTAGCAGATTGATGGCACTCTTCAGCAGGAGGGAGTCATTGATCTTAAAATACTTAGATAGAGCAGCATGAACATGGTATGCTCCAACTAATGCAAATATTAGTTGGAATGTTGTAGATGCAAAAGCAGATGCTATAACAACAAAAGATGCAATAGGAGCCGTTGCAACAATAGCAGGCGCAGCAACGGAAGTGATTTGGGGCTCAACAGTAGCAGCATAGTGGTATCTCTAAGTTTAAGATGTTGGCACCACCAACTTTCTAGGGAACCACAAACCCTAGAAGCTGAGATTTGACTAAAAGAAATAGAGAAAACATTTGCAGTTCCAAGAAGTTGGGATGATGAGAAGGTGTCATTTCCTCCTATATGTTGTAGGGAGATGTATAAGATTAATCGGTGAAAATGCTAGAACACAAGTATGAGCATAAGGTGGAGCCATTCACTTGGGATTGACTCCATGGAGCATTCTATAAGAACTACTTTCCTCGACGCATGAGAACTCCAAAGGAGCAGGAGTACCTTGCCTTATTGAAGCAAAGAGGTAGGACAATAGCTAAATATGAGGCCAAGTTTACAAAGCTAGATAAATTTATTCCAAAGTTAGTAGAGGATGCGGAAAGCCAAGTTCACAAATTTGAGATGAGATTGAGAATAGAAATTTGGAAGAAAGCCGTTTCCTTTGAGTTAACAACTTTTGGAGTTGTGGTGAACAAGGATATAATTAAAAGAGAAGTAAATGAAGCACATGCAGAAAGGGAAAGAAATCAAAAGAGGAGTAAGTCAAGTGAAATGCAAGGGTGGAGTAGTGGAAATATTGGAGGTTTGGCCACAAGATCAGCAAAAAACAAGACCAACAAATGGATGGCAACAAATATTTCAGATGTGGTAGAGACCATGCTAAAAAGGATTATCGCTGGAACATTGGTGTGTACTTTGGTTGTGGTTAGAAGGAGGATAAGATACACAGTTATGAGGATAGAGGTAAATTTGAGTATTGAATTTGCATGTAAGGTAATATGAACCCTTGGAACAGAGTCTAGATAAGGTTAGTGTAGCAGTTGGTGAATGATTGTGATTATGAGCAATGTTAGAGTTTTGAGGAAAATCATAGTGGTTGTTTCTGAGCTGCAATTATGTCTATACAAACATTTATTTTTGTAAGAATAACAATTGAGTGTGAAGAAAACCAACCCCTTCTCCTCAAGGATTTGAAAATATTTTGGTTCTTCTATTTAGTCTTGGCACATTGTCCATGGTGCATGGGTTTGCCTTTGATGTTTCTCTGTGACACTTTAGTTGAGCGACTTCTTAAAATTGACCAAGCATGCCCTTCAGGTTTCAGCAGTGAAACATTCATACTGTGGGGAATATCTTCAGAACAATAGATTAAATTTATCAGGAGACCTAGCAATTATAAGAAAGAGAATCTTCCTTTCGATTTTTTTAGCTGAATCATCCCACCTCTTTCATCACCATAGACTAGTCTACCGATAGGAGGCTTTTTAAAATATAATTTTAGGATCAATTGTCGCAAAGAAGATGTCTTAAACGCTAAGTTCCTTCATCAAAAGTACTCTTGGATAGGAGATCTCCAAATACATTAAGACTATTGTTGATAATGTTGTAGTTGAACTCATTGGTCAGCACTCTATCGGTCAATAATTCATTGCTTCTAGCAAAATTTGGTTGCTAACCTAATTGATTGAGTTATTAGATTTTGCTACTAGTTGTATCAACATGGTTCCATAGACACCGACAGACATCCCCTTGGGGAGATTACCCCAAAGATCTCAACATGCAATAGCTATGCCTTGAAACACTCAATTTCCCTTAGATTAAATTGAGTTTTCCCATCAATTCCACCTTCCTACCATCCAATTCTGCATCCAAGCAAACCAATCAAGACCAAAGTGCAAGATTTTTTACCTTCACATTTCGTTAATTCCATCAAGTGCCCAAATTTGGCCAGCACACTCTCATAGATACCTACAAGACTCTAGCAAAATTTTATCACAATGGAAGATTTCTAGCTTAGTAGCTTCATACCCTAAGATTGACTAGTTAATAAGGTTCAAATTTAAGGAGGTTTCAAGTAGGAGCAGGTTTTGTAGTTTGGGATTTTAATAGCAGAGTTCTGACAGCAACACCTTTTGAATATATAATTTCTCTGCCCCTATAGTAGAGTTAAAAACAACATGGGAATGCTTGAATTATCTTTGAAAAAATAGTTTGTTTTCTTCGAAATCTGCTATACTTTATGTAGATTTTGGGTACTTATATAAAGCGAAATCCAATAACATATTCTAGCTAGCTTTTTAGGATAGGGTTTTAGTTTATAACAGCCAAGGTTTGAAGTTTCGATGGGATGGATGATGTCCTAGCCATCCCATCACATTTCTATGAGAAAAGGGGATAGACACAGACTAGAATTTCAAAGCCCATTATATGGAGAAAGAAGAAGAAAAAGAAAAGAAAGAAGGGAAGGAAAGGGGAGAAAGGAAAAAATGAAAGAAAAGAAATAAGTAAAAGGAAAGAAGGAAAGGGAAAACGAAAAGAAAGAAAGGAAAGAAAGATAGAGAAAGAAAAAAGGAAAGAAAAGAAAGAGAAAGAGAAAGAAAAAAGAAAGAAAAAAAAGAAGAAAGGAAGGAATAACAAAAAGAAAGAAAGGAAGGAAAGAAAGAAAGAAAGGAAGGAAGAAAAAAAGGAAAGAAGGAATAAAGGCAAGAGAAAAAAAAGAGAGAGGAAAAAAGCAAAGAAAAAAGTAGAGAAAAAGGGGAGAGAGATGGAAGGTACCTTTCAAGATAGAGGGGGATAGTGTGGCATCCAATTCTATGGAGAAACTGAGATATCTTCGTTGTCCAAGATTTAAAACCTTAGTGATAGCTTTATAGAGATAGAGGAGAATATGGAGCAGTTATTTGTTTGTTGTCCTTGCGCTATTCAATGTTGCAACTAAAGCAATACCTCACATGCTAGCTCATCATGTACTTGAAACTTCTTTTTGGCTTCCTAATGGACTAGGTTCTTGCAAAGATTTTTATAACATTGCTCTTCCCTTCATTCTTTCTGAATTATGGAAGCTTGAAATGATTTTATTTTTTAGAATCAAGGTCATATGTTTATTGCTAACCAAGCTATTATGTTTGCTTATGAATTATTCTCTCATGTCAAGAGTGAACCCAAAATCTGACTAAACTCCAAAATCTGAAAATGACAGGCTAAGTTTGTGACCTTAAGTCTAATATGAAATCCTTATTAATAATCCATTTCAACCCTAGTAAAATAAAATCAAACCCTAAAAAGACCCCAATTGGATCACAAATGGGTTGAATCTTATTTATCTAATTCACTAAATCAGAAAGAAAATTACGAATTGGTACAAATTAAATTAGTCTAGTTTAATCTAGTAACCAATAAAAAAACAAATTACAATTCCTATAGATGTCTTAATGCTGGAACGGCTGCTTTACATAGCCTTAGAAGTGAGTAAAACTGAGGAAGGCTCCTAAAATATTGAGCCACTATGATTGGCGACATAGGAAGTCATCCAGTCCGTTGCCCTATTTGCCTTCCTACAAAAATGCTTAACAACATATGAGGTGATATTTGCTTTGAGCCTCCGAAGATCTATCATCAAAAGATGACTAGGTAAATGGTGTTCTGCCTCTAATGAGATCCAAGAGATAACTATTTTGGAGTCCCCTTCCAATACACTGTGATCTGCTTGTAATGTGGTTACTGCATACACATAACCCTACCATGTTGCCCTAAATTCTGCTAGTGCTGGTTTGGAATTTTGAACTTCTTGCGCGCAAATGTATCAAAGGAGTTGTCGAGTGTTAGGAAAATCTGGAGTCCGACATCTACAGTTCCTGTGTGCTGTGTCTCATATGGTTTATTTCACTTGATAATCCTTATCCCTTAATTCATTCCTAAATACAACAAATTTCACGGTGTAACTCCAAGTTTTTTTAAGAAAAAAACATCTTTTATCATTCGTCTCATATATGTCAACAAATTAAAAATAAATCTTGATATAAAAAATACCAATCAACAAAAAAATGAAGAAAAATTATAGTGACACTCCCTTAACTATGAATATTTCCCAGAGACACCCCCTCAAGGCTTCAACTTAAAAGGGTTTTAAACCGACCCTTCAAGTTTCCAACTAGTTAAAAGCTGATCATCCGGCTTCCATACCAACAGACGATGTTAGTCTACCATTACAAATAACCAAAATACCCTCATCCTCTTTAGTAAGATGAATGAAGGAGTTGAGTGTTTTTAGATCTGTGTGGTGGGAGATCTTTAACGATAGACCAATGGCCCATATGCCAAAAGTGCTTTAAGATCTCTACGGGCAGATGAATGAAGAAGTTTGGAGTGTTTTGAGATCTGCATAGTGGGTGATCCTTAACTATGACCATATATTAAGGATGCTTTGAGATTTGTGCAAGTCAATGATTGAAAAGGTTCGGAGGGCTTTGGAATCTGCATGGTTAGTGATCCTTAACTATCAGACATATACTAAAGATGCTTTGAGATTTGTGCATGTGGATGCTTGAAGAGGTTCGAAGTGCTTTGAGATCTCCACGATGGGTGATCCTTAACTATAGGTTATATACTAATGATGCTTGTGAGATTCGTGCAGGCGAATGAATGAAAGTGCTCGGAGTGCTTTCAAATCTGTGTAGTGGATGATCCTTGACAAATATGGGCCATATATTAAGGGTGCTTTGAAATCTGTCCAAGGAGTAAATAAAGATGTTCGGAGTGCTTTGAGATCTATGTAGTATGTGATCCTTAACTATGGACTATAAACTAAGAATACTTTGAGATCTATGCTAGGACTTCACCCCACAAACAACTGATATAAAGTGTATTTTGGTCATAGTATTTTTATGCTACCATATAATGGTCATATGACACCATTTTGTTAATGGAAATGAATGGTAGGATTAGTTTGAAATGATTCAGAAATTTGAAGGGTCGATGTGAAACTTTTAAAGTTAAGGATAGGGATGCAAATGAACCGAGCTGCTTCAGCTCAACTCGAGTCCAAGCTTAACATGACTTAACTATTACTGAGCTTTAATAGCTCAAACAGTTTTTCGAGCTTGAGTAGCAAAATATTTAGCTCGAAGATTCACAAGCATGATCGAATATAAATATTTTTAATAATATTATATTTTATTTATAAAATATTATTAATTTAATATTTTAAAATATAATATTTATATATTTTTAATTTAATCTAACTTCTAACTTTTAATCATATTTTATTAATTATGACCCAAGCTTTAACTTGAGCTCGAGTATGGATCGATTGATATACGAGTCGAATCGAATTAATCTCGAGTATTGCTTCTTTTTTTTTTGTGGAATCGAGTTTGAGCTTAGATATTAAGGCTCGATTAATTTCGAGTTGAGTTCTAAGCTCAAATATTCAGATTCATATTAACTTGAGCTTCTAGTTACTCGATTTGGCTCAGCTCGATTGCACCCTTAGTTGAGAATGTGTAGTCATCCAAAGTTGGAGGGGTTTATATAATTTTTTCAAAAATAATTTTTTTTCATGTTACTTCGAAAATATTTAAGTTTTTTCATGTTGCTCACCTTGTCCTTAGAGCCAACCAGATTCAGCTCGAAGGGGCTTCGATGGCAGTTATCCATTGGATCCAGGGTCACGCCAAGATCAGTGGCAAATGCCTCTTATTACAGGATATACATTGTTGCTGGGGGTCCAAACCGAGAACGATTGACACAGCGGTGTGAACGGGGTTCCGTCTGAGTTGTCTTGGTTGGTGTTGGTTACGCTCCACCTTCCACCGGGAAACCTGCAAGCAAGCCTCGCACCACCACTGGGGTAGTGGGGGCCCTCCGACGATCAAGTCAGAGGAGATTGGAGGAGGAGGAGAGATGATAATCGCAAGCAAGAGAGTGCTCTGGAAGATATTGCTTACCCCCCCTTCTCCCCCCCAGCCGCATATATACCTGGCTGGGGGGTCTCTCAGGGGGGTTTGTCATCGTGGGGCGCGATGGAGTGGCCACTGACATGGCCGTTACAGGGCGTCGTGGAGCAGCGCTGGGTACGGCCATGACAGGGCGTAGTGGAGTTCCGCTTTGTACGGTTGATACAGGAGATCGTGGAACAGCATCGGATACAGCCGTTGTAGGGAGTAGTGGAGCAGGAGGTCTCGGCGTGCCTCTGGGAAGCAGCCTGTCGTTATCAAGAGATCTCCGACTCGGGGTCGGAGTGCTGGATCAGGGGGCAGCCGACTCGGGGTCGGGCTGCGTTGCTGAGGACATCCGACTTGGGGTCGGATTGCTAGATTAAGGGGCAGCCGACTCGGGGTCGGGCTGCGAAGCCGAAGATGTCCGACTCGGGGTCGGATTGCTGGATCAAAGGGCAGCCGACTCGAGGTCGGGCTGTGGAGCCGAAGATGTCCGACTCGGGGTCGGATTGCTGGATCAAAGGACAGCCGTAGTCTTCATGGGCGCGCGTGCCGGTCACGTGGAGCATGGCGGCTTAGTTCCCCCGTAACAGTAGCCCCCCACTTCCGAGCCTGGAACCAGAAGGAGAACGGGTGAAGGGAGTGATGCTTCGAGATTGCCGCCATCCCTCGGAGAGGCGCGCGCGCTTCGAGCTCCCCGCCTTCTTTATGGCGTATGGCGGTTGTTGCTGATCTGGCAGTCTGAGGATTTCGGCGGACATCCTTCCTTAATGGTGTCGATTCGCCTTTGGGGCGCGAGCGACCCTTCGGCGGCCAGGCGTCCTCTGGCGTCATCGAGGCATCACCCGCCTTTCCGCCTATTTAACCGGGGACCCTCCCCCGTCCGTCTTCCTCTTTACAGACATTTTCGAGTTTTCCCTTTGCGCTGCCGTTGTTGCCGTCGGACTGTTCGCTTGCTTCTCCTTTGACGCTCTCGGAGCCGTTCTTCCTTCTCTTCCGGTGAGTTACCCCATTTTTCTACTTAGGGCTCTTCATACTTTCTCCTTTTGTACTAGTGTACCCCAGTCGTCCCGGTCTTTCCCCCCTTCTTGTCCCCGTCCTGACCGTAGGTTTATTGGCCATTAGGAATGGGCGACGTGAGAGCAGACCACATTAAGTCGGAGCTGGTCGCCGAGGACTTAGACAAACTCGTGGCTCGGTACCACCTTCCCGAGGCCTGCAACGTTACGCTCCCGGGGCCTGAGGAGAGGATGTCCCATCCTCCTCCAGGGAAGATCGCCATCAATGAGGGCATTCTCCAGGCTGGGTTCCGCTTTCCCCCTTCGGACTTAGTCGTGCAGGTACTCCGGGGTTTAAGAGTTGCGCCGACGCAACTGGTGCCGAACTCGTGGCGTGCCCTGACGGTCTTCCAGGTTCTCTGCCGCATGCACGAGATTCCCGCCACTCTGAATGTTTTTTGGGAGTTCTACAGCCTGAGTGGCCACCCCCAGGACAAAGGGTGGTGGTGCTTTGTGGCGCGGCGAGGGTGCGGCCTCGTCAAAGAGGCTCCTTCCTCCATTCACGGCTGGAAGGAGCGTTTCTTCTTCATCGATGTAGATCCCTCTTGGGGAATCAGGGCGACCTGGGAGACGCCGATGAAGTCCCCGATCGGCCTATCGAGACTGTCGAGGGAGGAATCCGATGGCTTGGCCGCCTTGAAGGGGTTGGTTGCCGAGGGCCAGCTCCCCCCGGTGGCCCGCCTTATTTCCGAGGATACCTTGGTGAATGTCGGTCTGAGTTCGGTCCCCACCGACCGTGAGCCCGCCACCATTTCTTTTTTGACTCTTTTCTCCTCTTTCGTCTCGTTCTTTCCTTCGGTTTCTCAGCCCTCGACCATCTCGTTCTTGTTGCAGAGATTGACGACGTCATGCGGTCGGACAAGGGACCGGCTGTTGGTAGGTCGTCCCTACTGGAAGCGGTCCGGAGGAGGAAACGAGCTCCTCCGAGCGGGGCCCCGCCGGCGAAGAAGTCCCGCAAGGAGGTGCCTCCGACGCCGACCGACGAGTCCGGGCCCACCGATCAGGGAGACGCCGTGGGCACGGACCGGCAGCTGACGCTGTATCAGCCCTCCGGTGGTGAGACTGTCGCTATTCCGGAGGTATCATCCGAGCCCGCTCAAGACGGACGGGTCGGACGTGATCGGTCCCCGGCCCGGCCTTCGACTCAGCCGGCTCCTGATGATCCGAGGAGGGACGCGCCGAGGCCCCGGCCGAGCGGGGCCCTATCAATTCCTGGAGTGACCCCCGCCCCGAGCACAATCAGCAGGACTCTTCCCCAGGCGATGGATAAGGGTAAGGCTGCAGAACCACCATCCGGCTCCGGGGAGAAATCGGGGTCGGCCTTCACTACCGATGGCGCCCGAAACCTCATCGAAACAGTGCTGCTGGAGAAGGACCGTCGGCGGGTCCGGGAGTTGGGGGTCTCTGACGTCGGGGCTGCCAGCTGTGTCTGTCTCATGTCGGTGAGTGTTCTTCTGGCCGCTTTTCACCATTTATTAGCTCTGTTGTTCTCCGCCTGACGCCCTCACTTTTCCTATCTCTTAGCTCGCCCAGTACATGATCCGTCTAGAGGAGTGCTACAAGGAACAGGCGGGGCTTCTGGCGAAGGCCGAGGACCGACTGAAAGCAGTGGAAGAGGGAGGCCAGGCTGTGGCGAGCAGGACGACCGGGGACCTCGAGGCGAGGCTCCGGGAGGCCGAAGAGCAGGCACTCGGCTTCGCCGCCCTTGAGAAGCAACTGTTGGAAGCTCGGGAGCAACTCAAAGTCGCCTCGGGCCTCGAAAGCAGGGTTAAGAAGGCGGAGGAACGAGCTGAAAAGCAGTCCCGGAAGGTCGCGGACTATCGAGAGAGGTGGGAGAAGGCTCAGCGGTCTGCCGACAGCGCCCGCAACCGAACCCGGTCTCTTGAAGCCAAACTGGGCGAATTGGAGTCAGCCTTGGAGAGGTCCCGCGCGAACGACCAAGAGCTCCGTTCGCGCCTGGAGGAAGCTGAGGCCGCTCGCACTGCTGCCGAGGCGGGGCGTAAGGAGGCTCAGGCTAATCTGCTGAGGGTCTCCTCCGAGGCTGAAGACCGGATTGTGGCGAAGGTCTTGGAGGCTAAGGCTCAGATTACGGAGCGAGCAGAGGCGGCGCTGACCGAGAAGAGTGCGGAGATCGGGCGCCAGGCGGTACAGGCTTATCGTCAGTCCGCCGAGTTCACCCGTGATATGTCGGAGGCGGTACGGGCCTATCGTCAGTCTGACGAGTTCGTCCGTGACGCGTCGGACGCGGGGTCCGAATCCTTCATCTTAGGCTTCGAGGAGGGCCTGGCAAGGGTGTCGGCTAAGTACCCCGAAGTTGACCTGAGTGGGATTTCCCTTCTCGACTCCTCTCCGGCGCCATCGCCTGCTGATTCTCCTACCGCCTCCCTACCCCCTGCGGACGAGCCCGACGCTCCCGACCCGGGGGTTCCTCCAAGCTGACCTCTTGTACCTTTCGTTGTCCTCTTTTTTTGTATGTCGGCATTTTGCCAAATTGTATGGGCCTTGGCCCTGAAATAATGAAAATTAATATAAGTCGAATGTTTCTTCATCTCGCTTTCGTCCTCCTCTTTTTTTTTTTCTTTTTAACCCTTGGCAGCGTCTTGCCGACTCCTGACTCTCGAAGTTCTTCCGGCCCTAAGCCAGGCATCCGAGGGTTAGGCCTCAGGAAATTCTTCCGGCGCTAAGCCAGGCATCCGAGGGTTAGGCCTTAGGAAATTCTTCCGGCACTAAGCCAGGCATCCGAGGGTTAAGCCTCAGGAAATTCTTCCGGCGCTAAGCCAGGCATCCGAGGGTTAGGCCTCAGGAAATTCTTCCGGCACTAAGCCAGGCATCCGAGGGTTAGGCCTCAGGAAATTCTTTCGGCACTAAGCCAGGCATCCGAGGGTTAGGCCTCAGGAAATTCTTCCGGCACTAAGCCAGGCATCCGAGGGTTAGGCCTCAGAAAATTCTTCCGGCACTAAGCCAGGCATCCGAGGGTTAGGCCTCAGGAAATTCTTCCGGCGCTAAGCCAGGCATCCGAGGGTTAGGCCTCAGGAAATTCTTCCGGCGCTAAGCCAGGCATCCGAGGGTTAGGCCTCAGAAAATTCTTCCGGCGCTAAGCCAGGCATCCGAGGGTTAGGCCTCAGAAAATTCTTCCGGCACTAAGCCAGGCATCCGAGGGTTAGGCCTCAGGAAATTCTTCCGGCACTAAGCCAGGCATCCGAGGGTTAGGCCTCAGAAAATTCTTCCGGCACTAAGCCAGGCATCCGAGGGTTAGGCCTCAGGAAATTCTTCCGGCGCTAAGCCAGGCATCTGAGGGTTAGGCCTCAGGAAATTCTTCCGGCGCTAAGCCAGGCATCCGAGGGTTAGGCCTCAGGAAATTCTTCCGGCGCTAAGCCAGGCATCCGAGGGTTAGGCCTCAGAAAATTCTTCCGGCACTAAGCCAGGCATCCGAGGGTTAGGCCTCAGAAAATTCTTCCGGCACTAAGCCAGGCATCCGAGGGTTAGGCCTCAGGAAATTCTTCCGGCACTAAGCCAGGCATCCGAGGGCCGAGCCTCGAGAGATTCCGCTCGTTGGTCGGCCAAGGCTGGCGCAAGCCGAGGCGACCGGTCGGGGCTTCAAGCTAGTCTGGTCCCGGGATGGTCATCGGATTAGCCTGGCATCCGAGGGCCGAGCCTCGGGAGATTCCGCTCGTTGGTCGGCCAAGGCTGGCGCAAGCCGAGGCGACCGGTCGGGGCTTCAGGCTAGTCTGGTCCCGGGATGGTCATCGGGTTAGCCTGGCATCCGAGGGCCGAGCCTCGGGAGATTCCGCTCGTTGGTCGGCCAAGGCTGGCGCAAGCCGAGGCGACCGGTCGGGGCTTCAGGCTAGTCTGCTCCCGGGATGGTCATCGGGTTAGCCTGGCATCCGAGGGCCGAGCCTCGGGAGATTCCGCTCGTTGGTCGGCCAAGGCTGGCGCAAGCCGAGGCGACCGGTCGGGGCTTCAGGCTAGTCTGCTCCCGGGATGGTCATCGGGTTAGCCTGGCATCCGAGGGCCGAGCCTCGGGAGATTCCGCTCGTTGGTCGGCCAAGGCTGGCGCAAGCCGAGGCGACCGGTCGGGGCTTCAGGCTAGTCTGGTCCCGGGATGGTCATCGGGTTAGCCTGGCATCCGAGGGCCGAGCCTCGGGAGATTCCGCTCGTTGGTCGGCCAAGGCTGGCGCAAGCCAAGGCGACCGGTCGGGGCTTCAGGCTAGTCTGCTCCCGGGATGATCATCGGGTTAGCCTGGCATCCGAGGGCCGTGCCTCGAGAAATTCCGCTCGTTGGTCGGCCAAGGCTGGCGCAAGCCAAGGCGACCGGTCGGGGCTTCAGGCTAGTCTGCTCCCGGGATGATCATCGAGTTAGCTGGCATCCGAGGGCCGTGCCTCGGGAAATGCCACTCGTTGGCCATGCGCCTGTCGCTTGCAGCCCGACGGGGTTTCTCCGTGGCCAGCTGCGATCGTGTTTCTCCTCTTCTCCAAGCGTTGCCTGGGGAACACCAGAAGGGCATTAAACGCTAATTGATGCGTTACCTGGGAAATCGGATCGCCAGTTGCTGCTTGCGAGGAGTGTCAGTTAAGCGGCCGCGATGCGCGCGTTCTTCGAAGCGGATGCGGCCTGGGCGCGAGCGGAGATACGTGGACCTAGGGGTACAGGCCACCCGGAGTGTCCTGCACAAAAAATGCGATTAAGGAGAATGACGCTTAGGAAATCGCGGGAAGATACGCCTTGAGAGCCGGATCGGCTCCGGATTCAATGCGCCCGCATTTATTGGAGCCACCCGTATCGGAACGACCGGGGGGCCGCAGTTTGGCTATAAATATAAGTGCAGGTGCGATGGAGCCTGCCAAGCCGGAGCTGTTCAAGTTGCCATGGATCGTGGACCTTCTCTCTGGCGCATGGCTGAGAGACTCCTGCCGAAGGAACGGGAGGCGCGCCCCTCGCGACTTCAGCCAACTAGCCGTTTCATCTGGGATCAGCAAGGAGGGTCTCCCCGGCGGAACTCCGCTCTAGGCGTTTCATCCGGGATCACATCTCCCCTCCTTGAAGTTCAGCCTCCCGATTGAGCTCTGCACCAGACGCCTGATCCGGGACCGCGCCTCCATATGCTCTTCCCCCTCGTATTCCTTCTCTCCCCTAACACTGGGGAGGTCCGGAATATCCCTTGGAGGTGGCGTTCCTCTGGAGGCAGCGGGAGCTTCGTCGGCGGCGGCTCCTCATCCTCTTCGTGGGGCGTGGATGGCGCCTCCGGTTGGAGGCAGTGTGGACTTCTCCTTCGTCCACTTCTTCTTCATCCGCGCCGGCTCTTCATCTCTTTCGTGAGACGCCGATGGCGCCTCCGGTTGGAAGCACCCACTTCCGACGGGATTGCAACCGCTTCAGATGGAGGTTTCGGGATCCCAGATCTTCAGCTCCTCGGAGTCTCCACCTCTTCTTTACTTTCTTTACACCCTAATTCCCCCCTGGGAATTTCTTGTAATCACACGAGCACGCCGTTGTAACCAGGAATTATTGAAATGCAAAGTGTTATACATTTTTGAACTGTCTTTCTAGCATCGTCGTTCTACTGGTAATACATCCGCAGGTTAGCGGAATTCCAGCTCCTTAGAATTTCTCGACCATCTAGGGCCTCCAGCTGGTAGGAGCCAGGTCGGTTTACCCAGCGAACCTTATATGGGCCTTCCCAATTTGGCGCTAGCTTCCCACCTTCTGCAGGTCGAGATGCTTTAGCTCGCCTTAGCACCAGATCTCCGATTCTGAAAAGCTTCGGTCGGACCTTGGAGTTGTAATATCGGGCCACCCTCCGCTGATACATCGCCATCCGAACCTGCGCCATTTCCCTCGCTTCTTCCAAGAGATCCAGGTTCCCTCGGAGTTGTTCCGAATTGGCCTCGGGTCGGTGCGCGGCCACTCGAGGTGAGGGGAGTCCGAGCTCCACGGGGACAACGGCTTCCGTGCCATAGGTTAGGCTGAAAGGCGTCTCCCCGGTAGGGGTCCGATGCGTGGTCCGATACGCCCAAAGGACATTCTCGAGTTCTTCGACCCAAGCTTGCCCCGTCCGACCGATTCGCGCTTTGATTCCTTGGAGGATTGTCCGATTTGTGACCTCGGCCTCGCCGTTGGTTTGGGGATGCGACACAGATGTGAACCGATGCTCGATCCCGAACTCCTCGCAGAAGTCACGGAAATGCTTGTTGTCGAACTGTCGCCCATTATCCGAGATGAGGACCCGAGGTACCCCAAATCGGACAATGATGTTCTTCTTCATGAACTTCCGGACTTGCACCTCCGTGATAGTGGCCAGCGGCTCTGCCTCCACCCACTTGGTGAAGTAGTCGATTGCAACAATCAAAAATTTTCGCTGAGCTGAAGCGACGGGGAATGGTCCGAGGATATCCATTCCCCACTGGGCGAAGGGCCAGGGTGCAGTAATTGGTGCCAAGGGGACAGAAGGGACTCTCTGGACGTTGGCGTGGCGCTGGCAGGCGTCGCATTTCCGCACGTGATCCTTTGAGTCCTCCAACAAGGTTGGCCAATAATAGCCTTGCCTCATGATCTTATGCGTCAAGGACCTAACCCCCAGGTGCGATCCGTAGATGCCTTCGTGGACTTCGCTGAGGGCATAGGCCGCTTCCGAGGGGCGGAGGCACCTTAAGAGGGGGGCGGTGAACGAGGTCCGATACAGCCTCCCTTCATAGAGTACGTAGTGGGCGGACTTCATGACGAGTCGCCGAGCTTGATCTTCGTCCTCTAGGAGGATCCCTTCGGCGAGGTAGGCGACGAGCGGGTCCATCCAAGATGGCTCCGGATCAATCGCCATCACCACTCCGGCCTCGCCGATGCTCGGGGCATCCAGGGTCTCCAGGTAGATCGCCCTCGACAAGTTGTGCGCGTCTGCGCCCACCAAGCGGGACAGCCTGTCGGCCCTGGCATTTTCGCTTCTTGGGACCTGCTGAATGTCAACACTGCCGAGGTCGGGAATGAGTGCTTGCACCTTCCAGACATAGCTCTGCATGGTCGGGCTCCGAGCCTCGAACTCCCCTCGGACCTGCCCGACCATCAGCTGGGAGTCGGTGAAGACCTTCAAACGCCGGATGCCGAGCTCCTTGGTGAGTTTGAGTCCTGTGACTAGGGCCTCGTATTCCGCCTCGTTGTTGGTCACTGGAAATCCGAACCTCAAGGCATACTCGGCTATCACTCCATCGGGACTGGTAAGGACCAGCCCGGCCCCTCCACCTTCGGGGTTCGACGACCCATCAATGTGAAGCGTCCAGATTGGGAGGTCGAGGCTGGGTGTTTCCGGCGGCCTAGGTTCCGCCTCCTGCACAGTGCACTCAGCGAGGAAGTCCGCGAGCACCTGGGCCTTGATGGCGGGTCGGGGCTGGTAGCGGATGTCGAACTCACCAAGTTCTACTGCCCACTTCACCAGCCGTTCCGCATTCTCAGGATTGCTGAGGATCTGCCGCAGTGGTTGATCGGTCAAGAGGGTGACGGGATGAGCCTGGAAATAGGGGCGAAGCCTCCTGGCCGCGGTGAGCAGCGCGAAGGCGATCTTTTCCGCCTTCGTATACCGCGTCTCGGCATCCCGTAGGACCCGGCTGATGTAGTACACAGGCTTCTGGAGCTTTGCCTCTTCCCGAACCAGTACTGCGCTGACTGCAGTTGGGGAGACCGCCAGATAGAGGTAGAGCATCTCCCCCTCTTGCGGCTTGGACAGCAGGGGAGGAGACGCCAAGTACTCCTTGAGTTGGTCAAATGCCACTTGACATTCGGCCGTCCAAAGGAAGTCTTTCGGGCGCTTCAACACCTTGAAGAACGGTTGGCAGCGTTCGGCCGATTTTGCCACAAATCGTCCGAGCGCGGCGACCCTTCCAGCGAGCTCCTGAACCTCCTTCACTTTGGTCGGAAGGGACATATCTTGGATGGCCTTGATTTTGTCAGGGTTGGCTTCGATCCCCCGCTGGTTGACAATGAAACCGAGGAACCTCCCGGCCGAAGCACCAAAGGCGCACTTCGCTGGGTTCAGCTTCATGCGAAACTTCCGCAGGGTGGCAAAAGTCTCCTCCAGATCCGCGATGTGCTGGTCGGCATGGCGGCTCTTCACCAGCATATCGTCCACGTACACCTCCATGTTCCGGCCGATTTGCCCTTTGAAGATTTTGTTGACGAGGCGCTGGTAAGTGGCGCCAGCATTCTTCAGACCAAAGGGCATTACCTTGTAACAGTACAGCCCCCGGTCTGTTATAAAGGCAGTTTTCTCCTCGTCCTGTGGAGCCATCATTATTTGGTTGTAGCCGGAGAAGGCGTCCATGAAAGACAGCAGCTGATATCCGGAAGTCGCGTCGACCAGTTGGTCTATCCGTGGAAGCGGAAAGCTATCCTTGGGGCACGCCTTGTTCAGGTCGGTGTAGTCGACGCACATCCTCCACTTCCCGCTCGCCTTCCGGACAAGTACGACATTTGCCAGCCATTCGGGGTAGCTGACCTCTCTTATGAATCCTGCCTCCAAGAGCTTGTCTACCTCCTGGTCGACCACTCGGATCCGATCCGGGGCACAGTGTCTCTTCTTCTGCTTTACTGGTCGGTGGGTTGGGTCGACGTTGAGGGCGTGAGAAATGACCTCCGGGTCGATCCCAGGTACATCAGCCGCCGACCAGGCAAATACATCAGCATTGGCTTGGAGGAATTCCACTAACCTGAGCCGAGCTTCCGAGTCGAGGTTGGCACCGACCCGGACCATACGGTCCGGGCGACCCTCTTCAAGGGGAACTTCGATCACACCCTCGGCCGGCTCCCCGTGCCGCAAAGCCACCTCGTCTCTGGCGTCAAGGGACTCGACGCTTAGGGCCTCCACGGGCTTCTTCCCTTTGAGAGTTGCTAGGAAACATTGCCGTGCGGTCGGTTGGTCACCTCGGACCTCTCCAATCCCGGCCGCCGTGGGGAACCGCATTAGCAAATGGTATGTAGAGACTACCGCGCGAAGGGCGTTCAGTCCGGGTCGTCCGAGGATAGCGTTGTAGGCCGAGGGAACACGGACGACCAAGAACCCGAGCCGCACCGTGGCTTCTGCGGGTGCAACGCCCGCAGTCACAGGTAGCTCAACGACACCTTTGGCCGAGATAGCGTCTCCAGTGAATCCTATGAGGGGGGTGGATGTTTTGTGCAACACTTGTCGGGACAAGCTCATCTTTTGGAAGGCCTCGTAAAACAAAATATCAGCTGAGCTTCCACTATCCACAAGAACACGCCTTACATCATAGTTCGCCATAGTGAGGGAGATCACCATGGCATCATCATGGGGGGTCTGAACCCCCTTTACATCCTCATCACAAAAAGTGATTACATTTCCGACCCGCTGCCTCTTCGCGACGGCCACCCCTGATGCTTCCACCGAGCCCCCTGCGTTCCTCACGGGCCGAGAGCAGCCCCCAGTGATGGTGTGGATCACGCCCGCGACGGGTCGATTCTGCTCCCGAGGCTCCTGAGGGGCCGGGTCGGCCGGACGCGGGTCTGCGGGGGGACGTCGGTCGTTTACATATCGACCGAGACGCCCTCGGCGGATGAGAGCCTCGATCTCGTCCCGAAGCTGGAAGCAGTCTTCGGTGTCGTGGCCGTGGTCTCGGTGGTACTCACAGTACGCTCGAGAGGGCCTCCTCCCAGGGATTTTCTTCATCTGCCTCGGGACCGGGAGGTTCTCCCGCCCCTTGACCTCCATAAGGATCTGGGCCCGGGGGGCCAGGAGTGGGGTGTACCGGTTGAAGCGTCGGTGCGGAGAACGAGGGCGTGGGGCGCCGTGGTTCCTCGCCGGTGACGGGCTTCTGCGCCGATGTTGAGGCGTCGGGCTCCTCCTCTGGGGTGCCTCTTTTCGCCTTTTCTTCCCGAGCTTTAGAGGGGCCTCGGCGGCCTCCTTGTTCCGGTGGGCGGCTGCCTCCTCGGCGTCTGCATACTGGTTCGCCCGAGACAACAGCTCCGGGAAGCTCCGCGGCAGGCGTTTGTCCAGGGAGAAGGTGAGTCTGCCCTTCCGGAAGCCACGCTTCAGGGCTGAGAGAGCCACCTCCTGGCTCAGGTTCCGGACCTCCAATGTAGCCTTGTTGAAGCGGGTAAGGTAATCCCGCAGGCTTTCTCCCTCGTTTTGCCGGACATCAAAGAGGGAGTCGGAAACCAATCGCCGCCGGCTACTGACGGCGAAATGGCTGATGAAGAGGCGAGTGAACTGGTCAAAGGACTGGATAGAGTCAGCCTCCAGGCCGGCGAACCACGCCCTGGCTGGGCCACGGAGGGTCGCCGGGAAGGCCTTGCAGAGGAGAGGATCTGATGCTCCATGGAGGAGCATAAGAGTCCTGAAACTCTCCACGTGATCCCGCGGGTCCGCCGCCCCGTCATAGGGCTCGATCGCCGGCATTTTGAATCCCGGCGGATTTGGGGTCCGCAGGATCCTCGAGGCAAGCGCCGGTTGGGAGGAGATCTCCAAGTCGGCGAAGGGATCTTTAGAGTGGCCCTTCAGGACCTGGAGTTGTTGGTGGAGATCGTCCACCCGCCGGTCCAGGGAGCGCGACCGATGGGTGGGGGACAAGGAGCACCGAGAGGGGGACCGACTGGAGCGCGGGTTCCTTGAGGACTGGGGGGTCTGGGAACGCGCCCGGGCCCGCCTCTTGTACCCCGCGCAGCTTCGATGGGACGGTCCCAGCAGAATGGACCGTGCTCGAGAATCTCCCTCGCGCCGGCGCTCCTCCCCATGGGAGAGGAAGGAGCGCGGGTTAAGGAGGACAGGTGAGCGCTCAGGGAGCAGCGGCTCCTGGGCCCGCTGCGGCGCCCGAGACATCACACCCTGCAGGTTCTGCACCGCCTCCGCGAGGGTGCGGACCTGCTGGGCTAACTGGTCGAACTGAGCGGCTTCGACCATTTGAATCGGGGGTGGAACGGTGGAGTGTTGCTGAGAATGTGTTGGAGACGCAGCGGCCTCCCGGCCGGAGGCGCGAGAGGCCCCGCGACCGGAGGCATTGGAAGCTCCACGACCACCTCGCCGTGCCATTACGATCGCTCTGAGATCAGGCCCTCCTTCTAGCGCCAACTGTTGCTGGTGGTCCAAACCGAGAACGATTGACACAGCGGTGTGAACGGGGTTCCGTCTGAGTTGTCTTGGTTGGTGTTGGTTACGCTCCACCTTCCACCGGGAAACCTGCAAGCAAGCCTCGCACCACCACTGGGGTAGTGGGGGCCCTCCGACGATCAAGTCAGAGGAGATTGGAGGAGGAGGAGAGATGATAATCGCAAGCAAGAGAGTGCTCTGGAAGATATTGCTTACCCCCCCTTCTCCCCCCCAGCCGCATATATACCTGGCTGGGGGGTCTCTCAGGGGGGTTTGTCATCGTGGGGCGCGATGGAGTGGCCACTGACATGGCCGTTACAGGGCGTCGTGGAGCAGCGCTGGGTACGGCCATGACAGGGCGTAGTGGAGTTCCGCTTTGTACGGTTGATACAGGAGATCGTGGAACAGCATCGGATACAGCCGTTGCAGGGAGTAGTGGAGCAGGAGGTCTCGGCGTGCCTCTGGGAAGCAGCCTGTCGTTATCAAGAGATCTCCGACTCGGGGTCGGAGTGCTGGATCAGGGGGCAGCCGACTCGGGGTCGGGCTGCGTTGCTGAGGACATCCGACTTGGGGTCGGATTGCTAGATTAAGGGGCAGCCGACTCGGGGTCGGGCTGCGAAGCCGAAGATGTCCGACTTGGGGTCGGATTGCTGGATCAAAGGGCAGCCGACTCGAGGTCGGGCTGTGGAGCCGAAGATGTCCGACTCGGGGTCGGATTGCTGGATCAAAGGACAGCCGTAGTCTTCATGGGCGCGCGTGCCGGTCACGTGGAGCATGGCGGCTTAGTTCCCCCGTAACATACATGATCATCTACGAGACTGTCTATATGCCCAGATCACTCACGTATACCGGAAAGCGAACAAGGCGGAGCACTCTAGTGGCCTATTTTAGAATAGTTTGGAGTCTTCTCCATTTTTTTTCCGTCTTCTTCTTCTTCTTCTTCTTCTTTAATTTTGTTGGATATAATCATTCTAGAATGGGGTGATGCTATCCGCCTTATTAAAAAAAATAAAATTAAAAATTAAGGATGCCAGTTTAAACCGGAACAGGGTGGTGGGCGGGTTTAGGTTGAAACAACTAGTTCTTGCCTGGATGCTATCAAAGTCGTTGTCGCCTCGCCCTTCACTTATAAGGGTTAGATCAAGCAGGGCTGGTTTTACTACTTTCCTTCGCCTGGTGACGAAAAGCCAGAAGAAATTGGAATGAAAAGAGCGCTTCCCAAGGATGGATACAAAGCCTGCCCACTTGATAGCTGCTACCAATCCATAGAGAAATTTCGAAAATGATTGTACCAGAGTGGTTCTTGGAGTTATTGAAAAATCAAAATCCTATTCTTTTAGGGATAAGTAGCGCCGGCATTCAGTCACTCCTCTTTCCCCTACCCCGCCGTATAGGGCCCTGCGCGACTGCCTCCTTTCGGCCAGCAAACCAAAGCCATGGCCTTATCCTGGCCCGCTGCCGCCACGGCCGCCATTTGCGGCTCTTGTTCCCCACCGCCCCTACCCCGCCGGAGATTCTCCCGGGCCGCCGCCTATTTTGTACCTGTATGCCCAACGGGACATCCCGGGCCCCTATTCTGCGCTGCCTCTGCTTATCCTGCGCACCCCTTCTCTCCCGAGGTCAGGCCCCCATGTCGTCTTCCTTTTCTCTCCGAATTAAACGATGATATAATTTTCTTTGTTGAGTTCCAATTCGAATGTCCATTCCTGTTTACTTGATCAAGTGCAAACCCTAAATTCCATTTATTTTGTCGCTTTTTGAGTGTTTAGGTGGCGGAAGCAGTGGAATCCTTGTATTCGGAGTTCAGAGAGGTCGATAACTTGGTGGCGCACAACACCACCCGTGTTCTCAAGGCTTTTCAGAATGCCAGGGTTGGATCTCATGTACGCTCATCTCGAGATTATATCAAAGTTATCTTCTTTGTTTTCTTTTATGTTATTGATCCTTCCACTATACTTAGCTCTTAGAGATGTTTACTTACTGCTTTAAAACATTTATGGGCAGTCACCTTGTTGGGAAACCTCTAAAATTGAAAACTTGTG
This sequence comes from Phoenix dactylifera, assembly GCF_009389715.1. Classification (NCBI taxonomy): domain Eukaryota; kingdom Viridiplantae; phylum Streptophyta; class Magnoliopsida; order Arecales; family Arecaceae; genus Phoenix; species Phoenix dactylifera. The sequence goes on along the minus strand of NW_024067680.1, from coordinate 1,376,189 downwards.
GCATTTGATCAGTCGGTGGATATTAATTTGGCACTCATGATGTTTCAATTTTTTTTAGAATAGTTGGATATGAGTTATCATCGATTGTATGCATGCTAAGGGTGTCAAGAACATTGGAGGAAGTCCTACATTGTGTATTCTTGTTATAGGAAGATGACTTGTGACGCTAGTCTTGCAATTATGTTAGCTGCAAAAGATGAATTACTATTTTGCATAGGGAATGGGGAGTGTGATGCTGGTATCATGTTGTAGAGATTGTTACTTTTGTGGAGTTAGTTTCAGCTGATGATTCAGTTGATAAACTTGAACAAGTCTTACTCCAATTACCTGCAATGGAACTGGGATGCAGATGCAGTTTTCGTTTGGTGGAGAAATGGCCTCATCTGTTGCTATTTTCCTGCAAGGATGCTTGGTGACAAGTTACTTTCACAACTTGCCAGCACCTGTTCTACAACTGTTGTTATAATTCAGTGGTTATATCTAGGATACTACATAAGCTTATCTGATAATGCATTGGGTTCCATGTTTGTGTCATACTCTGGGACTTTTATTGAGAAGGAGTTGGAGAACTTGCGATGTCATTTTCCTTGGCCTTGTTTAGCTTGCACAACAGTGGCTGGTTGGAGAAGGGGGGCTTTGATATTTCATCTTGCTTCCCTGTATTTTTGTCAATGTTTTGTTTTTTACATCATTCTTTACCATGAGGAGGCTTGGTGTATGCTCTTTTAAAATTGGGCGAACAGTACATGTAACCCTGATTTATTACAATCATTATACCAACTAATTAATTCTGCAGTTGGCTTAATCAGCATTATATCAAATGAAGTAAAAATGATCAGAAATGTTATGGTTTCACCTTGATCAGCACTTTGGTGGATGCACTGGGTATGGTCATGATGACGGAGGGGGGCGTGGAGCTCTAGACAATGTTTTTGCTGAGATTGTAGGGGCAGAATCAGCAATGGTTCGCTCACAGGTTTGTAAAACTTCTGTTGAAGTTCCTTTGACTATGTTGATATTTTTTCCCATGCACTTGACACTTTGTTAATTTTTTCTCTGCAGTTTTTCTCTGGTACTCATGCAATCACTTGTGCTTTATTTGCTTTGCTGAGACCTGGTGATGAGGTAAGCAATATTCTGATTTTGTCAGAGAAACAATAATATTTCTTTCTTCTTTCCTGCTCAATTTATTGTATCTTGTGCTGGGGCCTGATTCTTAAGCCAGCTTTTAGCAGTCGCTGGAGCTCCTTATGACACCTTGGAGGAAGTAATTGGCATTAGAAATTCTTCTAGCTCTGGTTCTCTGAAAAACTTTGGAATAACATACCGAGAAGTTCCGGTATCTCTTTGGTCTATCACCAATGCATGTTTCACTGTATGACATAAGAGATGTCAAGATGCACTTCTAGAGGGTTAACCTGGAACATTCTTCAGCTTGCAGAAGATGGTGGCCTCAACTGGGATGCCCTTGCCCTTGCTGTGGGACCGCAGACAAAATGTGCCTTCATACAGAGGTCATGTGGTTATTCATGGCGTCGAAGCTTAAGCATAATAGAAATTCAGAGAGCAATAAAGATGATCAAGGAAACTACTACGACGTTAATTCAATTCTAAATCATGAACTATGCAATACATAACCATTCTATATGCATGTTTTGGCATTACGAGTTACTGATGATTGATTGTCTTCTACATACTTACAGGTACAAAACCCAGATTGCATGGTCATGGTGGATAATTGCTATGGTGAATTTGTGGAAACATGTGAGCCTCCAATGGTGGTATGTTCTAAACGGACCCTTTGTGCAGCGGAAGGAACCACATACTTTGTTAACATAATGGTTGGCAGGGAGCTGATTTAATTGCTGGTAGTTTGATAAAGAATCCTGGTGGAACAATTGCACCTTGTGGTGGATACGTTGCTGGGAAGAAAATATGGGTTGAGGCAGCAGCAGCCCGTCTTTCTGCACCTGGTTTAGGGGTGGATTGTGGATCTACACCTGGTGATGTAATGCGAGCATTTTTTCAAGGCTTGTTCCTTTCACCCCAAATGGTTGGAGAAGCAATCAAGGTGTGTGCACATAGCAACGTCTCCTCCTTGTTTGTACTTGCATTACTGTGTCTTTCATGTCCACTTTCAGGGAGGTTTACTCATTGCAGAAGTCATGGCATCCAAGGGATATAAGGTTCAACCACTTCCACGGGATCCTCATCATGATACAGTGCAGGTTTTGTTTCAATTGTTCATCCCCAAGCATATATATATTTCCTATATAAATTTGTATATTCATCTACACATGCACGTAGACATTCATAGCAGATATCTGCTGGTTAACACACAAATCTTGGCATTATCTGTATCTAAACATCAATGCACTTCTCCTTCTGTTCCTGAGAAATGACGATGACGATGCATTGTGGTGGATGCCACCCTGTGGTTTTGGACTTTTAAGTTTTCTATTGGGCTGCATTGTTGTCCCAAACTCGGTTTTAGTACCTTGTTGATTGGCTTTGCCAATTCAATAGCTGAAGCAAAAAAACTGTTTAGTTTTTTCATCATTTTTTATTTAGATCTTCACATCTGTCTTATTAGAACAGAATAGCTAGGTAAATTATTTCTTCCAAATATGAATAATTGAGAAAGTCCAACTAAAGAGCTGTTGAAAAAAGTACACATGGTGGGTTGCAGCAGTTAACATAATTAATATAATTTTACACTTTGCTACATTTGAATCAGGCAGTACAACTTGGAAGTCAAGAGCGTCTAATATCATTCTGCGAAGCTGTGCAAAAAAACTGCCCAATAGGATCTTTTGTCAAACCTGTTGCTGGTCTTACGGCTGGATATGCATCAGAGGTGTGGTATGGTTTTGTGTACCTAGTTCCGTTTATTGTTTGGTGTTGATCAGATATAATTTCAATTTTCTATGATAACATTAAGCTATGATTGATCCACAGACATTCAGATAAGAATCACTAATCAAGGCTATGACAATCTCATAATAGAATTGAAAGAAATTCTTTTGGTATCTTTAAATATTATAGAGGTACAAAATGTATATCATTCAGATTACACCTTTGAACACTGTGAAATTACCTGTTCACATGTTAGTGTCCAGGATCTTTATCTCTATAGGTTTTTCTCTTCTTGTTCTTTGAATTCTCTAAGTTACCCTTAAGACCACTCACTCTCCCAAAGTGCTGGATCTCATCTTAGCTTTCCCCTTCTCCACTGGCTAATTCCAGACAGCCTAATCCACTATAGCCCCAAGGTTTGACCCCTCAAACTTTGAGATCAAGCCTATTCTGCACCTCCTCACATTTATCCTTCCTCCATTTTACGTGCAAAGGTTCCTCTCTTCTTTCCACCTCTGCAACAATGTAATGTTCCCAAGTCGACCATGGCCAACGTCAAGATCGGGCTTTTGATCTTGGAATGTTTTAATGAGGATAGTCATTGGAGGGTGTTGGTCTACCTCGCTCCTTGCATGCCACTGAGAGCCTCCTACCCTGTCGACTATCTCCAAATTATTATTTTAGAATCCTCTCTAGCATTCACAAGCCTACCAAGCTTGAGCTAGCTTAGTAATGGTTGAGCCACGCAATCCTAGTTCAAGACAAGCTCAAGAGCTTGAGCTAGCCTCAGGCATTTCGAATTGAGCTCAAGCAGTGGTTAGCTTGCCCATGTTTGGCTTGTTTATACCCCTACCAGTATGAAATAGATATCGATGATTGCCATCATAGCAAGTACCAAGTGCCTAAAATAAACTACAAAGAATAAGTTCAAAGCAACGACCACAATTAGATGTAGCTTTTTCTTATAATGTATAATGTATTCTAGAAATCTTTTTCTTCTTATACATGTATCTTTTTGAGACTGCCAAATATATTTATACACTTAGACTAGTAGTAATACATGCATGTGCAAATGCATGTTATAAAACAAAATTAAACTATAATTACATTTCTATCCAATGCAACTATAATTAATCTAATATGATTCTGTTCTAGAAAGATCATAAGAATGTTTAAAGAAAATAAAAATTATTCAAAAGTAATTTTCAGTATCACATGTTAAGTTAATGCCACAATCCGTTCAATCGAATTTAAAGTTTTATGAAAAGCCATTGGAAATCTTAGCATGGACTGAAATTTTGATAGATATATTGGGGGTCATTATCATGACATTGCATGATTTTTTGTAATGCCAAATATATCTTATCAAAGAATCAAAATAATCATATGAATTTAGTGGTAAACCATCTCAGCTTTTGATGACTCATGAAGTTTGAGTATCATGGACTCAAATTGTTTTGTAGACTCCATGCCCATAAAAAAATTCAGAGAAAAAAAATATTGTTGATTCTAAATACCTTTTATTTATTGGGATGTGGAACCATCCAAATTTACTAAAATTCTAAATACTTGTCAACAAATTAATCCCAAACCATAATGACATTTACAGTAATTGTTCATGAGATAGGAATGATCAATCCACCAAACACGGATCCACACAGAAAGTGTGCATTCAATATTAGAAGAATAATAGTTATTTGGTTATACATAACAGATAGGAAATCAGAAAGATCAGAATTCAGAACTTGTATGCCTCTAGAGGTTTCAGGTCGAGCCACAATGTTGATGGTGCCTCGACACTGGCTAAGCTGCTAAAGCATTACATACATACATGAGTATTGAGTTCACCACAACTTTTCTCAAATTGCAAATCTTCTAAGCATCTTGATTCAATTCCATTCGTCATTAAAGGTTGAACAGTTCGTGAGGAGTAAGGGAAGAATCAATTGTCAATTTTTATTAGAAATTACAAATACAAAAATATTGAAAGGAATAAGAAAAAACACAGTGAAAACCATTTTTAAGGCAGCCAAACATGGATCGTATTTTCTGTATAGTGCTTGGAGTGTATCATTTGCTGGAATTCTTCATGCTCCTAAAACCTATGAAAAGTCTCCCATCAACCCCACCGTACCAGCACTATGCATCCCTTGGACAGATGTCATCTGGTTGGGGTCCACCACCATGGATAAAAGAGGGCAACCCCCTTTGCTGCAACTTGGGACGATTTTGCTCCCTAAATATTCTAATAAAACCCTATTACAGAATCCAATGCTTAATAAAGTATCTAGATTTATTATTTGATTGTCTAATATAAAGCCGCGACAATTCTAACAGTTCATAGGCTATTTGTCACTGAATACATGGCCTAGATTTGCTAGTTAAACTTGTAGTAGATCTAACAGCTAATAAATTATTCCAACAGCTAGATTTAAAGGGCTGGGATTTGGTTCGTGCATAACCAATTGAATGGCTCTTAAAGCCAATGACCAGGTGAATGGTCATAGTTGACTACATATTTTTAAATGTATTTGACCGGATCTATTCCTTATGTATCACAAACATAGCCCAAAACTAAATAGCCAGCCACTGTATATGATATTAACATAAGTTATTTTTAAATGTAATGGCTCGTTTATTCTTTTCATCATATTGGGTGGCTTAGTTACATGAAGGGCTATCAAATGCTATGGTGATGCTTTTGTATATGGTAAATTTAGCTACTGCGTTAAATTAAGAACTCAGAAGCCTGCATAAAAGAAAAGAAAACCTATCAAATCCAATGGCAATGACTTTATTGCATCAAACCTAATGGATGGGATTAGTTACGATCCCATAGGAGTATAAGAAGCCTATCAAATCCTATGGCAACAGATTTGTGTATGTTTAATCTAATGGTTGAGAACAAGGTCTGCCGGATGTACCTATCAACGATCGGTTTAGTACGGTATGGGTCCATACCTTGTCGTGCCAGAGCATTCATACCGAATCAGAGAGAGGGGGAGAGGGAGAGGGAGAGGGAGAGGGAGGAGAAGAGAGAGGGAGGGGAGGGAGAGGGAGAGAGAAATAGGAGAAGAGAGAGAGAGAGGTTGAGGCCTCCGGACTCACCTGAGAGTTGAAGCAGCTTTGCAAGGGTTTCATGATGACAGGGAGATATCCGACAATGGAAAGGGCTTCGCAAGGACTCCAAGCAGTCTTAAGGCTCCGTGATCGACATCTAGATTGAGAGGGTGTCTGGATCCAGTGAGAGAAAGGGGCCAATACTTCGTGATGGGGATGGGGATCGAGAGAGAGAGAAAGAGGGGGAGCTTACCTTGAGTTTCGCGAGGCAAAGAAAGTGGGCGAGAGAGCCCTCGAAGGCTTTCGAAGTGCTTGTTCACCGAGAGGGAGGCGAGGGATCCTTTTTATGACCCAGACTGTAGAAATCAACGAAACCGTCTAGGGTTGGTGTTGGTTTGGGTCGGTTCAGCATTCCTTGGTTGAGAATTATTCTGATCTTAATACCTTTCTATCAAATCCAACGGCTATGGATAATGCATGTTTTATCTAATGACCCAGATCAGTTAAAGAGGCCACCAGATCCAACTATGATGGACTCATTTACATCAAATCTGAGGGCTGATGTCAATCTGAACTTTATAGCACTAAAGTTGACTAGCAAATCCCGTGCCTATAAGCCTATAAATGTCATATTGATGGATGATATCATATCTGACTTCATTTTAACAATTTAAATGATTGAAAGGTCAGCTAACTACTCCCACGATACAGGAGCAGTTTCTTTCTGTTCCTTTTACCCAAAACTAACTTTTTCACCAGGAGGTTTACTTTTATTTATTCTCTTATATAAAATTGGATGGCTTGGAGAGTGTTTCTATAAAATCAAATGGTTTAAAAATACCCACGAATAGATCTAAGAAGTTGGGGTGGTTTTTTAATTCCAAATGAACGTATCCAAGGGAGAGGAGAAAGGACTCTCTGGATACAGATTGAGACTCTATAAGATGTTAATAGATGATAAGTTTTGATAGACAATTTTTTTCTGATATTATAAAGGATAACATTCCATAAAAGCATTTTATCTTCATTGTCATATTATAATTTATTTATACAGGCAGCTTAGTAATAGTAAACAAGATTCCTTAGAGTTAAGTCTTAACAATCCATTAAACTATGAAAATATATTAGTCCGAAAGAAAAATCATTTGAACTAGACCATGTAATTTCGTAATAATTATCAAAACAAGTTCTGCTGTGTTATATTATCTATGATCTTATTATTTTCTTCGTTTACCAAAAAATATCTCATTATTTTGTTTTAATATATTCTTAATTTTTCATCCTGTACCTTTTAAGATGATCATGTAGGTTTGATTAAAGAAATGCTGTTTTATGTTAACTTTGACAATTAAGCTTTTACTATCCTATTATTTGCTGAATTAATGGAAAATTAAACTCTTCTTCATAGCAAACATTTCTATTCAAAATTTCAATGTTATAGACATCTAATCATCATAGTAGTTTATGTGAATCTTGGAATAATTTCAAGCTAAAAACCCCTTAAAAGCCCTGACAAGTTGTTTTCAGTTCAGACCCAATCCATCCTGATACCGTTTGATATTGGTTATCAGCCTGGTTTGGCATGTGCTGACGCATATGTCCCGAAGTGTATTGGCTAATGATTGGTGCAGTATGCATCAGCTGGTAGTGGACCGGTGAGCTCGGTTTTTCAGACTTTGGCATATATGAGCATAAGTTCTTATAATTTGTGCTCTCTTTTCAGCTTGTATGTCAGTGTCACAAGGAAAGATCAAATTTTAATATGTTATAGTATACCCCTTGTGTTTTTTTAATATACTTTGCCATTTTTAGTGTTGAACTTGTATAGTTATCCTACTATCGGGTTTTGATATGGGTAAAAAACTCAAATTTTAAATTTGGACAACCTCATGTTTAATTGTAATAAACTTGATTCAGAACTTAATGTAAGATTTGCTTCTGGAACTTTTATGTCAGACTGTCAGAGTCAACCAATGCAAATTTGATATGCCATGAAACAGGTAATCTTTGCTGATGGAACTTTTATAGATGGAAGTACAAGCGAGTTGTCATGTGATGGACCATTGAGGGAGCCTTTTACGGTTTTTTGCCAGGTAGACCATGATATACTACTATTTTTTCTTCTGCTGAAAGTGGTTTCTAACTGAGAGGTGTGAAAAGAAGAAAATAGGATCCTCTTATACTGAGCTTTTAGAAATGATGAGATAATGAAGGCACATTTAAATATGAAGCCTAAATAGCTAAATGGCAGTAACTTCAAAAGTTTTGGCAAAGTCTAATCTTTGGTAACTTTGAATTTACTTGAGCTGCTGCTCCAGGGAGGGACACACTGGACTCAGTGGGCACTTGTTCTGGGAGAAGTTCTGAGAGCAATATAATTGTCATGTCAGAGAGGCAAAGGAGCAGGTGACAATTGCTTCTGACTTCATAAAGGGAGAGTATACCATGCTCAGAAAACTGATCTTGTATGCTTAACGGATTGCACTATTGTTATACATCCAAGAGGTAAATTCAGAATGACCATCACATTTAATTGATCCCCATCTTATTTTCCAATGATTATGACATCAACCTGGTGATAATTGTGTGGTAACTCTAGGTGCGGGTATTGGTTCTAATACCTCGCTGGGCTTCTCTGCAGAAGAGCCACTTGTTATCATAAATAAATTGGAGTATACCAATATTTGATTTTTGATCATTGCAACAAGAGTCATCTGTCTGATTCTTTTTGTCTGCAGTAGCAGTGTAGTAGGAATGTGCACTATTCACCTCCTCAGATGCCATTGTAGTAAGAAATAAAAATTTTGATTAATGTAATTGAGTAACTTTGTGATTATTTCTTTTCATATTGTCCAAAAAAGGGTAATTAGTGATTTGTAATTTTATACACCTCCAACCTCTGTCTCAGCCAGATATCTTCTATAACTTACTGATGGTAAAGAATATGACATTTTTTGCAAACAATATAGAGGATGTGCTGAAAATTTTTGATGTTTGGAAAAACAGAAGAATTTATAGACCTTGGGCGATGATAGACAACAACAGACAAGGAGAATAATTTGTTGATTGTTCCTTAGATTCTTGGTCTGCTGTCTAATTAATTTACACAGAAAAATTTGTTTTTGGACAAGTTGGTAGTGTTGTGATAATTTCCACTGAATATTATTGACGGAGAAAGCTGTCTGTGCCCCACGTTCAAAGAACTGGCACATTCCATTCAAAGGTTAGCAAATTAGATACACTGCTGAAGTTCTGAAGGGACTCGGACGTTATCAGAAATGCTTGAACTGATCAACTAATCTTAGTTTAGTTTGTTTTAACTCAGTTTATCATTAATTTGTTGTAATCCACTTTATCCTTGTAACTATCTTGTTATAACGAGGCACACTCCATTGTTTGCAGCAATATCCTCACAATGGATTCACTTCCATCGCTGAGCAAGACCTATGCCTTGCAGGAAGAGCACCAATGAAGCCTAGAAGTTCAATCCATCCAGCCTCTTGATGATGTTGCCATTGGAAGCAAACCACTTCAACACCAATGGCAGTGGCATGGGTGCTACAACTCTTCCTCCTCTTAACAAAATAACTATCAGACATGGTAGAGTTCGTGCGAATCTTGCCATTGAAAGGTTGTATTAAATTGACTACTATAACTACTTCAGCCATGTTTGCGAGCATTGTCCAAATCTCCCGGGCTAATCTCAAGGCAATGAATGGAACAAAATCTCCCAACATCACCAATGCTGGCACAAATTAGAACCCAATGCACCCACAATATTGTTGTGCCTTGCCTCTCGCTGGCTGGCAATACGCACATCTACTCTCCATAGGCCATGCTGGATACCAATCCCCTTGACTGCAATTAAGCAGGGACTAGTCTTTCTGTCATTCCCAAGATGCATGGATCATTGATACAGAAGCATTTGATCATATGATCTGATCTCCTAACCTTTTGCTAATCAAATCCTGCCAAACAATTGTTCACAATGTTCGTCTGCTCAACGGTGAGAAAGTTCGAGTCTCTTATCATGGTGATTTTTAGCTCTCTACTCATCTTAAACTTTTTAATATAGTTTATGTTTCTACATTCAATCTCAATTTATTATCCGTCAGCAAACTCACCAAAGATCTCAACTGTGCTGTCGTTGTTTTTTCCTCTAGTCATTGTGTTATCCAGGGCCTTTCAACAAGGATGGTGATTGGACTATTAGGTGAAGAGCATAGTAGGGTTTATTTCTACAAAGACCCTGGTATGCCTGCACTGTCACCAAACTTCCTTGTAGATCTGACATAACCTTCTCAAGTATTCCTCGAGCATCGTCTACGAGATTTATCCATCGCAAAGAAAACTAGACATCCTTCTCTAGTGCATTCAAATAAAAGTGAATTTTCATTTCAACTTGCGCATTGCGATATTTGAGGACAACTATCACATCTGTATTCAAGTATCCAATTTCATTTGTAACCTTACTTAATTTTATATAATAATTATAAACTTTAAATAAAATAAATGACCATATTAACATGTTATTACCTTGTTTTATAATTTACTTAGTAATATATTTGATTCTATAATCAGAAAATTTAATTGTCCAATTTATATCCATATTTATATCCAAATTTTTGGTATCCGATTTGTATTCGTATTCGTTTAAAATAAATATAGATATGAATTTTTGTATCCGACTAACATCCATATATTATTTGTCAAACAAACAAATATAGATATGGATATGCTAGTATCCGATCCGTATCCGATCCAATTTCTTCCCTCTATACTGCTTTCACTCCAAGTGCTAACTTGGCTTCTACCCAACCTCAAAGCTTTCTTTTTCTCCCTTTTTTTTTTTCCATTTGTTTACCTCCCACGTCTTGTTCTCTGTCCTACAAGGAAAAGAAACACTTATTAGATGATTTCCAAATAACTTACCTTATTTCTCAGTCTTTTGTACTAAAACATTCCAGTTCCAACAATTCCTCTGGTCCAATGCTGGAATCTCTTGAACCACTGTCTTCAGAATGGCTAGGGTCATAATCGGCTCCAACTGATGAAACCTATATTGGGGATTGCTTCCAAAATGACCAAGTTTAAACATTTGGACTAACTGAGTCTGAGCAAGCCAATCCTGCTATGTCCTTTGGAACTTAAGATTATGCAAAGCAACAGTACAGTAATCTAGTTTGCTCAAAAATAAAACAAGAGTATACTAATGTATGCGAGCAAACAGCAGATATAACCATAATTCGTTCCCCTTTATCTCTTTTTTCTTTTTCTTTTTTTTGTAAAAAAAACCCTAATACTTGATCCTCTTGTCTGGCTTTGTTTCTATACGTTCTTCAAGTAAAGCAAGTCTAGCCAAGGATTTTGGATGGCATGACCCAGGATACTTCCATTCTGCTGTAATGACATGGCTCCAACCTTCTCAGAACTTCTCTTATAGATGTGTAATATGGGGTAAAAAGGACTTAGCTTTGCTCCCAAAGAAGAAGAAGACGACTTAGCACAATAAGTTTTAGATGTTCCTAATAAATGTTCTACCAAATAGTATAGCTCGTCTCACAACCAGAGATTAATCTTGAAACAAACAGTGATTCTGTTGGTTGGACTGGCCAAATTAAACTTGAAACTCCAACTGCTGCTGGATCAGATGAACTATGATTTACTGCTTATGGCGACATGGGAAAAGCTCCATTGGATCCATCAGCCGAGCATTACATTCAGCTAACAAAAGGACATTAGTGGAACTTCTTTTTTGTTGTTCATAGGTTGGATTGGAGAAGCATATCATCTTTTGGTAACATCTTCCCCCATTAATAAAATCATGAGAACTACAGACTTTCAAGGAAAAGAAAGAAAAAAAAAAGAGGACAAATGAGACAGCCATCAAAATCATCAGAGCGGCGACATGAACCTGTATCCATGAATTTGTTGACGTAACTCACTATCATCAGATACGTTAAATTTGGAGTGTCATTCTAGATTTACAAGAATATGAGACTATTTCTTTTTAATTATATCTTTTGTCATTGCTATGAATTTTCTAGTCCATTTTATCGATACTTATTATTATCATTTTGATTGCTGTAAATCTTTTATGTTACCGACTTAATAACATGAAAAACAAGAATTGCATGACTCGGTGTTTCCTTGCTTTTACACATGCAGCCTAGATCACTCTGTGTAGCGGATGAAATTGTATCCGATAGCGTTGATTTAGTTTTCCATATGTGAGATACAAGTTATGCCACAGGCTTCTTGGTTGAGTGGGATTAGTTTGTCACTCTCATCACACAAGTTACTTCCCATGTCACCTATATGACAGCTATAGGTAACCATGAGAGGTAAGGCTCCACTCCTGAACATTCACTAACTTAGGTAATTAGAAATGAATAAATTACATGCAAAAAATTATTTACTCCGTCGATCTACTTTTCGACTGCTGGAGTGACAGACTGCTAGCACATGAAAGATATATTTATGTTTTGAATCACATAATAACACTCGTCGGGTTGATCTCGACATACTGCATGCATGCTATTTGCAGCCCTATCCAATAATTGCTGCAGTCCTCTGCCTATGTAGGATGGCAAAGATTAGGTTCCGGTAACAATAAAAACAATTGCTGAAAATATTCTGAGATTTGTCATCTCCTAATCTAATTTTGTTCCTCTTTTAGTTCTATTATGCATGGGGTTATCATATTGGATGGTTAAATATATAGAGACCGTATGCATGCCCAAGTATTGCTTTGCTATCCGTTAATTGAAACATATTCCAATTTGAGCAAACAATACTTCAGCAATGAATTACAAAACCAAGTATGAATGCAACATTTTCTTTCTTTTGTTTTGGTGGTGGTAGTTGGGGTAATTGCAGCATTCTATTAATTGGGATATCCGTCCTTCCTCTGTGCCCAAATAGCTCACCATCAGACCCAGCTTTTTTTTAAGCCACCAACATGGTTTTGATAACCTCGCCTCAACATAACAGTCTCTTTCTGCTAAGCAAGAGGAAAAATATGTGCAAGCATCAATAATTTTATCTCCAAAAATAAGTACTATTTTTTGTAGGGCCTTCAAGTTGTCAATATTATGCAATAAAATCTAAATCTAATGGGGGAGAGAATTCTACACCTACGGGCTCCACTTGACTTGCAATGGTAAACAAGCTATGGATTTGAGGAGAATTAGAGGATAACCGCAAGGTGGTACATATAACCCAAGGTGGGCAAATATGGCCCACACAACATATACCAACATGGCCATACATCACGCCAATCAGCTCGTCTCCTTCCTCTGAGCTAATCATCTGGCATGGTGCATGGACTAGATGATTAGCATAGTGCATGGCCACATACAAACGATGTAGGGTATAATTTCTCTCCATGGTGGGATGAACACACCACAAATAGTGCAAATTAAAGTTGGACAAGTGACGCACAGAAAACCATCATCCTGTCAAACTATGGAGCAATACATGCAAAGCTTTGCTAAAATTTCAGCAAATGAAAATAATAATCAGTGAGCAAGTGTACTGATACAGAAAAAGGCCTAGAAACAATTTTCAAAGTATACATTCACAAGATTCTGATCTCCTTCTTTGGATTCGTAAAGGAAAAAACCTGAACCTCAAAACACCCAGAGAGTTGTGGTTCATAAAAGCCTAGAAATATTTCTCCAGGATAACAAGTTCACATCTAAAATTCCAATTTAAGCCACTTGTTGTAATAGATACAAGTCTTTGGTGAGATAATTCCATCTGGTGTGCACTCGCTTATCCGTGGGCAAACTCCACAAGGAATTGATGAAAATGAACCTACTTTGGGACCTTCTCTACCTTTTAAGCTCCTGTAGCAAATCTTCCCTGATTGAACTTTAGAGAAATCTCCAATCCCAGTACTCTTCAATTCCTCGACCTCCTTATCCAGAACCATTGCATTAACAATTTCAACAATCTGCTGCATCGTACACTCAACTTTAAATACCCGTGATTCTTGGATGGACTTGTATATAGCTTCCATCGTGGCAACCTGGAGCCTCTCAATATGCTTCAAACACTGCTCTCGTAGAATCCTAATGAAATCTGTATCAAGGCTTCCATCTGAATACCAAGAACCACCTGATATTTCTTTTGATGGTTCGAACTCCACAGCCATGTAAATTTTTCTTGCCTTATTGTGAATGTTAACAACATCTTTTATAAGATTTTTATTTTGGAGGGACTTCAGGGTTTTAGTGACAACAGTGGTTTGAAGACCTGTCTCTCTTTTCATGTCAGCTGTCCATATTCCAAGGTTCTGCTTGCTCTTGATCAACTCATAGAGGACACGCTCAGTCTCAGAGAGTGGAGGAAGTTTTGTCTTTGAGTCAGGGTGCGGCCGCTTTTGGGGTAACATTTGTGAGGCACTCCTGGCTACTGCTGCGCACATATTTACAATAAAGCAGCATAGGCAAAATAAGTAAACTAATATAATACAAACAATAATACAGTGTCTTTTGGCTGTTCATTGCCCTTCAACATGCCCAAGTTATAATGCAAAAATAAGACTCTGAATTCAAAGAAAACTGCTAATTCATTGAACATGACGTTGTGCTAGAGCAAAACTTTTTTTTCCTAATAAAAGAACTGAAAGTCAAAAAGATAAATATCTTTTTGGTGAAAGCATATTTAAAGTCTTCAAAAAAATTAATCCTTTAAATAATTAGAAAAGAAAACAAAATGATCATTCCTTCAAAACTTTTTAAAATGAATATCTATGATTAACTATCTCTAGAAGAGTTTTGAGGCCTTTAGGCAAATGATGCTCGTCTTTTTATGAAATGTTAATAAATCCAGCATCTAAATATTTCTTTATATGTGTCTCTAAGTTTGTATCGCAACAAATTCTAAACAACCCAGTTTCATTATAAGTGAACACTATTTGACTATTGGATACTTGCAAACACTCCCAAAAAAAAATTCAAACAAAAAAGAGCAAGTCCAAAGCCTAGATTGAAAAAGTGGGGGGCTTAAAAAATGTCAAACTATGGAATAGATCCAAATTCTAAATCAAGTTATGGAAGAAGACAAATAGATAATGGCTTAAAACACAGAAATATGAAAATGAGTACATGTGATGCAAATTTAATGAAAATAGTAGAATCTAGACAAAGTCCCTGTCCAGACAATTATGATATCCCAATTACCTATATACATAACTGATTCACCAAGGATTTTGGTTAAAAATTTAGACTCAATCCCCTTAAAGTTCAAGTTGAGGTTGGGAGCTAGCCCAACCTGCCTTGATCAGATCGCACCCTTACATGATATTATTTTGGAAGGCGAGCAAACATTGTCTCTTCTCAAATAGACAAATAAGCACAAGAAGAGCCTAAGCCAAGGCAGGATTACTAAGCATAGGTATATGGCACAAAGGAAAATTACCTCCACCATTGGTTATTGTTGCTGCCTGTAATAAAAGAGAAGTTGGGATCAATAATCAGGCAGTGTGGCACAAGAGAGGAAAAAGCATTTTGACAGGAGGGAGTGCAGTGGAGGAACGAGAGGGCGGAGGAACCCCTTAGGGGGCATACTAGGTGAGCTTAGATGAAGACAAGGGGAAGAGGAAGCACTCGGGATGTGTCAACCACAATCAAATGTAGTGCCCCGAAAAAACCTGACACAACAGGGACTCGAAAAAATAAAATATATGGAGGCAGGGAGGGATAGAAATTAGGAAAAAATTTTCAGGACATGATTATGGCCCTGTTTGGGGGAGCTGTTGGCAGTAGAGCTGTTGGAAGTAGAGCTGTTAGAAGTAGAGCTGTTGGAAGTAGAGCTTTTATAAAAAGCTGTTTGCTGTTTGGTAACTACATTTCTAAAGTGCTGTGGCACTTTAACATTTGTTTGGTAAACAAACTGAGAAAGTACTTTTGTATGACAAAATGACCATAAAGGACATCATTAGTATTATACAATAGTGCATAATAAAATATAATATATATTAATACATAAATATATGATATAGTATAATATTAATGTAATGTAACATAATATTATTATAATATAGTACTATAACATTGTATACTATAGGATAATATTTTAAAATAATATTAAATTATTTAACATAACATAATATTATATTATATTATATTTATAGTATAATACAATAATAAATGTATAAAATATTATAATTATTAGTATAAATTAATTTTTTACTCTTTTGATGACCATTTATTTCTCTAACAAATTTTCTAACTAGGTGAAAAAATTGGTTAAATAATTACTAATATTTTTATTTATTTATTTATTTATTATTTTATTTCATTGAAATATATTTATTTATTATTTTATTTATTTATTTATTCGTTCATTTATATACATATTTATTTATTTATTTATTTTTCTTTATTTTTCTTTTTTTTTCCTTTTCTTTTTTTTTCTTCTCTTTTTTTCTTTCCTTTTCTTCTTTTTTTTTTCTTTTCTTTTTTCTTCTCTTCTTCTCCTTCCTTCCTCTCTTTCCTTCTTCTCCTTTCTTCTTCTCCCGCGAAGCCGGCGGCGCCGGAAGGGGGACCGGGCCGCGGGAGGGGGGCCGAGATGGCGGGCCGCGGCGGCCGCGGGAGGAGGGGGGCTCGGGACGGGGCCGGGACAGCGGGCCCCGACGGCCGCGGGGGGAGGGGGCCGGGACGGCGGGCCCCGACGACCGCGGGGGGAGGGGGGCTCGGGAGGGGGCCGAGACGGCGGGCCCCGACGACCGCGGGGGGAGGGGGGCTCGGAAGGCGGCCGGGACGGCGTGCCGCGGCGACCGCAGGGGAGGGGGGGCTCGGGAGGGGGCCGGGACGGCGTGCCGCGGCGACCGCAGGGGAGGGGGGGCTCGGGAGGGGGCCGGGACGGCGGGCCCCGACGACCGCGGGGGGAGGGGGGCTCGGGAGAGGGCCGGGACGGCGTACCGCGGCGACCGCGGGGGAGGAGGGGCTCGGAGGGGGCCGGGACGGCGTGCCGCGGCGACCGCGGGGGAGGGAGGGCCTCGGGAGGGGGCCGAGACGGCGGGCCGGCCGGGGAGGCAGCGGCCATGGCGGCCCCTTCCTCCCCTTCCTTTTTTTTTTTTGGCTGTGTGGTGGGTCGCAGCGGCGGGGGGCTCGGGTGGGGGCTGGGGGGCGCGGCCACGGGTGGCCGGCGTGGTGGCTGCCTCCCAAAAAAAAAAAAAAAAAAAAGAGGAGGGCCGACGGCATTGAGGAGAAGGAGATAGAGAGGAAGAGAGAGAGAGGGGGGGATGGTGAGAGAGAAAGAGGCGGTGGGATTGAGATTTTTGGGAGGAAAAAGAAACTTTTAAATGGGGGTATTTTGGTCAAAAATACAGCTTCCCGACAAAGCTGAAAACAGCGTTTTCAGAAAGCTCCAAAATTGAGCTTCTGCCAAAAAGCTGATTTCAGCTTCCCGCAAAAGCTGAAACAGCTTCTTGGAAATTTTACCAAACACACTTTTTTCCCTAAAAGTACTTTTGGAGGGCCAGAAAGTGCTTTTTGGCCCTCCAAAAGCTCCCCCAAACAGGGCCTATAGGTTTCTTCCTTCTTAACTATTATGAAACATGTCCTGCCCATTGCATGCCTATGCAAAGGCCAAGAATATGTTTAATGACTTGATTGCTATGTTCTCTTCATGACCTCACACGAATCAAGGCCAAAATCCAAATCCAGCCTGCTCATATTTTTTTGGGTCAAGATCCAAATCTGACCAAAATTGAAATGATAAAACTTCAGTCAAATAAGTTGCTTTACTGAATTACGTAAAGATAGGATATGGATCAGACATCCAAATCCATTTTCGTTTTATTGATGTAACCATACAATGGATATAAACAAAACTTTGTATCAATGTTAATTTACTTAATTCTAAATGGATATTACCAATCAGATAAATCATTATCCAGATTCATTCCAATATAAATACATATGAATATGAACTAAGTATTAGGCACATACATATGTTCTATGTGAATTTGTATGTCAATCAGATATCTGTTATAACGGTATTTCCACTAAACAAGTAAGGATGAGAATTCAATGCTCACAATATAAGGCACAATAGTAACTGCCACATAGGCAGTCATTTGAACAACTGCCATTGCCTTTTTTTCCCCAGCTAAAGCTTCTTCTTTATATGAAGCACTAAGCCCTTGCAAAATAAATCGAGTTCTACTTTCAAATTGATAATACCAATATTACTAATAATATAAATAATACCCTCGGATTATTGTGCCATCTCTCTCTTTCTCTAACGCATGCAATATCCACTAGACATCAACCTACAAAAGGCAATCCTACACTATGTATGTCACAATTGTCCATTTCATTCTTCTATCTTTAAAAGAAAAGGACAATACTAAACTTGGCCTATATCTTAGTCATCAATTCCATGCTCGGTCTATTTTTTCCCCAGATTTATATACATCACAGCGATCAAAATATGGTATATCAATTCAGGAGGATCACCAGACTCGATGTGGACTTGGGAGGTAAAATGCACATGGGAAAGGTTGTTGGAGGGTCATCTTATTGTATAATATAAAGTCAAATTTCCAGACAGATTTTTATAGGCTTCATGATTACATCAGTGTCTGGTTTTAAAGGTCTCTTAGATGTTAGGATGAAAGGAATGTCAACAAGTGCCTTCTGATATAGTTATCATGACTCTTACAATATTTATAATTTTTCCAAATTTCAAATGTAAAGCTTGAACAAACAATGTAAATTTCATTAAGATAGAAGGAATAACATCATTAATCACAAAAACAATTGTTGTGAAGGCCTGGGTCGGGTCCACTTGACCGGCCCAAGCTTGGCCCAAAAGGGGATGACAACGTGTACACCCCATGTGGCCAGTCGAGTCCTCTCCGGCAATTTTGGTTGGTATTAGGAATTCTAGGGTCGCGGGGACCCTAGGGCTCCTCTATAAGAGAGAGCCCCCACCCTCCAAAACCCTCCACCTTGAGCAATTTTTCTATCTTCTCTCTCTTTCTTCCCCTTTTTCCCATTGAGGTCAGGGTCGTCGTCACTGTGCTCGTCGAAAATCAGGGTTGCCGATGCTCTGGAGCCAAGGTAACACTCTGTCCTTTTTCCCTTTTTCTTGTTCTTCTTCCCACAACTTGGAATCACGACCGTCGGCCGAAAAATCGGCCGAAAATTGATCAAAAAAAAGGATTCCCTGTTTTGCTCTATTTTGCTTTCTTCCTCTTTTTTCGACCACCGGCACTGCCATTGCTGCCTCTTGATGTCGGACCTTCGGTTGAGTTCTGCAGCATTTCTACTTTCCTCCACGGTGGAGTTATGGCCGTCGGTGAGCGGCCAACGGCCGAAACTAAGAAAAGGCTCTAGTTCCCTTGTTTTTCGGGCATTTTTCTTAAATTTTCTTGCCGGCTGGCCTCCGCCACTGACCATCCACCACCACCGACCGCCAGCCAAGTCCCCTGCACGACCCCCGACGATCCCCACTTCTCTTTCCTCTTTCTCTCTCTTGAATCTCTCTACTTTTTCTCTCCTATTTCTCTCTTCTTTCTGTTTCTCTCTCTAAACAGACATAGATCCTAGTATGGTATCCCATCGATCTTTTCTTTGGATTCGGAATAACCCCTGTAAAGAAGCCCTGAACTGCCCTGGTGCCCAGGCAGCCTGTCGGACCGACCATCCCGGCCATGTTGAGTATTTCTGAAATCCACGGATGATGAACCTGTCGAACGACCTTGACCCTAATCAAGTTTGTACCCTATGATTCATTAAGCGAATCATTTAGACCAGACCCCACACGGAACCAATGTATGCCCAATCAAGCCTTCTCTTATTATTTTTAATTCTATTAAAGTTATCAAATAAAATTTAATTTCGTTTTTAATATTTTTAAATAGGTTTAGCAGATTTGGCTAGTGACGTTTGACGGTCAAAGACAAAAGTGGTAAGTAAATCTTACACTCCTTACTATTTTTCAAATTATCATGTTTTCTATGCATAAGATTTCTATGAAGATATCATATTTTTCTTCAAATTATGGATCAGCATTTGTGTTATAAAAATCATACTTTATTATGAAAAATAGTTTCATAAATATTTTTAATGAAAATAGCTTATTATGAAATATGAATATGATCATGTCATTTAGTATTTTCATCTATTTGTGTATGTTTTAAGAAAAAATATATATATTCTAAATGCTCTCGGATGGCTATGTATGACCTCCTAGAATTGGAAAAGATCGACATCCGAAGCTAGCATCCATATAAAATACGATCATGCTAGCGGATATAAAATTAGCATATGAAACATGAATCTTTGTCAATTACAAAACATGGCCCTGTCACAAATATAAAGTGGCCGTAGCATAAATATATGTGACCAATATTTTGAAACTATGATATGCTAAATGGCAGAAAAATGATTTATAAATTTATTTACAATATAAACTTAAAACTGTTTATAAAAAATGAATGATTTGTTCATGCATGATTTACTTTATGACTTGCTTTAATTTATTGTACTATGAAACGCTTTATTTTTGCAATAACTATTATTTTCTTTAAATGATGCATTGATATAAAAAAATTTACGCTTGATCCGGTAAGATAGTATAAGTTTTATTTACTGAGTTGTCGCTCACATATCATTTTTTTTTCAGATGAGTAGGGTCGGTATGAAGAAGTATGGTCCAGACTTGAAGTTCGCACTAGTGAGCTTGGCGATTTATAGCATAATTTTAGCTCTTCAGTTGGTTATCAATTTGTAGTTTGGTAATTTTCTAAATATTGTGGATTATGAGTTTGGTATTTATGTTTGGATTTAGATGTTCTGAACCGATGTTTATTTTATTATTTAATGGATGATGAAATTGAACTTTATTTATTATATTTTGTATGAGAAGGATTTGGAGGCTATATGTAATTAGCGGCTTCATGTTATCATAAGTTGTATCCCTTGGTAGCATGGCCATGTTGTGTCCCGAATTTGGGGTGTGACAATTGTCATGCAAGACATGACAACAGAAGGTTGAAAATTAATTGACAGATACCTTTATGTTAGTTTGTGGTTCTGTTTTAGACTGTTGGGCTTGGATTAATTCTAATGGTGCTTTTGGTGGGGATTATCTGGTTGAAAAGCTGTTTTGGTGATTGTTCCGTATTCACAAAGGTTGGTTTTCTTTGTCAATGGGTATTTTCAACAAGGATATCTTGCACCGGATTCTTTCTAGCATACAGGGTCCTTTAGAGCATCACGATAGAATGTGCTTGTGGAATGAGTTACAAGTCTTAGGGATTAGTTTCAACTTTCAAGTGATGTTTTAAAACCTGGACTGATGATTGAACCGGAAAAGGGACCAGGTCATGATCACCTGTTCAACCACCAGGTCAGGCGGAATCGAACAGTGACATCATAACGACATAATTACAAGTATATAGTAAATTTTTTTAGAAATTGCTAGCATTCTTCTAACAACTTTTAGCAGTCTTTATTATCACATAGCATTACAATAATGTATGATATCATGTTATTACCATACAGAGCTCAAGTTTTTAATAAGTAACACCAACGTCAGGAACAAGTATCACAAAATCACGAAAATTAGAAGATAATAATTAGATATGCAATTTAACAAACTGAAATTTGAAATGTGTTTAGAAAATTACCAAATGTCCAGCAGCAAAGAATCTTTCTTTATAATCTCAGCTTCCTTCACTTTCTAAGACCGAGAAAAATCTGAAAACAAGGAAAAACAATAAACTTTCACCAGGTTATGAATTGAGAATTGACTGCTTTCATTGAAGAAGACGTGGAGCTCAGCCATAGGCCTACTGTGTTGCTTCAATCCTGCTGGATCCAGACTCTAGCCCTTGCTGGGCGGAGACAGAGAGAGTGGATAGAGTGAAGGGGAGCAGTGGAGGGAAGCTGGGGAAGTTTATGAAGAGAGAGAGAAAGAGAAGGGAATGGCGGCGGGATGGCTGTCGGATCTGCGCCGACTGCCGCCGTCGACCAGCATCCGATGGACGCACCGATGGGAGGAAGAAGAATAGGAAGAGAGAGGGGGGTCGACGTTTCGGGCTGGGCATCGCCGGCCGCTGGCAGCGTGGACCGTGGAAGAGAGAAACTGAGACGGAGAGAGGCTTACCTCTGGTGGGCATCGTCCACCGCCGACCGTGCACCGCCGTCGGCCGCTGGCAGCGTGGAGCAGGAGGAGGAGGAGGAGGAGGAGGAGGGCGAGGAGGACATAGAAGGGAGAGGACAAGAGGTTTGATTACTCGATCGATTGGAGCCCTAATTCCCAGTTCCGGACCCAAATCCCCACCCGCCGACAAACTAACTGGTTCAAATACAATGCCGGTTTGGACGAATCTCCGATTCAACCGGGCTGGGCCTTGGAATAGATTTCGTTTTCTGTCCTTGCAACGACTGGACCTTGAAGCAAAATGTTTCGTCATATGCACTTGCTTACTGGAGAATAATTTCCGTGAGTATCAGCGCATGGTGAAATTAGCACTTTAATACTCAGGCTTTCTGATTTGGATCTGACGAAGCTGTGAAGCATTCCTCTTTTAACTATCAAATTCAATATCTGTAGCTTTACAGTTATTGCCATAAGTTTTTAGATTATATTGTGATGTCCAAAGCAAGAAATGTTGTGCTAGTACCATGACCCGTACCGGCTGCCCGACAACACAATTCAGTATGGTATTGTGTTGTTCCGTACTGAATCTATATCGACACAGCAAGCCTGGAGGAAGAGGGGGTAGAGGAAGAAGGGGAGAGGAAGAGAGAGAGAGGGGGGAGGGATGGAGAGGGAGAGAGAGGAAAAGGGTGGAGATGGTCGGAGGTGGCCCATGAAGGGGCGAAAGAAGGGCTATGCTCTCAATTCACGTCTTTCATTCGAGATAGGAGACCCAAGGGTGGGCGGGGGGCGAGCCAACTTCATCTAAATCTTCACAATAAAAAAGGGCCCCTCGACTTCTATTTCGAACAAGGATAAAGCCCTTCCTCCACTCAGACCTGACCACAATTCTGAAACCACCGGTTCTGGTTCCACAAAAACCTAGAACCTTAACCGTAACCGAAAATAGTCGGTTCGGTTCTGGTTCCGGTTCTAGACGGTTCCGGTTCCGGTTCTAAATGGTTTCAATAATACAACTAGATAACATTATAAAAAAAATAATAAGTTACATTAAATAAATTTGAACCATTTCTTCTTTTTTTTCGGTTCGAACCGGAACCGAACCGCCGATTCCGGTTCCGGTTTCGGTTCGGTTCCATCAAACCTAAAATCTTAACCGAACCGTATTCCTCAAGGTTCCAGTTCGGTTAAGAACCGTGAGACACTGTTCTGGTTCCAGTCTGGTTCTCCGGTTAGAACCGGACCGTGGTCAGGTCTACCTCCACTCCTCCTTGGACCTCCGCCCCTCCTCTGGCCATCCCCCTCTCTCTCCCTCCCCCCCTCTCTCTTCCTTCTCCCTCCTCCCAACCTTCGCCAAATTCTCAAATCGAGGGGCGGAACAGTGCCGATTCATCTCTGGTACATCTTGGTATGCCCCAAACTGCCTAGTGAACCTTGGTCCAAAGTAATTAGTATGGTTGCTTTTTTTAAGTCCAAATTATGTTAACAAAGGCCATAAGAATCTTCTGGTAGTTTATAACATTTAATGTGATGCAGAATGAAAAGGTGATTGGCGAGAAAGGCTTAGACAATCTGAAAAAGTGGAGAAAAATCTCTTAAAAATTTTATTAAAGCCGAACTATCTCAATTGAGTGGTTACAATAAATATTTATAGAGATCTTCTCCTTCTAGAATAAGAAACTTCCTCAGGATATATTCTCTATCTAAAGTTAAAAAACTTACTAGGCTAGAAAAGTGCAAGAAAATATGCCTTGTTTATGATTACTAAATTAAGTCATCTAAAATTTTCAAAATAAAGAAAGGGCCCTCGATGTTTGTTTTGAACAAAACAAAGGAATCGAGGATAAAGCCCTTCCTCCACCCCTCCCCTCCTCCGGCCATCCCCCACCCTTGTTACAAGTTCGATATTGTTAAAATAAATATTGTTTATATAGTTAGGAAATAAGAATCTATCCTTCCATAATTTCTTCATCTTGAACCAAAGTTTTGTCACTAGCATCTTTCCTTGTCTCTGATGGCAACTCTGCCTATGATCCCACCAGGTGGACACTCCACCCCTAACCCTTTATGTGACAAACTTGACTCCTTTCTCATCTAGCATATCCATCATCTCAAAGAACTTCTCAACCTCATAGATTCAATTTAGAAAGGCCTCGATATCCAAGTTTCTACTAAAACTAGGAATATCGACTTTAAGACGGTAGCCTTGGTCTTCATATGAGGTCTTGCTTCCCTTTGATATGCTGCATATCCTCCATCGTCTAAATCATCAACATAGGATGGCAGCCTACGTTGATTTGCAGGACCGTAACAATTAATAAGCTGATTGCGAGCATGATTTCTAGCACGGTTGTTCCTACCTTCTTCACAATTTCTAGTGGGGGTACGCCCCAAACCAGCCAATATCTTGCGGATTTCTTTGAATCCATGATCCATCACTTAGCGTTGAGCCTCCAACGCCACCTAAAGGGCCTGCAACCTATGATCACCATTGACAGAATGGTTGCACCTATGAACGGGTTTCACATTCAAAATCAATCATTTATGTTTTAAACACAAGTTTAATAGGATGTTAGTGAAAGAATATATAATTCAGGCCTATAATCTTCTTTTCCAAAATCAAAGTGTGGGTTAAACAGCTTAAAGTCAGAACCTATCATCTTTCCACCTTCTTTAGCAATAAGGTGATGTCATTTTTAAAGATGCAAAGTCTTTGCTGTGATCTCTACTAATAAAAATTTCAATTTAACACCCAGCCCATCTAATAAGGAACTAAACCTAGTCTACTCGATTGGCCCAGATGTAAGGGCTGGAGTAGGAGACGGATAAAAAAAAATACAACCCTCTTCGACTTAGAGTAGGAGATGGAAAAAAAAAGATAGAGTGTTGTTCGACTTGGAGTAGGAGACGGACTCCTCCTCCATCCCAATTTTCTACATAAGCTAGAAAACCTAGCCTCCAATAGCTATTTAAACACCCCTACACCACCTTTCGCCTCACCACCGATAGGTTTTATTGATCACCACCACAAGTTCCTTTCTCCTTCTTCTCTTTATGTTGAACGATCTTGGCTCAAAATGCTCGCTGGAGATTTCAATTAAGTGCTTACCAGAGTCTTAGATTCTAAAAGGGAGTCCTCTTTCTTCTTCTCTCCTAGATCTTCTCTTTTCTCTCTCCTTTTCTCTCTTTCTCTCTCTTCACTACTCTTTCTCTCTCTTGAAATCCTTTGGACATGTGGAGGTTCAAACTTCTTTATAGGCCTGGATGATCCTTGACCTTAGGAGGGGTTCCGAGTCTTTTGGATCTGCATTATGTGGCCCTAGGAGGGTTCCGAATCAGCATTATGTGGCTCTAGGAGAGGGTTCGAGCTGATCTTGTTATGATCATCTAACATAACCCATGGACGGTTATGATTATTCTGATGATGAGATCCGGCTCTGTAGATGAGCAATCATCTAGGTAAGAAGGTCGTAGGCAAACTTATTTGATACCCCGAGCGCATAGATCGAAGAGTGAATCAATATTCATTGTACTTGAGTCTGAGACCATAGAGGTAAGAATCTTTGTATACCCGCCTGCATGTTTATAGATATTTTGTACACATCTATATATAATATGCTAATGATCAAGATAAGTAAGTTGCAAATTTTTTTTTATAATGGCTTCGGTATTAAATTATATTTTGATTATGTATGCTTATAATTGATAGTATGATGGATGCATATAACTTACATTTGCATAATCGGACTAATAGATGTAGTGCTCGAACTAACCATGTTATATAGATTGCCCCGTCACGGGCCAAAAATATGACACATATTGATTGCCCCGTCATAGGTTGGAAATGTGACACCTGTTGATTGCCCTGTTATGAGAGAAAAATGTAATCGTAGTTAGTCTAAAGCTAAAAATAAAAAAATTGATGTGTGGATGTAGACTTGATTGAATGAATAAGGACTTGGGCTGATCTCATTATCATCGATTGCTCCATCACAGGCTAGAAATATGGTACTATCGATTGTCCTCACGAGCGGTAAATGTGACACCTATTAATTGCCCCATCATCGGCAGGAAATGTGATCAGAATTTAGTCCAAAGTTGAAAAAATAATTGATCTTGAATCTGGATCGGGTTAAAAAAGAACAGAATCATAAGTTGCTTGAAAATACTACTAACGATTTATGAGATATCATATGATATATCACTCTTGAGTGGTTAGACTTTTATTGATATTTGACGTACATATGTTTACCGTTTATTCTAGTATTATTGATAGTCGGTTTGTGATTTTATGATAAGTGTATAACAAGTACTTGCTATTTTCAAATTGATATTATTGTATTGGTGTGGATGTATAGAGATTCTTACTAGACTACAAATCTCATACCATGTCTTTTCTTTTTCTTTTAAAGTTGCAAGATGCTTCATACTTAGCTATTTTGGGATCACAGGTGAAAGGATGAATATATAAGCCATCTAGATGATTAAATTTTGTAATTACACAAGTTTTGTTATTGAGGGTGTAATAAATTTTCAGGCCGTGTCTCGTAGCTGATCTAGGTTCGGGGCGACATTCGACTAGAAAAAACCATCAGTTCTAAGAATTCTTGGTTAAACCAGAGCATCAAGTGCAATTGCATATGCACAATGCCCCTTTTTTTCATTACCTTTTTCCCTTCTAACCTGGAAAGCAGGGGGTCGCGTTATTTTTTCTGCCAGATAATCAGGTTATAGCAAGAGAGAAACTACTCACAGATCATAGGCTCTTTGTGTGGCACTTTCATCAGAAAAACTTCCAACTTTCTAAAGTGAGCATAACTGTGTCATGATAACCTTTTAAACGAAAAACCAACCGCTTATTCTACTCACCAGAAGATTAATGTTTAAGCTTTATGCAGCAAACTGAAATTAAACATTTCAAGTGTAACATCATATATGCCCAGTTATGGAGTCACATATTGACCTATGATATTCTTGACCAGAGCTGGAGGATTACAAGATAAAGATGGGGGCCTGTAAGAGTTGCTTATGGGAAAAGATGATGAGCTTCTCCAGGCAGAAAAACACCGATGTTGCAGAAGATTGCATCCAGGTTCAGCTTAGTTGAGCAACTATTTTGGTTTGATTTGCCAAATCTAAGAATTAAAACTGCAGACAGTGAAGCAAATGTTAGTTGCTGACAAGCATGTTCTGCCTGCTGATCATTAGACTTAAATTAGGACAGTTGCAGCAGGCAATATGTTTTATGTATCATGGCCACAAATTTGTTAGTATTGATGACCTCTATCGCTAATTTGTCTGACATGTATGCGCCGTAAAATCACAGCAAAGTACAAGTGATTTGGTTTTCTTTTTTTCAGAAAATGGCAACAACGTTATGAGCTACCATGTAGCATAACTAGAAATTCATCAAGGCATTTGATCTGGTGTCAAACTAGAGAATGTGGGTACACCAACAAAAGATTTTGGGGCGCTCTTCGCCCGAATCAGTGCTCATTTCTGAGTAGCCAATGATGAGGTTCCATTGATAAACCCTTAATTGTTGGTTGGTGCAGTTTTAAGCTGAACAACTTGATGACAGACTGAGAAGAGATTTGAAATAAGGGCTTATATGTTGTGGTCCACTCAAAATCAAGACTCAAATTTGAAAATAATTGTTTATGTGCTGTGGCTCATGCAGAATCAGTTCTTCCGAAAATTTGTCTTGAAGTTTGGTGCTTATGAGTTTCTTGATGCTACAGTCATAGTTCTCTCATAACCTTGTAGTGTGTTTAGATAGTATAGGGGGGTAAAGGATGCAGGAATGTGGATTGCTCTATGCAAGATACAAGACCAACAGAACTTAACTAATAAGCAATGAGGTACTAAGTTGGTGATGGTTTTCCTTCAGCCTTATTATCAGGTCATTATCAATAGTGATATCTGCAATAAATCTGCTGAAGTAATTAATCATTCTGTTTGTATTGTTTCCTTGACAACTTCTGGTGCACTCCTTTCCCAGCATCTACCTAGCTTTGAGAGTCGTAGAGTCTTTTTCGCATGAATGCAATGTTTTTATTTCTCTTATATATCCAAGCATCATAGCATGGTTGCTGCTTAATCAATTGGGTGGGTTTCCCTCCCTTTCAGTCAAAGGAGAGAGGTTTCTCTTAGATATGTATGAACTAAGTTATTATTCTTATTGACAGCAACAGATGTGTTTACTCTTTTGAAAATTATTGTCCAAGACTGAGATAACTACTCTTATTTTCTACTTTGTCTTCTTCTGAAATATGCTGCTTACATTCCTTAAAAACTTAATTTCTCTTGAAATCTTGTATAGCACAAAATTCATTCCAACAGGGTTTGGAAAATATATGTTCAGGTTTTTGTGTATATGCATTAAGACAATTTTTGAAAGGTATATATTTCAGGCAGCTGTTTTAGTGCCTTATTTAGAAATTAGGTTTCGATATCGCTTCAATCTCGAATATAGCCGGACTTTGATGATACTTCACTGCTCTCCACATGATTCTGTAATCTGTGCTCATGCAGCTGTCTTAGCTCTTTCTGCTCAGACACAGTTTAATGCACTATTTCACCTGGAAAATGTGTTTCTGCCTCAGCTAAATCTGTTCCATAGTGCCAGAGTTGCCCATCCATGTGGTAGTCTTGCCTTTTCCCCTTTTTTTCAGGGTAATTAAGTTGCCTTTTCTTTTATTCCTGACACTAAGTCATTCTAATTGTTTTTCACAAACCACTGACTGACTATTTAGCTGAAGCTAACAGCTGCTAGCTTAACATAGTTCATATTCTGCTTTGCAAGCTGAATGTATAGTTCTTGTAACATCAATCAAAGAATTTTCGCTTGCTCGACGGCATAGAAGGCAGATGGTGTATAATAGGCATTCGAATTTCCTGTTAATAGATATGATATATCTATGCCTATATCTTGCCTCCATCCAGAATAAGGAGTAATTGTTGTGATTTTGATTAACAGTCTTACCTTTTAATTGAAATTCAGAAACAGAAATTAAAATTAGAAGTTGATTATTAACATTGTGGGTAGCGATTATTAGAATTTATGGTATATGGGTATTCCGGTCAGTATCATAACGTATCAGCCACAAACTAGAACGGTTTGTAATCTCAATATGGTATTTGGCCCGAACTAGCAGTTCTAATCAGTTAGGCTGAGTAAGGCCCTGTACTATTTCAAATAACCAGAAAACCCCCGAGGTTTAAACTAGAACAACCTCACTTCTAATCAATGTACGCCATCTCTAAGGCCCCATATCAATGCCACTCTATCTCTATATTGGTACATCCAATATGGGAGTCGGTTCAGCCAAATGTCAGTATGCCTTCAGTATTATATATCGGTATCGAATTAATATGATATGGTATACTCTATACCATCCAATTTATTTTAGTATAATGTACCATACTTTTAACTGTAATAAAATATGAGCAATTTCTGTCTTAATCTACTGTTTAGGATCTTGGCTTGAATCAGAATTTAATGTAAGATCGGAATCTGAAGCTTTAATTCAGACTGTCTGAGTCACACAAAGCAAATTCCGTTTGCCATGAAACAAGTAATGTTGCTGAATGCTGATGGAACTTTTATATATGGAAGTACAAGCGACAGCCACACCATGATACTCCAATTATTTTCTTCTTCTTAAAGTGGTTTCCCAACTGAGGGGTGGGAAAAGAAGAACATAGGATCCTTTTGTACTGTGTTCAGAAATTATGATGTAATGAAAACAAACTTGAATCATGATGCCATTGAGACCAACATTTCCTAAGTAGAAATGACTTTGAAGTTTTCTAATCTTTGGGAACTTTAAACTTACTTGATATAACTGACATAGGGAGGGACAGAGTGGACTCCTTGGGCACTTGTTCTGGAACAAGTTCTGAGCGCAATATAATGATGATGTAGAGGCAAAGGACCGGGCGCCGTTTAATCTGACTGCATAATTGTAGGTAGATGGAAACTGCACTAATACTTCAATACATCCAAAAGGTAAATTCAGAATGAACATCAATATTTGTCGATCTCCGTCCTATCTCCAATGATTATCACATCTATCCTGTCATGATTGTCTGAAACTTGGTTATGTATTTCCGTTCTAAGTTCAAACACCTCTCTCGGCTTCTTATTTGAAGAGGAGCCATTCAATATCATAAATAGATTGGAGTACTAACAATACTTTGGGCATTGCAGTAAGAGTCTTCCGTGTGAATTTAATCTTCTGAAAAACTGTTATGGTGGGAATGCAGACTACTTACTTCCTCTGATGCCATTGCAATGAAAAAAAACAAAAAAAAAACGATTGATATAATTGAGAAGGATTACTCATTTTCTACACTTCCAACCTTTTTTTCTAGCAGTTATAACTTTTTATTCCTTGATTTATTCACTGATGCCTAATGATATCTTATTCTATGCAAGAAATACAACTCGACGGATACGCTTAAAACTTCTGACAAGACTTTAGCTATCAATCACTTCATAACTCTTTCCTACGTTCTTGCACTGCTCTCTTTTATGAAATTGCAGAAAGAAAGCAATTTATTTTTCTGGTCGTCATGCGATACTGCCAAACAAATAATAGTACTAAATCAAATTATTTTATTCTCATTGGTGGGAAACGCTGTTCGCCGTGCCCCACGGACACGTTCAATTCAGCGAGCAGCGCCGTCCAGGCAATGGTTAGGAAATTGGATATGCCGCTCAGCCTGTCGTACCTGAAACCTACCTGCCCTTTAATCTATTTTTTAACTTTATTCCCTTTCATATTATGATTATGATTTCCATCATTATCATCATTTGGCCACGTAACAACCACGTTAATAAAAGAGCTTAAGGATGCGTTTCGTTCACGTTCACAATCCGAATCGAAATCGAAATCAGAAGCGAAATGGTTTGAAATAGAAATCTATATCAGCGAACATGTTTGGTTTGTGATAGAAGTCAAAATCAAAATTGAAATAGAATTTGAATATTAGAATAGAGTAGGAATTGAATTTTAGGAGGTTGAAGCATTTTCAATCTCTTCTCGAATCGAAATGAAAAGAAGCTTTCCAACTTAAAAATCACTCATTTTCATTTTCATTGAAGTTCAATCGTCCCCAACCAAATATGTCCTAAATAATTCTTATTCATTTCTATACAACTCCGTGATTTTTTTTTATTTTCAGACTTCAATGATTACATTTATATAAGGATTGTATAATATCGCTATCTAACCAAAAAAATAAGTTTAAATAATTGCATTCTAATTTTTTAGCATCCATCCATACTGTCAGGCTGTCAGCTAGTGAGTTGCCTGATAGAAAATTTCGAGAAAGTGGTAGCTGATCTAATCCCAATTCCGCAGAATGGCCGGACCATACAAAGGATCCCGTCCAACGAATTCACTTAGCTTAGAAGGCATGTTTGATTAATGGGATTTGCCAATGGAACAACCCTAAACCTTTATGTTTTATATTATTCTATTTCTGCTGTAGCGGTAGGTGAATATGACCCCATCAAGATTAGGGGAAAAAAGGGAGACCCTCACCCAACACGCAAATTGGTCATGACTCCAGCTATCCCTCCTTGTAGGTTGTAATTATGCAATAACTAGCTAAATAATATATGGTGTACTACTTTCTTTTTTAGTCAGCAAGTGGCCTCTTTCTTAGAACACCCAATTCCTATATTTCGGTATGTCATTAAGATGTCTCCTCTAGTGTTAGAATTTAGGGTATGTTTGGTTCATGATTGAAATATTGAAATCAAAATTGGAATAAACTGGAATGAAAATCAGAATGGCCATATTGTTGACATGTTTGGCTTTTGATCAGACTTAGAATGAATTTTGAAAACTAGAAAAGAGTAAAGATTATATTTTGAAGGATCTAGGCGTTCACATTTTTCCTCTGAAATTCGAATAGAAATGGAACTTTCCTCAACCAAACGGTTAGGATAGAATCATTTATTCCTATTTCAATTCTAAAGTCCAACTTCTCTCAACCAAAGATGTCTTTAGTTTTTACCTTTTTCTTTGGAAAAAAAGAGGCTAGTTTAACTGGATTTATTGTGATAATGAAAAACAAAAGATGCACTTTTTTCACCTTCCCATTCTTATTCTCTAATTTTAGTGCCCAATCAGCTTCGGAAGCTCTGGTGCATAAAAAATTGGGTATTGTGATAAACTTTATATACATTGCCGTCCTTTTTTTCTGTTAGCTTTGAAGTTTAAGTTCGTGCAACCCCCATATTTATATAGATTCATTCCTATCATGACTGCATTACTTCTTTTTCTTTAATTCAAGAATGAAACAGAACATAAATCTTGTTTCTTATGAGTTATGAATCTTTTATGAAAATTAACTACCAATTTAAAACCTCTGATACATTCTTATGAGTTATTGCTTTGATGCAAGCAAGCTTCAAATCTATTAGACACAAATCATGCTGCAATGCGGGTACCGAAAAACTTAGGACATTAGATACTGGGTTACATTTCCAGTACTGTTTGTGAGATCAGCTGGGCCCCACAGAGTTACAGCTCGCACGAAGCCGCTCTTCAATAAGATAATATTTTTTTAAATGCTTTAATAAATTGAAGTTTCCAGGCACTGCTCTGGCTTTTTTCCTTTACAAATGCCTATAAAGCCGGCTATCATCCTGTACGGACAATCCACTCTCTCTCTCTCTCTCTCTCTCTCTCTCTCTCCGCCTTCTTCGAGCAGGGTTTCGGCGATCGGATTTCGAGCGCCATTTAAAGAAATTTCTCTCGCATCAAAGTTTTTCGAGTAAGTCTCTGCTCCAATTTGGGTTCCTCCTGCTTCTGGTTTCTTTTATAAGCGCGATTTCAGAGGATACTTTGGTTTTGTTTTGGTTCTGGTTCCCCTCGTTTTCTGTTAATTTTTTCTTCCAGATTGAGAGCATTTCGTTGATAAAGAAGAGTTCTTTTTATGTTTTGTTGTGTGAAATTGTGGATCTGAAGCATTCTTGAATTTTTGGTGCTTTCGGAGGGTGGTGCGCATTTGATTCTTCTTAATAACAGATGCATCTCTTTCCATTCTCTCCCCAGATTGCGCAGCTTATGAATTATTAGAGTGATTATTGTTGCTATCTGTTGGAAATTTTGGTATTGGGAATTGATAGTTTTGATCTCCTGGTGTGGAATGGGCTGCCTGCTCCTATTTGAGCTGTAATTATTAAAAAGATTGATCTTTGCGCGCTGGATGATTGTTGTTGGATTGGCCATGGTACTTGCAATCATCGAGAGTTCAAAATATCGAATTCGTCTGATGTTCGTGTTCTTCAGAAAGTTATAGGCCGTTGATTAAATGATACATATCCTTCGGAAGAGGCGGCTTTGGTTCTGCTACCGAAGTTCCTTGCTGCCTTTTTTCTGTTGGTGTTGTCTGTCACTGGAGTAGAAAGAAGGTGCTTCCTTGGATAGATTGAAGGCTGAAAGGTATCTGGAGCTACTGAGAGAATAGTTGTTTCTGTGGGTAGTTAAGAGAAGTATGAGGAAAAATGGGGGCCTTCACTCGGGGAGGGCATTTAGTGACAGAAGATGGCTTCTTCCCTTTTTGGCAAGCGTGCTGGTCTCGATTACTCTTTTCTTAGCAATGGCTTTTGGGCTCCTTTCCCCTCAATACAATGGGGATTCATTGTCATTAGACATTGTCTCTTTTACTAGTTTGGATGATTCCGATGGATACTTTATAGAGCCAGATTCCCCAAAGCGCTTCGAACAGCCTTTAGTTCCGGAATCTGAACCACCACGTATAGCTTATCTTATCACTGGTACAAAGGGTGACAGTCTAAGAATGAGAAGAACTTTGCAGGCTATATATCATCCAAGAAATCAGTACATTTTGCATTTGGATATGGAGGCTCCCCCTCGGGAAAGGATAGAGTTGGCCATGTATGTTAAGGGTGATCCTATGTTTAGTGAGCTTGAGAATGTACGCGTGATTGCAAAGGGCAACTTGGTGACTTACAAGGGGCCTACGATGATCGCTTGTACACTTCATGCCATTGCGATTTTGCTTAAGGAGAGTTTGAAGTGGGACTGGTTTATAAACCTCAGCGCCTCAGATTATCCTCTTATGACACAAGATGGTAACCGCATGTGTTTATTTTCTGATTATCTTTTTCTATATTTAAAAAACTTGTATTTCATCCATATACACATTCTACAATGATTATTTTATTGATATCACATTAACATTATGAAAATTTTCTGTTGACTTTTATATTCTGTGGTTATGCAATGATAATTCTTGAACTTGCCTCTGTAAAATGCTGTACTGATATATTTTCATTTTAATTTTATATAATTCCTTAGATTTTGCATGAGATGGTCTAAATTGGCAAATTCTGGTGGAAGCTTTTTCATTTAAGCCAATATATTTCTGATTTCAAATTCAGTACTTAAAAATTGGACTGCATAGAGACTAGCATAATTTTGTTAATCTAGTGAAAACCAATTTGCTATTGCCCATTTTGGTCGAGAATCTCACTGATTTCAATTGAATTTTACAAAAAACCATGCAATATGTTTGGACATTCATCCCGAAACTAGTTGGAAGAAAGATAAAGGAGAAACGAAGGAAGAAATTCAGTTTTTCGCAGATAAACTTTTCCATAAGTTTTGTTCAAGAGAATGTAGCTGTTGTTGTATATGGCATAACAAGCATAAAGTTAATTGGAAAATGGAAAATTTATAGGCAATATACACAATGAAAAGATTACTAGAGATGTTATACCTTGCATAACTCCATCAAGACTTTAAAGTATCATTTGGAGACAGGGGGTGCAAAGGAGATGCATTCTATGGGTTTAGATCATTTTCCACATGCAAGGTCTCAAACACAGCTTTCAGATGAAACAAATGAAACCTTGTCGATTTCAGCTGAAAAAATAAACTTTATGGCAGCGAAAACTTGAACTTTGAGTCATTTCTTTGAATATTATTTAATCAACCATCTAGATTTCAGAAACTTATTTTTGAAACTTCAAACAGTATATGTGGGCTACATTTGGCTTGCATATATCTTGACCTCCTGCATATGTGACTTCACCTTGTGTCACTTCTAAGCCCTACTAACTACTCTCTAATTAAATAGCTGCTAACATGACAAAATTGTGCTCCTGGAAGTGATCATTTTCACAGTTTGGTTTGATTCCTTGAGCCCAAATAGAGAGTATAAGAACTAGAGTTACGAATGACAGATGAAAGGGAAGAAAGAAGCAATAGTATTCAATATATACCACCAGAATTGATTACAGCTTCTCTTTTATAGCCAAACATGTAATAAGATTTATAAAATAGGATTTTTTTTGGAATTAATTAGGGTGCCTTTAGGGTTACCCTTAGAAAAAAGAGGTAGCAGATATGATAGTTCAGACCTTGCACAACAAAACATACTATAAAAATTTCTAAAAATAGTAAAATTCGAATATGTATAAAAGCAAGTGTAGCTAGCTGTCGAAATCAACTTATAACAGAGTTCTAATGACTTGAAGCCTTTCCTAATCCAATGTATACCTAAAGTGGGACCTCTAGACAAAGAATCTACTTAAAGTAGGACTAAATGATCCCTTTTAAAAAGAGACCTGAGAATTAGTTTAGAAATTTTAAGAAAAATTAAATACATAACTGCTCTCATGAAACTTACATGGGAAACTGCTTAGACTAAAAAAAGTATATTAATGAAAATTAAATAAAAAATAACTAAATTCAAGTATAATGTAAATTTAAATTGCATCAACAGTAGTCTAGTTATGCTTGGATTAGTTTGCACTTGAAATGGTAGGATAAAACAGAAAAGAGTTTGTTTGCTATTTTTTTTTTTATAACTTTGAATTGGGTTGTCTATTATTGACTTAGCTTTTTGATATGATAGGGGAGAGAGGGCAAAAATAAATAAAGATCCCCTATTTAAATGAAGTTGGCAAACTATTTGCTAATTTCAGTTAGAAATCGGCAAAAATAAAAAGGATCCCTTTGAGCCCTCTCTCCCTCTCTCTTTTCTGCCTCTCTTTCTCCCCCTCCCTCAATTTCGAACCACGAAAATGAACCGTGCCAGTAACCAACCGGTCCAATTATTGCCACAGTTCGGTATGTCCGAACCGGCCAGTTTGGGATAGTTCAACAAACCTTGATGGTTTCTAAATATTCGGTTCGTAATTGAGTCTTAGATGTCGTAGATCTTGCTGTTAAATCCTATCTAGACCTATCCAAAGTGATCAGATTTGTCCACGATAGGTCAGATGATCCTTCTAGATCAAAGGTTCTTCTATTTGGGGAATTTAGATTCTGCAAAATTAAAATAAAGTTGGGGAAATGCTTGCATCCCCATTCCAAAACTGAGCCTCTTAATTTTCTATTTTGAATTTGTCTTCTAGTATGAACTGTTCATTTCTTTTAGTATCAATAGAACAAACTTCATGTCACACCGAGACATTAAAGACAGTTTTGTAATAGGAGTTATAGATGTTGAAGTTACAGGTATTTGTTGAGACTCAAAACTCTATGAGTTGTATGACTTTCTTCTCCAATTGACCAAGATGAGACTTCACATCAACATCCGCCGAGGTAGAAGCCATCCTCGCCTTTGTCCTTCGATGTACATCGAGGACCAAAAGCTTTTCTCCCATCTGCATATAGTGCTCACGATTCTGGATCATGCACTAGACATCCATAGAAGAAGTATCCTACTCTCTAATACCTTCTTGCTCCGATTAGAAAGAAGTAAGGTTTAGCTTCAACCCACTCAACTTGGACCTTTCAGAATAATAAATAAATAGGATAATTTTCGAAAATAGGGTTCTAAGCCCTCTTACCTTTGTAAAGATCCATAAAACTTTATGGTTTCTCTACTTATACTTGTGAGGTCCGCCCTTTTAAGAATTTGAAGGGATACCTCTTCTAGTTAAAAGAGGAATTATATAAAAAATAGGGTAAAACCCTTTTTATTTTCTTCCAACTAATGTGTATAAAATTATGATGCAAGCCCTATATTATACTAATGAAGTTTGACTTTTTCCGAGTCGGATTTCTCTCCTAGTCAGGGTCAAACGTTTTCAAAACAAAAATATGTTAATAGATGCTAGATCTCAACTCTTGCATTAACTTTGTATTTCACCACATTGCCAAATGCATACAGAATTAGAGGT
Source organism: Phoenix dactylifera (assembly GCF_009389715.1). Classification (NCBI taxonomy): domain Eukaryota; kingdom Viridiplantae; phylum Streptophyta; class Magnoliopsida; order Arecales; family Arecaceae; genus Phoenix; species Phoenix dactylifera. The sequence continues at coordinate 1,338,970 of NW_024067680.1, read as the reverse complement.
TTTAGCTTCCCGAAGTTTCGATTCGCGATCCAGTCCTAAATATGGCAGATCTTGCTGTCAAACCATGTCTGGATCTACACAAAGTAACCAAACTGGTCCATAGTGGGTTAGATGATTTAGGATGGGGCAGAGACGAGTTTCTAAATGAAGCGTTAGTATGCTGTGTCAAAAAGAAGAGGGAGGACAAGGATCACAAAGTAGATATAGGATTGGTAGAGAGGGATTGAGGAGATGAGCGATATAACATTATAGGGGACGTGGTGGGGGCTAGGATGAGGGCACCAGTAGATCCCAGGAAGCATTTGCCTCTCCTAAAACTTTGCAGTTTCTTAGATTTCTTGGGTTGTTATTAAATCATTTTCGGAATTACCTCTTTTAATTTTGAGGATTTACTAGTTTGGCTTCCAAATTCAAATATTCTTTATTTCTAAGAAAAAATTGAATCCCTCTTCCACCAGGTTGTTTCAATCATATACTAAATAGCAACAACTTCCTTTACATTTGTCCTTGCCTTGGAAAGAAATTATTTTTCATTCTTAAAGAGAACGGGCCCAAGTTACATGATACAATTTCTGGGTTTGCATTTTGACAAATCTCCTTACTGGATTAAGCCAATCCCTATTCAAATTTTATGCAGAAAAAATAAATGGATTGGAGTATTTACTTCAGATTTTTCTGTTTCCATATAATGAGAATAGAAAAAAGGGCAGCAAGAACAATAAAACAAGGAAAAAAAAGGAATTTAGGGAAGGAATATGCAGGGAAAAAAAAGCTGCCGTAATGATGCTCAAGCCTAGGCTCAACAGCGTAATACTGTATTCTTACTAGTTTTTTGCTTTGACACCCTGTAATTTCTCTGAGCCATTCACATATTTTAAGTAGAGGACTAGGATTAAAAGTTACAGTAGATTTTGTACCACTACTGATACTGGGGAAGAGTTCTAAGTTGAGCATAATTATGATACAAAACCATGGGTTGTTATTGAACTTTCTTGATACCATCACGACTAGAGTTCTTTCCTTGTTCTGTCCTTTCACAACCACAGCAACCAGTGCTTGATCTGATTGCTTTAACTAATGGAATCAGCAATAGAAGTGCCACAACATTCACAAGTTCAAATGTAAATCAGCTATCAGAATCTTTAGCCTCACCTAGGTCAATGCCATCCCATCTTCAATCATATTCAACTAAGTTATCATCTTCTTTTGATTCCCTATCTATTTGATTATGTAGTCATGCCTCCATACCCATAAATTTGAGACAAATGGCATCAGTCATGTTATAGATGGGGACAATGTCCCCTTGCCTGACATTGTCATCATGGTGCTTACAATCTACATGGTTATGTTGGACAAGGCAGCCAAGTCAGATGAAAAGAGATTTTCACGTCTTAGTAGGGACCTTTTTTATGATGCCTTAGGATTGGCCTTCACCGCCTAAAGCAGTTTAGATTGCAAATACCTACCTTGCCCTTCTTTAGTCTAACAGCTAAGATTTAAATTTTACAATAAATACTATAAATAAGATAAGGCAGCAAACTAAACCTCTTTATTATTGTTATTATTGTTATTGTCATTGTTATTGTTATTGTTGTATTTTTCAATTTTATTGCCATGTGAAGAATAAGATCTGCAATTTAGTTGTGGCTACCGTTCAGATAATACCTTTTGTTCTCTTCTGCTCTTCCTTTCTAGACAATCCCTTGCTCTATTTTTCTTGTATATGTTTTCATGCACGTATATAATGGTGCAAGTTTCTTTGAACTAGTCTTTATCATTCCTTGCTCGTCAAACATTCTGCTGATAAGATGCCTATTTAACCATGCAATATTTATACCATATTTTTTTATAACCTTTATTTTTTTTAATATTGCATTATTGCTATCTCGATCTAGGTAGTTAAAGAGTTGGTCATGTAGTTTGTATCATGCTTATTGATGGACTTTGTTATACGCGCATCAATATCACAATGCTCTCCTTAAAATTTCATACTCTGTAAGCTAGTGAGTATCGACCCTTGAAAAGATCAAGAATTCGGACAAAGGTTCATCTTATGCATATCCTTGATTTTATCAGCCTCAATTAATGATTAATGTTGTTGTCATCAACATGTGCTCATTTACTCATTTATTTCCTGTAATCATATGAAAAGATCAAGAATTTACACATTTCTTCTCTGGTTTGTAGCTATGTTGATCTGCTAATAGTGAGATTTTCATGATGATTGGATTGATAACACGGTAGATAGTCTTGCAATTACAATTGCTGATGCATTTGTTAAACTATTGTTTAGTGTGTAGAGTTACAGTTTACTACTTCAGATTACATTGTAAAATCACAAAGAAAGCTATAAGCTTTTGTTATGGATTCTTATATTTGAGGTTAAGTCATTGACCTTTTGTTACATTTTCAGCTCTAACTTGTACTGGGTAATCCATGCAGATATACTTCATGTTTTCTCTACCTTACCAAGAAATCTTAATTTTATTGAGCACACACAAATTGCTGGGTGGAAAGTGTAAGTTCAACAGAAACTTGTACAATTGGTTGTTTTCCTTGCATTTTATTTTTCACTCGTCAAACCCAGTTTATGTATTAAATTGTAAAATAATGCAGGAACCAACGGGCAAGACCAATCGTTATTGATCCAGGTCTTTATTTGTCAAAGAAATTTGACATTGTTGTGACTAATCAACGCAGGGAACTGCCAACAGCTTTTAAATTATACACTGGTAAGGTTTTTGCATAGAAAATTCTTATTTTACTTTTGTCTGGTAACTTTTTTACATACTCTCATCATCATATGTAGGTAGCTCTTTATTGGTTTATCTAGATATTTAAATGTAGATATTTAACTAAGAGTTTCTTCTGATATCTCTGTTAAGACAAGCGTCTTTTAAGTTGATCAGCCAATACAGGTGGCCCATTATTTGAATCTATATTAAAATAGACTGAAAGCCAGAAGGCCAAATATGTTCTTTCCATGGAGGCTGCTTACATAAAGGGGAGAAAATTCAAGTATTCCGTAGTTGGACTTCATGTCTTAACACGAACCCCAGAATTGGTAGAAGATCTGGTATGGGAAATAATATGCTACATACGATTCTAGCAAGTATGAATGGGACCCTAAATAACAAAGTATTGATACAAAAGTTATTTCCAATTTATGGTCTTCCAAACATAGTTCTTGCAAATCGTGTACATCCACTGAACTGTACTTAATACTAATTAAAAAATTGTTTTTAAAATATGAACTTATTGCTACATGAAAAATAAGAGATGTAAAAGAATAAAATGTCTTATGCATGACAATTACTAGCTTTCTGTGGAAATTCATAACTATAAACTATATTATTATGTGCATCTTTTTTTTTTTTCAATTGATGAATATGTATTAAAATGTTTTTGTTCCGAAAAAGGGAAAAAAGAACAATTCATTTTCAAAAGCTGGTACCTGAACAAGTTCAAGAAGTATAAAGACCAAGAGAATATCAAGCAAAAGGTGAACCCAGATGTTTCAGCAAAGCGGTTAGCTTAAAGATGATAGCGAAACAATCCAATTTGCCATCAAAGAAAAGGAAAAAGGATCACTTCTAGTTAGGAGATTAAATGAGTCCAGTACACCCAAACCATAAATTTATCAGAACTGATTTGGATCTGAAACATATCCAAAAATTGGACATACTGCTCAAGTTTGGGTCCTAAACTGGAAACTGATGCTTAAACTAGGTTGAGTCAAGGTTTTGCTGAAATTGGATTTATATCCTAAAAATTCAGTTGGCCCTTTAAATTCAAATATGCTTGGACCTGATCTGAGTTGAACCTGTTATGTAAGTTCTGGATCCAGATGCATATGTTTTAACCAAAATGATGAGTGAAAGTCAGATATCATTATACCCAGCTCAACTAAATGCTGTTCATGATTGCTGGTCAATGAGTGTATATCATTTTTATCGAAGTTCAGTTATGTATAATCCAGGAGGAGCATGAAACGTAGTGGAGGTATAGCAATTGAATTGAACAGTAGCATTTGTTTATGATCAACTGGACCAAATGATAGGTTTTTGACACCTTGGCTCCATGATGCTGGAAGATTTGATTGTTGAAATGCATATTATCACATGGACTTGATTCATGTTTAAGTCCGATGTATGAAGTGTACTAATGCAGCCACTCACCCCACTTAAAGTTCATTTTTCGTGCTGCTATCGTAACATCATAGTGTTTGTAGCTAGATTCCCTGAACATTTTTTTCCTGTTCATTTATATGATATAAGAAAACAGAAAGCATAGACAAAAACATAAGCTACAATGGTATCTTTCTCTCGTTGGCAGATTTACCCGCTACCATGAGAACTTCTGCCAGACCCTAAACCCAGTTTTAGTCCAAGGGAAAATTGTCAAACTTTGAAGCTGAATGATGGAATCATATATTTGATGGAATCCATGAGTGTTAAGTGTCGGTTGGATTGATGTACTCGGAATCTGTGTGTCTGCTGGATGTTTTAAATAATCATGCATCCTTAAATGATTCTTGAAGGCATCCAGCAACCAAAGGCTGAATAGTACATTTTTATTCTTGTGTTTGCTTTTACAGTTACCAAATGCTTTTAGCATCATTTGAGAGTAAGTGGGAATTTTATCCCAGGGAGATGGATTATACATAGATTGCTTCTTAAAGGTGGCTTTCTTGATGACACTACCAGACAGCTCTATGCACCATTTAGCATTTGAATATCAGACTCCTAGCTGCACCACAGCGTGTTTTTTTCTAAACCTACTGAAGCATCCAATAAATAATAAGCAATGAAACAAAAGGAATTATAACATAATTTAAGTTAAAAATAGTTTCTGGAAAAAGATCGGACAGTAAGGATAATGGTTGCATTAATGAGAAATTTATGGGCTATCACTTCTGTAAAGCATGACTGCAGATTTTAGATTTCTGGAAGCATGTTTGGGTATGACACCTTGGATTATTATTGCAATATGTGTTTCAGTTTCGTTTCTTCTCTTTTCTTCAATTGGCTCTTCATGTGTCATATATCATTTCTGTTTGTTCGCAGGTTCCGCGTGGGTGATGCTGGCTCGGCCCTTCCTTGAATATTGCATATGGGGATGGGAAAACCTCCCCCGAACAATCTTGATGTACTATGTAAACTTCATCTCCTCACCGGAAGGCTACTTCCACTCTGTCATCTGCAACTCTGATGAGTATCGAAACACAACGATAAGCCACGACCTGCACTACATTGCTTGGGACAACCCTCCGAAGCAGCATCCCCGCTCCCTCTCCACTAAAGACTTTGGCAAGATGGTTAAGAGTGGCGCACCTTTTGCTCGGAAATTTGCAAAGAATGACCCTGTCTTAAACAAGATCGATCGGGATCTTCTTGGCCGGTCTGAGGACCAGTTCACTCCAGGTGCATGGTGCATTGGGAAATCAGACGGCGGGGTAGATCCATGCTCCTCGAGGGGAAATGCTTCTGTGTTCCTGCCTGGTCCAGGTGCTGAAAGGCTGCAAGAGTTAATGAAGAAGCTGCTGGCTGAAGATTTCCGCAATGGAAGTTGTTCATCGCTGCGTTACGATCAGACCAAGAGAATGTGGAAAGCTCCTTGATGTATATGGTTCATTACAGTTTTCTCAAACAACAGGAGCAGGCACACGTTCTTGTCCATTAGAGGCCCTTTTGTATTATAGTTCATCATATCAACGAAGGCCACACGTTTGAGAGCCACAAGAATGCATTCATTTCCAAGCTGATATTGAAGGAGATGAGAATCAAACCCACCAAGGATGAATAAATGTAACATAGCTTGTCATTGCTACTGGCTAGGATGTTGTGGTTGGTCCTTAGTAAGGCTGCAAATGGATAGGGTTGATCCGTGACCCAACCCGCCCTGTTTAGATCTGTTCTGATCCGTTTTAAAGGACTCATAGGGTTGAGTCGGGTTCTAAAATTGAACTCATTCTATTTTTGGGGACAGGTTTGAGTTTTCTGAATTCTGAACCGATCCGATCCAATCTATTTGAAATTTGAGCAATTTTAAGTTCCAACTCTATGATCCGACTCAAACTCGGTAATCCATTTGGGCCAATAAACTATTTGTGTAATTAGACTTATACTCTGAAATTATGTTTTTTTCTACTATCTTGGTTAATTTTATATATTATAAGTTTAAACTAAGGATTGCCAGACTGGTACCGGATACTGTACTAGTCGGCATCCGGTCTGGTTCTAGTACCGAACCAATTAGCTCGGTTTGGCGATTCTTGGCCCTTATTTTTTATTTTATAGGAGAGTACTTTGTCTTTTCAAATTTTTTTTATAAATTTAAGTATAATTTGATGTTTTTTTTATATTTTTTGATGTTTCTATAATTCTGGTTTAAGCTAGATGATGCATCTTATTGCTTTAAAATAATACAACTTATAAAATGATCAACATAAAATATCTTCAAATGAAAATACAATCAATTATATACTTTTAAAGCACTCGTAGATATCTAAAATCGGGTTGAGTGGCGACGCCTCTCGTAGATATCCAGATCATCAGCATAATAAGGAGGCACATCAACCCACCCCTCTAACCAAGCAACATTGTAGTTCTATATATTCAATCCATGAGGAACGTGCGAGGATTATAAGCACTCTTGGATCTCTCACTGAAGCTCTGGCTTTGAGAGATGTCCTCTAACTGATAATACGGTTGTGGAGAGGTCCATCCGAATATGCTGACAGCAAAATCCGACCCATGAGATGTTCCGGGCTACATAGGGTCGTAGCCACCGAAAGATGCCTCAAGCGCACTATATTCATATTTGTATCTGTATAGGTCGTAGGCTGCCTGTGGCTGCGGATAATAGGATCTAGTATACAACTCGGAATCTGATACGTCTATAGATCCTACTCCACATGCGAGATTTTCTGCGGCTACATTATGTCCTCCTGAACGAGCTCGAGGAGCCTGTCTTCTATATGCAATCGTATCCTCGCGAGCTCTACCAGATCGTGTACTGTGGTTTCTATCCTATGCAGCATACGTAAATTGGGACTCACTAGTGTATCGAAGACTAGCCTCTGGCTATGTCATATAAGCAGTGGTCTCCTATCCTCCACTCCCTCCATGGCTAGCAGATTCATGACAACCTGAATCGTTATTGCTGCTGCTACTGGACTCCTCGATACTCTCCATTGGGGCCTTTTGTTTTCCTTTTTTGGTTTGCTAGGCATCTGCCTTCTTAGCTTTCATGTCCCTTTCTGCATAGCTATGTCGTCCTCCTGATCGAGTCGACCGGGTACCATAGTGGTCTTATCTGAGCATCTCTCGATCATCTTTCTGAGAGAGTGTATCGAACGAGAAAAAAGTAGGTGACTGGCTCTCATGTGGCTGCGACTAATTAGTTATGGGAATACGTGGAATATTGCGCTCATCCTATTGCTTTGCATCGACTCTAGCCTCGCTGGCTATGAAGCTAACATCGGATGAATATCCTCCTAATGTGTAACATATCTGGATTCATAATTATCTTACTCACGATAGCTGCTCGCTATCCAAAGCTGTTGCTGCCCTCTCTAAATAATTTGGTCCGTAAAAAAGAACCATATGTTAATAATAAAAGATACCGGTATACTTACATATGTCACTAAAGTTAAGTTATCTTGTCTAGATATAGGGCCGCAACTTCTAGATCAGACTCCATCTGGTAAATAACATTACACAGAGCCGCTAAAAGTTCGTCATCTATACCAATTCTAGATATGTTGGACTCGAACCGGGGGTTTAGATAGTATGCTCCATACAGAGGAGACTGTCTTAGTAAAATTATATAAGTACAAGAGCAGTCTAATTTTCAATATTCTTGCTTATTTGCTAGATGCAAGTTCCTACCTATTTGGTAGTTCTACCGTCGCTCAATGATGTCGATGCACTCCTAGGCATGGCCTGGATTTGCGTCCATGATCTAAACCTTTGCCCTCTCCATCATGTGATACTGGAAGCCCATCTAGGGATGCCTCTCGCTATCCACGGCTAGCAACACTTCATATAATGGTTTGATAGCCTTCACTATTGTAGTGGTTCGCTGCCAGAATGTCTGCTTTGTCACCAAGTCTTCGATTCTGCTTCCTTCAGTGTCATGCTGGGCATATCTATTTTCCTGCCACTCGACACTGACAAATATCTGACGTAGGGCTGCTTTCTTCTCGAGAAGGCTATCAAGTGTAACGTAGTTGGTAACAAACCGTGTGACCTATAATCTCAAAATCTCTCCTCCTGCAAACCTCCTCATCAGTGAAAGGATCCAAGTATGGCTATAAATATATCTGGTGATGCTTTAGGTTCTCTCCACCGTATGCCGCACCCTGCGGATTTTTGCAATGTCCATCAACATGAGGTCGATACAATGTGCAGCACATGGGGTCCAGAAATAATGCGGCCACTGCTGTTGGAAATCCTGGTGGTCGCATGCATATATTTTTTAAAAATTTTACAGCAGAAGCATGAATTAAACTATTTCATTCCTATGCATGCTAGAGATCATATCTCAATAACAAAAATAGATCCAGGACTTTAAACATTTATCCTAAACAAGTAGACATGATTCTATGTCTAACATGTAGTCATGCAGAATTTCAGCAACCTAGTTGATTTCTAATCTTAATTTTTAATGAGATCAGATCTCATACCTTTTTGCTTTGAGAACTTTGATGATGCCTTGATCACCTCGTATAGCCACACATGCGTCCGGCCTCTACGGATAGTCCACGCAAAGCTCTAGAAAGATCCACAACTGCAGAAGTGCTAGTTCGTGCAGAGGTGCTGCAGTGGCTGAACTTTTCTCCCTCGAAGCACTCAACTTTTGATTCTTCTTCGAGAGGATGAAGGAGAAGAAGGAGGTGAGAAGGTGGCTGGCTCTCAAAATTTTTCCAGAATTTAGAATCCTTTTCTAAAGACCATCTTTTTGCAAACCCTAGGCATGGGGGTCTTTTTATAGCCAAAAGACCCCCCACGCCTCACACCTCTTTTGGCCAACAAATTTGGCTGATAAAATTTTCAAAAAATTCTGGTGAATCGGCAGCTAAGAGCTGAATAAATTCTCTTTTAATCTTGTGCCAAGAATCCCTAAAAATCAGAGGGTTATTGCACCCCAATCTTCAGCTGCACGCCACCCTCCTTGATGCGCCATGCAGTCCCTATAAATTAGGGATTTGATTCCTATCTTTTTAGGAAGATTTGAGGCGCTATATTTTTTGAAAAATAGCCCCACGCCTCCTCTTTCCTCACGCCAAAAATTGGCCAAAAATAAAGAGGATAGGCACCACTGCTTTTAGGGATAAGGATGAGGTCTCTTTCTTCTCCAAGAAAGAAAGCTAGGGTCCTAAATTTTAGAAATTCTTCTCCATAATAAATTCTGATTATTTGGACTCTTAATCCTCATCAAATAAGGACTCTTAATTGACTTGAGTCAAGCCCAATCCAATTGGGTCATGTCCGATCAATTAGGTTATGCCCAATCGACTCGGATCGAACCCGATCGAATTAGGTCAAACCCTAATTTAGCCCAAATTGAATCTAATTCAATTTGACTTAATTAAAGTCCAATAATTCAATCAAATTGAATTTATTAGTAATCCAATTACTAATTAACCCTCCAATAATTCAATAATTATCTTAATGCAACTTTTGCTTAGGATAATTTGTCAATCGAATTGACCAAATGATCCCTGAATGATTCTTAATCATCAATCAGCCATTTGATCAACCTAGAAACTTCTATGCGTGTGACCCCATAAATTCGAACCTAAACTGGTAGCACAAGAACAACTTCTTATACTAATCGAAATGACCATCTAGCAATGGTACCCGACGTCCGAATAAGCCGAATATATGTAAAGCAAATATTCTAGAATCCAGGACTATGGTTACTGTATAATTCATCCCTTTGACTCCTAATGCCAGGATGACTTCAGAGTTCTGTCAACTCTATAATAAGTACATCCTCTATGTGATCAACTTTAGAAATCCTATGATTCCTCACAAGGATTACCCTGGCCAAGGTTTTGCTAAATTGAACACAAAGCATTATCTCCTATTTCCAGGAGGGGTCAATTCCATCTTGACTCACGCACTGATTTCGCAAGTACTTGACTGCACCCAGTAACCTTCCATCCCAGAGTTAAAAATTCTGCTAGTTTGGTACCAAAGTACAGTAAATTGCTTACTAATCACTGTGGTGATCTCAGGTCTGAGGGATACTTATACCCATATCCACTCGGAACATCTCTCGACAGTAGAGTGTTCCGAAATTAGTTACGTTAGTGAAATGTACTCCTACACTTCACCTGTGTGGCATATCAGTGTCTCCACAGTCCTTGGTTAAGAGAACAACCAACGCATATGTCTTACAATGACCTAATCTCGATAATGCTATCGTCCTATTAACAGCAAATTATTTGGTCGCGAACAGGTTTAAGGACTTAAAGATAAATCCTCCTTTATCATAAAACAAGTCCTAAGGACTTCATCATATAAGAGTTCATTTGAAGATGTACAATGAAATAATGAACAATGCCAAATAATACTTTATTAATTTGTCAATTCATTTACAAAATTTAATCATCAGCACACTGACGATTGACTCTTAGGATACAATTCCCAACAACTGCTCCATCAAGATCCCCCGACGCCCTTATATTTTGACCCATCATCAGTGAGGACCTGCACAACATTCTCCTCTCCTACCTGATCAATCACCTGTTACATAAGTTTAAGGATGCATGTGGAGTCGTGCACTTGATCTGAAGCATCAACTAACTTATGGAAGAAAGTCTTTGTTCATATTATATCAAAAAGTTGATTATGCTCCGTCTGGTAGGACCGGTCCAACCATCACATATCACAGTCAGTCTATATGTGGGTCACTTGCTCTTGTAGAAGGCAATCCATTTCTCTAGCTCCTTCTTATGATTGTCAAGAAGCTCACCGTAGATGTCCTTCTAGCCTGGAAGATATACACCGGGACCGGCAATCTGTATGAAGAAAATGGCAGACCTGTAGTATGTATTGTCTGCCATATTCGCTAGGATGTGGCTGAAGTTGAAGCAGAATCCAATAGCTTGCCACATATCTTTCTTCTTATCCTTCTTCAGCATTGAGTCAACCCTCTGCTGCTTCAATTCTCTACTAAAGAAAGCATGCAGATCTAAATTATGGATTGCCTCTCTAGATGGAATCCTTCTGGATGACTTCTTTCAGCTACAAAAGCATCCAGGATAGATTCAATCCGACCACCGCCTCTGCTGACGCCCTTCCTGACTGAGAAGGTCCTCTGTAACTCTAGATTTGGCTTGCTTCTTAAAGAATCGGAGCCTGACTCGTAGAACGAGGGTCCAAATCGAGACCTGTGCTTGGCCACCTCCTCCTGCTGCTACTGATCATCCAGGCTCGCCTGCATGGCAGCCTGAATTTGTGCCTCCTTGTCATCTGGAAGGGAGGCCTCCTCTGACTCACTGGAATGATAGGAAGGTGGCTCTGCCGCTCGGCGTTCTATCTCCGCCTTGTCCCTAGCAGCCCTCTCCTTCACTTTTTTGAAATCAGCGAGGTTCTTCCTCATCAACAGCCGAACCTGCTGTGGGCATTTGGGGCATGTAGCTACATCAGAATAATTACCAGTTAAGTGCTGTTTCAACCTGATTATCCCTCCTCTCTTGAACTGTTGGTGGCACTAGTTGCACTGTCACTGGTGCCGACCCTCCAGCATTGCCCACGCTCCCAACCGATATCACGCTTTTGGGGGGAGGGGGGGGTTCTTTTTTCTTGATAGATCCATTCCTACATCGAGTTGATTAAGTACCACAATTTTTTTATTATTTAAAATTATAAAAATATTAATATGAGGACGATATTTTTTTTTTTATGTTAGCATACACATCGTCCATAAATCTATAACATATAAAAAAATCAAGCCCAAATCAAAAACTTTGGCATGATCTCCTCTTATTTTGTAATTTTTGAGCTATTTTTTCAGAGCCCCTAAAAAAAAGAAGGAAGAAGATAGAAAAAAGAAAGCACACCTTAATTAGCCTTGGCTCTTCCTTCTGATAGCTTGAATCAATATTATTTGTGAATTTTTTGGAAAGAGAAAATGCTTTCTTCGGCATGAATCAATTTTTTGGATTGCCTCAATCAATTTTAGGAAGGCCTTCTTTGGACTTCCCTTGCAATGTCATTCAGCATTTATTTGCCACAGCGCGTGCGCGTTGTCCCTAAAATGGCCACAACGTGCACACGCTGTCACCAAAATGGCCACAGAACTCGGTGCGAACTGCACCGAGTCCTAGCTAAACCGGATGGAACCCCAAACGAACCAGGATGCTAGTCCGAGAAGCGTAGGCCGGCCCTACGAGCCGACTTGGACCACGGGCTCCGTCCGGTTCGCACTTGTATCGGCCGGAATTATTGTGGTTCCGACCCCTACGAAAAACCGACTCGGTCAAAGACCGAGTCAGCTCGATTCGGCCCAAATTGGGCAGTACGGTCTGGTTCGGCAATCCTTAGTTTAAACAACTTTTTATTTTATCAATCCAAGAATTTTTTGCAAGAATTTTATATATTTCTCCTCCCAACACTTTAGGATGGTAACTGAGATTGATAGGTCATGCTTCTTTCCTGAATGATCCTTGTACCTGTTCTTTTGACTCTATCATGTCCGTCTAATTGTCACTTTAATCATATAAAAAAATAAAAAGGGCTATTCTCTGTATCTAATTCAATAATTTGCAAGTTATTTAGATGGCAAATTATATTTTTCAATGCTATGCTTGGTCCTCTATCAATTTCAATGAAGTTTACCAGAGAACCATCAATTCACAGATAATCAAACATCTAACTGGTAAAAAATCAATCTTTTTTTCTTTCTAACAGTATGTGTTCAATTTCTGGAGGAACCTACCTATGAGATAGTATTATTTAGTTTTCCTAATTCTCATTATTGTTAGAAGAAAAAGAGGCATGCTCACTCTAATTATTTGTTAATGATATCTCTTTCCTGAGTTGGGTTTTTTTTTTTCTTACGAAAGAATGGGAGGTCAAGCCTTGGAGATGCAATCCACAAGAGTATTACTGTTGAAGTGCTTGATGTTGACCCCCTAATGGATTTTGATGAATACAAAACACTAGAGTATAATTCCATTTATCTTAACAATTTAATTGAGAAATATGTGTTTTATTAAGAATATTGTTAAGAAATGTCTAGGCAAGTTTCCATAATTTTTATGAATTTATTGAAGAATTTTTTGAGATGAAAGAAAAAGTTCAGCGACAGCCGAGACGTCTCCTGATGGTCTCAGAGACGTCTCTGGCACAAACAGGAAGAACTGGCACGTCTGGAGACGTCCCCGGCACCTGCCGAGTCGTCCCCGCGATAGCGGAGTCGACTCTCTCAGTAGCGGAGTCGACTCTCTCAGTGGCGGCAGAAAGGCAGTTTTCAAGAGACATGCGCGAGACGTCCCCACCATACGCAGAGTCATCCCCGCAAGTAAAAAGCAGATCTCCGGAGTCGTCCCCTAGATAGCGGAGACGGCTCTCTCAGGGTTTTTCAGAGAATGATTTTTTCGGTGATAAGGCAGCGGAGACGTCCCCTGAAAGAGCGGAGTCGACTCTCTCAGGGAACTCCAGAAGACATGTTTTTCTGAGATAAAGAAGCGGAGTCGTCCCCGAGGGAGCGGAGTCGTCCCCATTCAAAAAGTGCAAACAAGCCGAGACATCCCCGTAAAGTGCAGAGACGACCCTCTCAGCAAATCAGAAAGGCAAGGATTCAAACGGTACAATTCCGGAGTCGTCCCCGAGGGAGCGGAGTCGTCCCCATTCAAAAAGTGCAAACAAGCCGAGACATCCCCGTAAAGTGCAGAGACGACCCTCTCAGCAAATCAGAAAGGCAAGGATTCAAACGGTACAATTCCAGAGTCGTCCCCGTAAAGAGCCGAGTCGTCCCCAGACAACGTAAAAAGTAAAATCTTGTAGCCGAGACGTCTCTCGTTGAAGCGGAGACGTCCCCGGAACGCCTGGGACGCGACTGACAACTTTTCAGGTTTGGTTTGAATTTCAAATCTCCTTCACTTTATCTCTAACGGCTATATTTGCCTTTTGGGCTATAAAAGGGACCTCTTAAGTGCTTCTAAACAACCCTTCACCAACCCAAAGCAAAATCATTCAAGAGAGAAGAAAGAAAAAGAGGTTCAAGGGAGTTAGTGCATTCAAGTGAAGAAATCAAGTGCTTTCAAGCTTCCCAAGTGATTTCAAGCTCAACTACTCTCTTCCGCTCGTGCATTCAAAGCTCACACTCAAACTACGCGATCCACATCGGAAGAATCACCATTTCCCACGCTTCCAACGGCAAAAGGATTCTTCCGGGTTCTATTGTTTATCATTGTCATATTTGCTTATTTAGAGCTTTCCAATTGTTTGTAAAACTCTTTTAACATTGTGCTTGTTCCAGTCAAGGGACTTGGAACAAGGGAAAGGCGTCCCAAGCCTAGGTTAAATTGGGGGTTTTAGGGTTTGTTGTGAGCCCGGTGTAAAACAACGAGTTGGGTAGTGAACTCGCAAAACTACCGTACTGTAATCGTGGATTATAGTGGAAATTCCCAAAGGTGCTTTGGGGAGTGGATGTAGGAGCAGTGGAGGCTCCGAACCACTATAAAAGCCTGTGTTTGCGATTGGTTGTCTTCATAGCTTTATTCTTGCTTTAGCTCTTATATTTGTGTCTTTTACTTTTAAATAGTCAAAAAGTTTTTAAAACACCCAATTCACCCCCCTCTTGGGTGACCATCTCTGGGCAACAAGTGGTATCAGAGCGGGTGCTCTGTGTATTTCTTGAAAGACCTAACCGTCTTAGCCAAAGATCTAGATGGCAACACCCTTTAACAATGTTCCTGCCGAGGGGCAAGCAACCAATAGACCTCCACTCTTCAATGGGACAAATTATACCTATTGGAAGACTAGAATGAGAATCTTCATTCAAGCCCAAGACTATGCCTTGTGGAGGGTTATAGTCAAGGGACCACAAGAACCATCACACATGGTTAATGGCATTCGAGTTCCCAAACCTGAAGAGGATTGGGATGAGAATGATGATAGGATGGCTCAACTCAATTCTAGAGCCATGAACTCATTATTTTGTTCTTTAGATGCAAATGAGTTTAATAGAGTCTCCACATGTAGTTCCGCTAAGAAAATATGGGATAGGCTTGAAGTTACCCACGAGGGTACAAATCAAGTCAAGGAGTCCAAAGTGAACATTCTAGTTCACAAATATGAGTTGTTTAAGATGGAACCCAATGAAACCATCACATGCATGTTTACACGCTTTACCGATATAATTAATGGTCTAAAAAGTTTGGGTAAATCTTATACTAACCCGGAACTTGTGAGTAAAATTCTCAGGTCTTTGCCAAAAGCATGGGAAGCAAAGGTCACGGCGATCGTAGAAGCCAAAGACCTCAACACCTTGGGGCTAGAACAACTTTTGGGCTCATTAATGACGCATGAGCTCACGATGAAGCAACATGAAGATGATTTGCCAAAGAAGAAGACAATTGCACTCAAGGCTACTTCGAGTGTGTGTGAAGAAGAAAGTAGTGAGAGTGAGGAAGAAAGTGAGGACGAGGACTTGGGTTTGATAGTTAGGAAGTTTAAAAAATTCATGAGGAAAAAGAAACCCTTCCCTAGGAAAAAGTTTGGAGGGAGAAATGATTGGAAAAAGGAAAAAGAAAAAGAAAGAGACCCAATCATATGCTATGATTGCAAGAGACCGGGACACATTCGTTCCGAATGCCCTCAACAAAAGAAGTACTTTGGAAAGAAGAAGAAGAAGGCATTGAAGGCAACATGGGATGATAGTGACACATCATCCTCCGAGGAAGAGAAGGAAGAGACCGCCAATTTATGCTTCATGGCGTTCGAAGACGACGAGGTATGTCAAAACCCAACTATAAATTTTACTTTAGAAGAATTGTATGAAGCTTTTCAAGAACTTATGGGTGATTGTAGTATGTTAGGAGCAAAGAATAAAGAATTAAAAGTCTCCAATCAAAAACTAAAGGAAGATATTGAGAACCTATTAATTGAAAAAGAGAGCATTAAAAATATTAACACTATTGACCTAGAAATCAAAAATTCAAAACTTAGCATTGAAAATGAAAAGGCAAAAACACTAATTAAGGAATTAAATCTAAAAATAAAATCCCTACTCAATAATAATACCTCACTTGCACAAAATGTTGAATCTCTTAAACAGGATAAGGAAGAACTAGTTAAAGAAAATTTGAATCTTAAGAACGAGGTACATAAGTACAAACCAATTGTTGAAAAATTTACACAAAGCTCTGAAAAACTAAATCTTATTCTTTCAAATCAAAGAGTTGTTTTCAATAAAGCCGGATTAGGATATAAAACTAACAAACAACAAAAGTATCTAAAGAATTTCTTCATAAAAGCACAAGATGTAAAAACTGAAAAATCTACATGCTTTCATTGTGGAAAGAATGGACATAAAGCCTACTCTTGTATTCAAAGAAAGATCCAAACTAACAAGAGTACATTTGTGAAAGCCAAAAACATAACTAAAGTATGGGTGCCTAAGGGAACCAACCACACTAACCACGAAGGACCCAAGAAAACTTGGGTACCTAAGAGCTTCACATGATCATTTTACAGGTATGCCTTGCAGCCGAAAATAAAAAGAGAATGTGGTATCTTGATAGCGGTTGCTCAAGGTATATGACCGGTGACAAGAGTCTCTTCGTCACCTTGGAATCAAAAGAAGGAGGAGTAGTCACATTTGGAGACAATGCTAAAGGCCGAATCATTGGTGTTGGTAAAATCTCCATATCACCCTCCTCATTTATTGATAATGTATTGTTAGTTAATGGACTAAAACATAATTTATTAAGTATAAGTCAATTTTGTGACAAGGGATTTAAAGTATCATTTGAATCATCACTATGCATAATTAGTAGTCCAATTGATAATGAGATCATACTCACAGGACATAGGCATGGAAATGTTTACATGGTAGATCTTGATGATCTCACCATGAAGGATGGCCAATGTCTTGTAGCCATGAATCCCAAAGTCAATGAGACTAGTTGGTTATGGCATCGTAGGTTAGGGCATGCTAGCATGGATTTAATCTCTAAATTAATTACAAAGGATCTAGTCAAAGGACTACCAAAAATAGACTTTGAAAAGAATAAAATTTGTGCTTCATGTCAATTAGGGAAACAAACAAGAAGTTCTTTCAAGTCTAAGAACATAGTCTCAACATCAAAACCCTTAGAACTAATTCACATGGATTTGTTTGGACCCACTAGAACTGCTAGTCTAGGGGGTAAGAAATTTGGTCTTGTAATCGTTGATGATTTTTCACATTTTACATGGGTTTCATTTCTTGCACACAAAGATGAGTCCTTTCCCGCTTTTATCAATTTTCATAATAGGGTTTCAAATGAACTCAATCTTAAACTAAAAGCAATTAGGAGTGATCATGGTACCGAGTTTGAAAATCAGTATTTTGAAAAATTTTGTGAAGAAAATAGTATCAATCACAACTTCTCGGCACCTAGGACACCCCAACAAAATGGGGTGGTAGAAAGGAAGAATCGCACACTAGCTGATATGGCTCATACCATGTTGTGCGAATCGGATCTACCAAAGTATTTTTGGGCTGAAGCAATAAATACTTCATGTCATATTTTGAATCGTGCTTTAGTTAGATCCATCTTGAAGAAAACACCTTATGAGCTAATAAAAGGTAAGAAACCAAATATAAGCTATTTTCATGTTTTCGGTTGTCGATGCTTTATTTTAAATAATGGAAAGGACAATCTAAGCAAATTTAGTGCTAAATCAGATGAGGGGATCTTCTTAGGTTATTCCTCATCTAGTAGAGCATACAGGGTCTTCAACAAGAGAACTCTCGTTGTTGAAGAATCCATTCATGTTGTTTTTGATGAAGCTAATAGAGATTCTTCTAGAAAAGAAGAAGATGGTGATGCAGGTATACTTGAAGACCGAATGAAGGAATTCTCCATTCAAGACAAACAACATGAGGATGAGATCAAAGAAGATACAAATCAGCAAGGTGAAGAAGATCAACCTCCATCAAGAAATCAAGATCTTCCTAAGGAATGGAGGTATGCACATGGTCATCCAAAGGATCTAATCCTTGGTGATCCTTCACAAGGTATAAGAACTAGATCCTCTCTAAGAAATACTAGTAATTATCTTGCTTTCGTTTCTCAAATAGAGCCTAAATCACTAGAAGAAGCTGAAAAAGATGACAATTGGATGAATGCTATGCAAGAGGAATTAAATCAATTTGAAAGAAATGAAGTTTGGACTCTAATGAAAAGACCCCCTAATGTTTCAATTATAGGCACCAAATGGGTATATAGAAATAAACTAGATGAAGATGGGATAGTAATAAGAAACAAAGCTAGGCTAGTGGCCAAAGGATATAATCAGGAGGAAGGAATAGATTTTGATGAAACTTTTGCTCCTGTTGCTAGATTAGAAGCTATTAGATTACTTTTGGCATATGCATGCTTCATGGATTTTAAACTTTATCAAATGGATGTAAAAAGTGCATTTCTAAATGGTTATATAATGGAGGAAGTTTATGTAGGACAACCTCCAGGTTTTGAAAATCACTTACATCCAGATTATGTGTATAAATTGCATAAAGCATTGTATGGACTTAAGCAAGCTCCTAGGGCATGGTATGAAAGGTTAAGTAATTTCCTAATTGAAAACAAATTTAAGAGAGGAAATGTAGACAAAACCCTCTTTATCAAAAGAAAAGAAAATAACTTATTGCTTGTGCAAATTTATGTGGATGATATAATTTTTGGTGCTACTAATGATAATCTTTATCAAGAGTTTGCCAAGCTTATGCAGGGAGAATTTGAAATGAGCATGATGGGTGAGCTCAACTTCTTCCTTGGGCTACAAATAAAACAATCAGAGGAAGGCATCTTCATCAGTCAATCCAAATACATCAAGGAAATGTTGGAAAAATTCAAGATGAAGGATGCAAAGGAAATCAGCACACCCATGGGCTCAAGTTGCAAGCTTGACAAAGATGAAAAAGATAAAAGTATAGACTGCAAATTGTACAGAGGTATGATAGGCTCTTTACTTTACCTTACTGCTAGTAGACCAGATATATTATTCAGTGTTTGTATGTGTGCTAGATACCAAGCATGTCCTAAGGAATCACACTTGCAAGCTGTTAAGAGAATTTTTAGATATCTAGTAGGGACATCTAATGTAGGCTTATGGTATTCTAAACAATCTGACATAAATTTAATTGCTTATTCCGATGCTGATTTTGCCGGGTGCAAACTCGACAGAAAAAGCACAAGTGGCACATGTCAATTCTTGGGTGCTAATTTGGTTTCTTGGTTTAGCAAGAAACAAAATTCAGTTGCCTTGTCCACAGCTGAGGCTGAGTACATAGCAGCTGGAAGCTGTTGTGCCCAAGTTCTTTGGATTAAGCAACAACTTGAAGACTTCGGTATCAAAATGGATAATATACCAATTAAGTGTGATAATACAAGTGCAATTAATTTAACAAAAAATCCTGTTCAACACTCTAAGTCAAAGCATATAGAGATTAGGCATCATTTTATTAGGGATCATGTGCTGAAAAATGATGTGATGATTGAATATGTATGCACTGAAAATCAATTGGCCGATATCTTTACAAAGCCCCTTTGTAAAGATAGATTCAACTTCTTAAGGAATGCTTTGAGCTTGTATGATCCTAGTAAATGAATTGAACTTGTATTGCATTGCTTTGCTACTCAAACTAGTAATCCACCTCAAAGTAAACATAAGTGAAAACATGAATTCATCTAAGCTAAATGACGAACTTTGACTTTCCGGAGGATGGTTACCCTCCCTTGGACTCTTCGTGGAGATATTTTCAGAGCCTATTTCATAGGTATTCAAAATTTGGTCAAACATTCCTCATTTCAATATTAATAATTCAAAAATCATTATCAAATTATTATAGGATGTATTATTAAGGGGGAGGATCACAAACAAATTCACTCTGAGTTTATCAAAAGAGATCATGTTGATTAGGGTGATTAAACAAAAATTGGAAAAAGATAGAGTTCAGTCTGAAATTTTTTCAGTGCCGGAGACGTCTCTGGCAAATCGCAGAGACGTCCCCCCAGGCGAGACGTCTCGCCTTAGTCGCGGAGACGTCTCGGGGACCGAACTAGGGTTTTTAAAATAAGTGAAACAGCTCGAGCCGACCCGAGCTATCTTCTCTCATTCCCGACCAAAACCAAAAACCCTAGCCTCCGCTTGTTCTCCATCACAAACCCTAGCCTCCTTCTCCACATTTCCTTAGGATTTCCACTCAATGGCACCCAAAAGAGCTAGGACGACCCGTGGAAGGCGACCTAGGGCAGCGGCCGACGGTGAGGAACAGAGGGAAGAACCTTCCGCGCCGTCTCCTCCGGTTGCTCCGCCAACCACAACCATCTCCTGTGCAAATCGCACAGTCACGACCGGTAGGTATATAGATTTTTCATTTTTAGATAATGAGGGGTTCTCTATTGGAGAGAGACTCCGAGCCCAAGGGTGGGAGCACCTTTGTACCCTTAATACCTCGACCTACCCCGGCCTAGTTAGAGAACTTTTTAGCAATATGGCCTTAGGGGACCTAGGGTACACTGCATATGTCCGGGGGACATTAGTAGAAGTCAATGAAGATGTCCTATCCACTGTCTTGCAAATCCCCAAGGACGGTGAGGCTCCAACCTCACATCCCCAAAGGGAGTCAACCCTAAATTTACTTTTAGGACGAGAGGACTGCGGCCCTCTTGATGTTGTCAACTCCCAAGACCTAAACGCCGAAATGAGATTACTTTTAAGTATTGTCAACCGGGTCTTGTTTCCCAAAACCGGTCGCTTCGATTTTGTTTCGGAGCGAGATTTAGTTATAATGCACCATATCCTACTAAGGATTCCTCTAAACCTCCCTAGACTCATGCTAAACTACATTGCCCTATGTCATAGGTATTCTAGGTTTAGTTTACCCTATGGCATGATCTTTACCTTAGTTTTCAAACACTTTAAGGTTCACATTCCCGAAAATGAACCTGCAAAGCCCTTGAGAAACACCGACTACTATAATGAGGGCACAATGAGAAGAATGGAGTTTCATAAGATAGATAGATCTTGGATCAAGGTTCCAAAAAGAAAAGTACAAACCCTAGAGCCTGAGATCCCACATCACGAGTCTGACCATCACTCTCCTCCACCTAGCCACATGGATATCCCTGATATACCCTCCAGCTCAGCTGGACCTTCCACATCCATGCCACCACCTCCTCCAGTCAGTGGGCCTTCCTTCCTATCAGAGGATCAGATGCGCACCTTAGCATCTGTCATTTGCCAGCAGATGAGGGAGGAGATGAGATCCATGATCTCCACTGAGTTGGCCCCCATCAGAGCTTCACATGAAGGGCTTCTACAAGAGCTGAAGGAAGTTAGAGCTCAAATTGAAGCTACAACGCAAGAAATGATTGGTGTGGGTGCCACCCAAACCTGCAGGTCAATTGAGCTCAAGGACAGCTTGAAGACCATTTCCAAGAGTCTCAAAGAGTTGACAAGCCCAGGAGGCAATGTGGGCACTTTAGTTGCCCAACTTAGAGGGAGGATTGAAATGGCAACTGAAGAATTTGAAGCACTTGTGGCAGCCTTCCACAAGTCACAGGGAGATCAATTTAAGACCCTAATGGATTCAATCAATGCTTTTATAGATGCAGCTTGTAGGGTTTATGAGCAACGTCGCCGATAAGGGACGTTTTGTAAACATCTAGGGATCTTCTTTTTGTAAACCCTAGGCTATTTTGAAACACTTTTTGTATTAGAAATCAATACTTGTAATGATTTCTTCTTTTGACTA
Source organism: Phoenix dactylifera (assembly GCF_009389715.1). Lineage (NCBI taxonomy): Eukaryota > Viridiplantae > Streptophyta > Magnoliopsida > Arecales > Arecaceae > Phoenix > Phoenix dactylifera. The sequence continues at coordinate 1,316,983 of NW_024067680.1, read as the reverse complement.
TGTACTGACTTCGAAAGTTTACAATGACATATGAATGACATACAATTTCTTTTGAAACCCTATGTACATTTCTAACTCTGTGTATGTGATTGTGTATGTGATTTTGTGATGTGCCATAAAAATCTTATCACATACCTTGAGTGTTCAAATTTGATACAAAGAAACAATGCATATAAAACAGAGGGAGCACATCTTGTGATAACTATACTAAACAAAAAGATGAGTCTGAAATGAATTCCAAAACAAAGGGGGAGTGATATGAATGACTGAATTCATTAATAGAAATGACTTGGACAGGGGAAGCACAACTTGAATATTCTTAAGTGGTTCATGGAAATATGCTGAATCTTACTAGGAAGTATGCTTTAAGCACCTACAGATAATTTGTCCCCTTCATTGTTGATGACAAAAAGGGGGAGTAGAACCATAGAACCAATATGGATAAGGGGAGTAGAACCAATATGGATACATTGGAATGCAAAATACAAAATTCATGCTTAAAAGTTGAATTAGAAGAGATAAAATTGAAGAATATTGGCTTTAAGATAACTGCCCTTCTGGAAAAGAAAGGGGGAGTCAAAAAGAACTTAGCTTTCAATTATCTTTAGCATCAATATTTCATTTCACATTGTATCTAGTTCTAATCAAAACATTATACCTGTACATCTGAGCAAATACTGTGTATATGTTTAAATTTCGAATTTTGCATATACTCAGTGTTTTGTCATCAACAAAAAGGGGGAGATTGTTGACCCCCTAATGGATTTTGATGAATACAAAACACTAGAGTATAATTCCATTTATCTTAACAATTTAATTGAAAAATTTATGTGTTTTATTAAGAATATTGTTAAGAAATGTCTAGGCAAGTTTCCATAATTTTTATGACTTTATTGAAGAATTTTTTGAGATGAAAGAAAAAGTTCAGGGACAGCCGAGACGTCTCCGGATGGTCTCAGAGACGTCTCTGGCACAAACAGGAAGAACTGGCACGTCTGGAGACGTCCCCGGCACCTGCCGAGTCGTCCCCGCGATAGCGGAGTCGACTCTCTCAGTAGCGGAGTCGACTCTCTCAGTGGCGGCAGAAAGGCAGTTTTCAAGAGACATGCGCGAGACGTCCCCACCATACGCGGAGTCGTCCCCGCAAGTAAAAAGCAGATCTCCAGAGTCGTCCCCTAGATAGCGGAGACGGCTCTCTCAGGGTTTTCCAGAGAATGATTTTTTCGGTGATAAGGCAGCGGAGACGTCCCCTGAAAGAGCGGAGTCGACTCTCTCAGAGAACTCTAGAAGACATGTTTTTCTGAGATAAAGAAGCGGAGTCGTCCCCGAGGGAGCGGAGTCGTCCCCATTCAAAAAGTGCGAACAAGCCGAGACATCCCCGTAAAGTGCAGAGACGACCCTCTCAGCAAATCAGAAAGGCAAGGATTCAAACGGTACAATTCCGGAGTCGTCCCCGAGGGAGCGGAGTCGTCCCCATTCAAAAAGTGCAAACAAGCCGAGACATCTCCGTAAAGTGCAGAGACGACCCTCTCAGCAAATCAGAAAGGCAAGGATTCAAACGGTACAATTCCAGAGTCGTCCCCGAGGGAGCGGAGTCGTCCCCATTCAAAAAGTGCAAACAAGCCGAGACATCCCCGTAAAGTGCAGAGACGACCCTCTCAGCAAATCAGAAAGACAAGGATTCAAACGGTACAATTCCAGAGTCGTCCCCGTAAAGAGCCGAGTCGTCCCCAGACAACGTAAAAAGTAAAATCTTGTAGCCGAGACGTCTCTCGTTGAAGCGGAGACGTTCCCGGAACGCCTGGGACGCGACTGACAACTTTTCAGGTTTGGTTTGAATTTCAAATCTCCTTCACTTTATCTCTAACGGCTATATTTGCCTTTTGGGCTATAAAAGGGACCTCTTAAGTGCTTCTAAACAACCCTTCACCAACCCAAAGCAAAATCATTCAAGAGAGAAGAAAGAAAAAGAGGTTCAAGGGAGTTAGTGCATTCAAGTGAAGAAATCAAGTGCTTTCAAGCTTCCCAAGTGATTTCAAGCTCAACTACTCTCTTCCGCTCGTGCATTCAAAGCTCACACTCAAACCTACGCGATCCACATCGGAAGAATCACCATTTCCCACGCTTCCAACGGCAAAAGGATTCTTCCGAGTTCTATTGTTTATCATTGTCATATTTGCTTATTTAGAGCTTTCCAATTGTTTGTAAAACTCTTTTAACATTGTGCTTGTTCCAGTCAAGGGACTTGGAACAAGGGAAAGGCGTCCCAAGCCTAGGTTAAATTGGGGGTTTTAGGGTTTGTTGTGAGCCCGGTGTAAAACAACGAGTTGGGTAGTGAACTCGCAAAACTACCGTACTGTAATCGTGGATTATAGTGAAAATTCCCAAAGGTGCTTTGGGGAGTGGATGTAGGAGCAGTGGAGGCTCCGAACCACTATAAAAGCCTGTGTTTGCGATTGGTTGTCTTCATAGCTTTATTCTTGCTTTAGCTCTTATATTTGTGTGTTTTACTTTTAAATAGTCAAAAAGTTTTTAAAACACCCAATTCACCCCCCTCTTGGGTGACCATCTCTGGGCAACACTTGACCATGAAGAGTTTCTAGTAATAATGGACTTGTCGACTGTGAGGACCCACATTTTTGGGGGGAGGCCTGGGCCGGTTCGACACATGAAACAGGAGGGAGACTCCCGAAGAGAGTCTTCCCTCCCTTGTTTCATTTGCTTCCCGAAGCCACCGGAAGAGAAAGGAAAAAAAAAAAAAAACAGAGGAAAAGGGAGATCAAATCCTACCTAATTTGCATCATTCTCTATCTATAAAAGATCCCTTTCTCCTCATCCTAGGGCATCAACCGGGCGCCGTTCAAAAGAAAAAGAAAGAAAAAAAAAGGGATCCGTGAGAAACTTGGGTTGTTCGCCGCCGATCTTGCCGGAGGAACTCGCCGGAGATAAGGTGAGCACCCTCTCCTCCTTCTTCTTTGTCTTTGGGCCACCGACTCCTTGGAATCCGGCCGGCAAGCCGCCGGACTGATGGGGGAAAGCCGAGCCTCTGATCGGCCTTCTCCTCTTCCGTTCTGGCCGGCCGTCGCCGGGCGTGGCACCACCGACACCACCATGAGCCGACAACCATGGGGCGTCGCCGGCCATGGACCGCCTGCTGCCGGGCACCTTCCCCTTTTTTTTTCGTTGGGAAGAATGAAGAAGAGAGAGAAAGAGTTTTATTTGGGGCTTCTCTTCCCTTTCCCTTCTTATTATATTTCCCTCTCTCTCTCTCTAATTGGGTTCTCTCTCTACACATGGATCTGGGGAGAGCATTGCTTTGTGGATTCCAGGAAGTCCTGGGATGTTAGATCTTAGAGGACCCTTTAGAGGAATCAAACAGGGGTCCTAGATTATCATATATCTTTGATAAATTTTAATGATGACTTGATTTTGTAGGGGAACAATCGTTTGGACGAGAGGACGCTGAGCAGAGTCCTGTGCATTCCGGTTTATAGATCACCGTGAGGGCGGATGACTGGTTGTCTGAGCTTTCAACAAAGGGTAAGGATCCTTGTACGCCAATCCTGCATGATATAATATTTTTATACTTAGATATGTATGATATGCTATAATCCAGATAAATCAAAAATAGTTTTATATTAAATTATATTTTGATCGTGTTGGCTTGTGGTTGATATTATGATCGTATTCGCTTGTGGTTGGTATTATGATGGATGCATGCATGCGCATAACTTACACCTACATAATTGGACTGATGGATGTGGTGCTCTAAACTAACTATGTGATATTGGTTGCCCCGTCACGGGCTGAAAACGTGACTGTGGTTAGTTTAAAGCCGGAAATAAATATAAAGAAATTGATGTGTGGATGTAAACTGGATTGTATGAAAAGAGACTTTGGGTTTATCTTGTTATTATGGCAGGCCCCGTCACAGGCTGAAAAATGTGGTACTTTGGTAGGCCCCCTCACAGGCTAGAAATGTGGAACTATAATGTGCAGGCCCCGCCACAGGCTGAAAATGTGATACTTTGGCAGGCCCCCTCACAGGCTAGAAATGTGGAACTATAATGTGCAGGCCCCGCCACAGGCTCAAAATGTGATACTTTGGTAGGCCCCATCACAGGCTAGAAATGTGGAACTATTTTGTGCAGGCCCTGCCACAGGCTGAAAATGTGATAATTTGGTTGCCCCACCACAGGCTGAGAAATGTGACCGAGATTTGACCCAAAGTCGGAAAGATAAATTAATCTGGATCAAATTGAAGAAAATGCATTAAAACTATAATATGGATTTATGAGCTATTATATGCTATATCATTCTTGTATGGCTGGACTTTTATTGATGTTGGGTGTACATATTTATATCAATTGTTGAGCTTTGATAGTTGGTTTATGACTTCATGGTATGTGATTCGACTTGCAGTGGTTTTCATATTTATATTATTATTATGTTGGTGTGGATGTGTAGGAATTCTTACTGGGCTGTAAAGCTCATCCCCTTTTCTTCTTTTTTTTATCAGAGTTGCAGGATGCTTAGATTTGGATGGGATGGGCGCAGAGTGCAAGTATCAGAGTCATTAGCTAGTTAGTTTATTTATCCTTCTTTGATGTCGATGAACATTTGAAGATCTTGTAGTTGAACTAATTTGTTTATTTGGACATGTCGGACTGCTCTATTTGAATTACTAGATAAATTATAGATTTATTGGAATTTTTGTTAGTCATAGGCCTTGCATGATCTTTAGGGCACTGCTCTAGAGCTCATGCGGCCGGTCGCGTACCGGACCCGGGTGCTGGGTTCGGGGCGTGACAGAGTGGTATCAGCGCTTAAGGTTAAGGTATCCTAGGGTTTAGGTTCAGGTGAGTGTGAGTGGGGAATTATGATAGAAAAACTATCAGAGCCTTGGTTTATAATCATCTGAGATTGTAACAAGAATGATAATGTAATCTAAGGTTTAAGACCACTAGGGACTGTGGCCTTAGTGGCATTAGAGTTTGAGGTTTAAGATCATTGGGGATAGTGACAAAATTGGAATCTGAGCATATGTTTAAGATCACTGGGCATTGTGATAAAATGTATGCATCGGATTTGGTTTTCGATGAGTGTGGAAGGAAAGTATAAATTGTCTTTGATCATGATAAGAGAGGTTTGACCTAAGATAACTGTAGAAAGGTCAACAATGGCATATCGGTTATACCATGTTCAGATATTATTTAAATGACCTGAAAGTTCAAACTTGATATAGGTTTTGATGTGATCGTACTTTTGGTTTTGCTGCTAATTATTAGAGTGAGATTTGTACGTAGATCTTCTATAGTATTGGAGTGAGCTAAGGAGATTTCATAATATTGAAAGGAATGTTCTTCGAAGTTGAAAATGTATGTAGATTATATCTGGTATTGGCATGTTAAATATTGCAAATAGGTTTATTTTCTATTAATGTATTTGATTATTTTGAGGCCATAGAGTATGCATATGGATGAGGGAATTCTAATTATTTGAATTCTCATGTTTGGATTGGGCTACTGGATTTTACTTATAATTGTAGAAGACTATTTGATGTGTTAATTTAAAACTCAAGCCTAGGTTTAAGATTTGAGCAGGGATTTTTTTTATCATTATTGGTGAAGCCACTAATAAATGTCATATTGAGTAGAGACCTCGGACATGAGATGTTTATATGAATTATCATATATAGCATTGCTGATGAATGTTAAGAATCTTGGTGAAGAAAGATCTGGAGATCGATAGAGTTAATTTCTAATCATAGTGTATTGGCACAATGACTTCTAACCCATTGAATTTGAAGTAAATCTTTTGGAAAGAAGATCAACGTAGAATGTCTAATCGAATTGCTGAGAAAATCCAAGGTTAACTTATTTTAAATTAAACCTAGATATTTTGGATTCTAAAATGGTTATGAAGATCATGTAGTGACGTTAAACTTGATTAATGCCTTGAAGGTTAGTTATGGTTAGTATACTCTATATAAATTGAGGACAGAGAGATCTGGAGGTTCTGCTCAATTAAAGTTCTAAAATTTGGATTTTTCTTACTCCTAGTACAAAGTGATATTTCGGTCATAAATCATTTAGAGGCTTTAGAGTATTTAATGAATTAAATCAGAGTGCGCAGCGGAAGTGTGGTAGTTTAAGTTATTTTGAAACTGGCTAAGGACATTAATATTTGATCTAAAAGGTATTATGATGGAACACTTGAGTTAGTTTCTAGTAGAGGAGAATGTTGTTGATTCTATGGATGATCTAGAGGTAGCTATGTAATTTTCACCGGTTGGTTCTTCTATTGTTGACAACTTTTGGAAGAATCTTGGGCATCTTAAATTTAGCGTTAACGGTTGATGATTCCTTGGTTGGTCTTAGACGTGGAATATTTTAATATGAATCTTATATTTGTTGGGATGATGTGGGTAAGAGAAAATCATTAGGCCCAGAGATAGTGCAACAGACCATAGATAAGGTGCAGGTGATCAGAGAACGACTTCATACAGCTTAGAGTCGTCAAAAAAGTTATGTTGATAATAGAAGGAGAGAACTGAAATTTTAAATTGGGAAATCATGTTTTCTGGAGAGTATCACCCATTAAATTGAGCTCTAAGTATGTTGGTCCGTTTGAGATTGTGGACAAGGTTGGAGATGTGGCATATCGACTGGCTTTACCACTGACTTTATCTAGTGTGCACAATGTATTTTATGTTGAAGAAATACATCGCAGACCCGAGCCATGTGGTAGCATATGAGCCATTACATCTACATGAGGATTTGACCTATGAGGAGTTTCCAACACGAATTATGGATAGAAAAGATCAGGTGCTACGGCATCGAACCATTCCTTTTATGAAGGTACAATGAAACAATCATATGGAAAGAGAGGCTACTTGGGAGCTCGAAGAAGAGATGAAGGTCAAGTATCTGTAGTTATTCGAAAACTCAGGTGTATAAATTTCGAGGACGAAATTTTTTTTTAGGAGGGGAGAATGTGAGGACCCACATTTTTGGGGGGAGGCCTGGGCCGGTTCGACACATGAAACGGGAGGGAGACTCCCGAAGAGAGTCTTCCCTCCCTTGTTTCATTTGCTTCCCGAAGCCACCGGAAGAGAAAGGAAAAAAAAAAAAAAACAGAGGAAAAGGGAGATCAAATCCTACCTAATTTGCATCATTCTCTATCTATAAAAGATCCCTTTCTCCTCATCCTAGGGCATCAACCGGGCGCCGTTCAAAAGAAAAAGAAAGAAAAAAAAAGGGATCCGTGAGAAACTTGGGTTGTTCGCCGCCGATCTTGCCGGAGGAACTCGCCGGAGATAAGGTGAGCACCCTCTCCTCCTTCTTCTTTGTCTTTGGGCCACCGACTCCTTGGAATCCGGCCGGCAAGCCGCCGGACTGATGGGGGAAAGCCGAGCCTCTGATCGGCCTTCTCCTCTTCCGTTCCGGCCGGCCGTCGCCGGGCGTGGCACCACCGACACCACCATGAGCCGACAACCATGGGGCGTCGCCGGCCATGGACCGCCTGCTGCCGGGCACCTTCCCCTTTTTTTTCGTTGGGAAGAATGAAGAAGAGAGAGAAAGAGTTTTATTTGGGGCTTCTCTTCCCTTTCCCTTCTTATTATATTTCCCTCTCTCTCTCTCTAATTGGGTTCTCTCTCTACACATGGATCTGGGGAGAGCATTGCTTTGTGGATTCCAGGAAGTCCTGGGATGTTAGATCTTAGAGGACCCTTTAGAGGAATCAAACAGGGGTCCTAGATTATCATATATCTTTGATAAATTTTAATGATGACTTGATTCTGTAGGGGAACAATCGTTTGGACGAGAGGACGCTGAGCAGACTCCTGCGCATTCCGGTTTATAGATCACCGTGAGGGCGGATGACTGGTTGTCTGAGCTTTCAACAAAGGGTAAGGATCCTTGTACGCCAATCCTGCATGATATAATATTTTTATACTTAGATATGTATGATATGCTATAATCCAGATAAATCAAAAATAGTTTTATATTAAATTATATTTTGATCGTGTTGGCTTGTGGTTGATATTATGATCGTATTCGCTTGTGGTTGGTATTATGATGGATGCATGCATGCGCATAACTTACACCTACATAATTGGACTGATGGATGTGGTGCTCTAAACTAACTATGTGATATTGGTTGCCCCGTCACGGGCTGGAAACGTGACTGTGGTTAGTTTAAAGCCGGAAATAAATATAAAGAAATTGATGTGTGGATGTAAACTGGATTGTATGAAAAGAGACTTTGGGTTTATCTTGTTATTATGGCAGGCTCCGTCACAGGCTGAAAAATGTGGTACTTTGGTAGGCCCCCTCACAGGCTAGAAATGTGGAACTATAATGTGCAGGCCCCGCCACAGGCTGAAAATGTGATACTTTGGCAGGCCCCCTCACAGGCTAGAAATGTGGAACTATAATGTGCAGGCCCCGCCACAGGCTCAAAATGTGATACTTTGGTAGGCCCCATCACAGGCTAGAAATGTGGAACTATTTTGTGCAGGCCCTGCCACAGGCTGAAAATGTGATAATTTGGTTGCCCCACCACAGGCTGAGAAATGTGACCGAGATTTGACCCAAAGTCGGAAAGATAAATTAATCTGGATCAAATTGAAGAAAATGCATTAAAACTATAATATGGATTTATGAGCTATTATATGCTATATCATTCTTGTATGGCTGGACTTTTATTGATGTTGGGTGTACATATTTATATCAATTGTTGAGCTTTGATAGTTGGTTTATGACTTCATGGTATGTGATTCGACTTGCAGTGGTTTTCATATTTATATTATTATTATGTTGGTGTGGATGTGTAGGGATTCTTACTGGGCTGTAAAGCTCATCCCCTTTTCTTCTTTTTTTTATCAGAGTTGCAGGATGCTTAGATTTGGATGGGATGGGCGCAGAGTGCAAGTATCAGAGTCATTAGCTAGTTAGTTTATTTATCCTTCTTTGATGTCGATGAACATTTGAAGATCTTGTAGTTGAACTAATTTGTTTATTTGGACATGTCGGACTGCTCTATTTGAATTACTAGATAAATTATAGATTTATTGGAATTTTTGTTAGTCATAGGCCTTGCATGATCTTTAGGGCACTGCTCTAGAGCTCATGCGGCCGGTCGCGTACCGGACCCGGGTGCTGGGTTCGGGGCGTGACATCGACAAAACACAAGGTTGTTGAGCTTAAAAACTGGATTGAAGCATCCATTGTAATTTGGAAGAGGAAGATGCAAAATAAGAATAGCAAGTCATTCTGGGGTTCTATTGTTAGTTTAGAGAATAGGGGGCAGTTTGAAGAGAGAGCAGCAACTCGGATCCAAGCCGGACCTGTCCCAGATTCGAATTTTTTCGGTTAGAACTGGGTTATATATGAATTGGACCCGACCCGAATGATCTGTTGGGTCAAAAAATGTAACCATGGACCCAACCCAATCTTCTATTAGGTTGGGTTTGGATCTAACATTAGAATCCAAACAAGGAATTGGATTGGGTTAGAGTCACTCATAATGCGATTCAACCCGACCTGACCCATTTGCACCCGTAGTCTTAAGCACGGTTTGTTGAAAATGTGAGTTCTTTAAAGCTAGGTGGACTTGCAAATTCTCTATTTTCAGATAATGAATGGCTAGGATTAATTTTTTTTTATGAATTTTGCACTAAAAGGCAAAATAAAAAATTAGTTTTTTTTTTCTTGTGATGAATACATATTTAGAGATCCTTCAACGATCTTTACCTTGGATCTAAGAATGAGACATACAATAATTTAAACTATATAAAAAATATTAAAAATACGTGTATTAGGTATTTAATAGATATATGTTGATTTGCCTTGTACTTCACAAGAATATCATGAGGAGGTGTTGTTATAAAAATCTAACTTTCTGAAAAATTGACAATTAAATGGATTTTTATGCCAAAATTCACAAACTCTTTGAATAACTTGGAAGTAAAAGAAGAACGCGCCGAAGCCCTTTGCGGTTAATATCCAAGAGCCATTGTATTCTTTATGGATCTATTTCCAAGATCAACGTGGAAATTTTCTCCCATGCCCCCCTCAAAGCGTCTGGCAAATGAATGAATCGTTACTTTAAAAATCCTGGAAGCGTTGGGAATAAAAAACCACCCCCTTTTCAAAACAAAATTACTGTTAAACAAACTTTTGATTTACGAGAAAATTTTTTTTACTAAAATATTTTTTCTAAGAAGCTGATGCTAAGATATATGATATCTGAAAAAGTGATTTTTGCATGTCTGATTGACCATAAAAAAATTACACATTTAAAGATTATATTTGGTTGAATATTTACTTTTTTAAAAAAATTATGTAAAATACCTGTTATATTTTTATAAGGGTAAAAATATTACGATATTCTATCTAAAAGTTTAAAGATAATTTTGCACAAAAAAAAATCTCAATCTCAACCCGTAGGAATTGGACTTTTTCATATTACATATGATTTTTTTTATAAAATATAGAATTTTATTTCTATGAAAAAGCTACTTACTTTTTTTTTTGAAAATTCTAAACAAATATATGATCTTTCTTTATATTTTTATTGACAAAGAGAGATGAGTCGTTAGGTAGGGGGAGAGAGAGAGAGAGATTGGATTCATAAAGACTCAGGACGAGGCCTCGTCTTTCAACAATATACGTAACGGAGATTATGGGAGCCACGCTTGCAACCCAGCCTTTTCGGGTCAACATATTGATCGTCAACTCATGAAGGTTTGGAGATTTGGTGGACAGTGTGGAACTCGAGCCAGATCATGTGCGTCATCTAGTTATCAATAAATGATGTCAATGCCAGACCCAAGATCATACTATAATAAGTCATGTCAATAGAAAAAATCTCTTAACTATATATTTGGTATGCAACTTCCTCCTTTAATCATCAACTGAAGGCCCCATCAGTCACTAATATTGAAGATTAGAGAAGGAAGAAAAAGGTGAAAAGGTAATAACAAAACACTACTTGTGTAAAGACCTTACTAATTTTAATAAGAAAGTTCATGGATTGTTCCTTGCTTTTGGTGGAAATAATATACGAAGGGATTTTTCTTTGAATGTTATATTTGTAAAGAATGGGTATTTGATCAGCCTAACATGACTGGACTAAAGTTCATGGATTGTTCCTTGCTTTTGGTGGAAATAATATACGAAGGGATTTTTCTTTGAATGTTATATTTGTAAAGAATGGGTATTTGATCAGCCTAACATGACTGGACTGGATATTATTGTGATATCAGAGTTTTATGAAATACTAAATGAATCTATTTCATGAACTCTCCATAATGCCACTTTCCTTTTTTTACAAAAAAAATAAAACTCTATTTTTTTTAAAAAAAAGGTTCAGTTCATACATGAACTTATGCATGATTCAGCCCTTCAATGTTAGTTGGACATAGTCAATTTATTTCATGTAAGGATTCAAGTCAAAACTTTTTATGCATTTAAACCAGATAGATATGGGTATCTATCCCTTTAAGTCCAATACATCTACCCTAAGTATGATTTCTTTAATTATAGTCAAAAATTAAGACATTAGGCATGAAAATTTTTCATCTTAAAATAACTCACATATTACATGTCATTAGGAATATTTTGGAAAACTAGCAGACCAACGACGATGCATTGAAACAATCTCTCACCCTAAAACTTCCTCGAAACAATGTGGAATTTTTTTTTCCAATCATATACTTTATAGAATAGTGCTTACCATTTTCCATCAAATTAATATAGCAGAAACAGAGATTCGTATGCACGTATAGCCAATGTGGAGCCAAATAACATACACATATTCTATTGCCATCTAACGTGCTAAGTCTTAAAGTTGAGGACCCAAAACAGAGCTAGGGAGACCAATGAAGGAGCGGCCACAAGCCGCCCCCCATCTCTTTCCTCTTTCTTGGTCTGGTTTTTTTTTATCTTTAGATAATTGGCTTGGTGTTCGGATTTCTAAGCATCTGACTTTTGGGATTTGGGACACACTTGCGCCTTAATAAACGCAAAGCTTTCCTTTTAAAACAACTACGCGCATGTTATTTGGGCGGCATCAATTTGCCCTTCCACACTCTGCTTTGAAGTTTGAGCCCTAACTTGATGCATATGCAAGAGGTTGTGAATTCTTCTGAAGCATTTGTTTGAGTTGATGATAGCATTCAGACGAATAGCAGCTCACATTAGTTTTGATCATGATTTATAAATAGGGCCAGCCCAACCCTTAGGCGATTGAGACGGTATTCTAAGGCCCCAGCCCAAAGAAGACCTACCATAGAAAAGATTTCAAAGACAAAATGAAAAAAAAGGCCCCCTGTAAGTTCGCCTTAGACCGGCTCACTGCAGGAAAATCCTCAAAGATAAAACGGGTTTAGGCCCCCAAATACATTAGGCCGGTGCTGTGAATTATAAACTTATTCAAATGACTCGAAACTGACTAGTCGAGTTAAAACTTGGCCGTATCAATTCAACTCAGCTCAATAAGTTTTCGAGCCGATCCTATAAGAGACTCGACTTGTATAAAACTCAAATTCAGGATCAATCTTGGCTAGCTCGCCGAGTTACTCAAAACTCGGTCTAAATCGTCTGATTCAATCATGCCTTGAACATTAACTGTGGTCCATTTCAATATCTTCTGTCAGATTTTTTATCTAAAGCAAGTCATTGAAGGTTGTCATTAGTATTATCTAGAGTGAAAATATAATGATACAAATAGAATGTGAAGAATTGGGGCTTTTGGTTTTCACTCTTCTAATCCAATCTTTCATAATTTGCACCATACATTAAGGGAGTTCTAGTGATCGACCCTTTCTCGCACTTAAACATCAACATCTAAATAGTAGTTAATAACATGTCAAATAGACATGCCCCATTTTTAGGCCGTATCACCCCTTGCTACTTGGGTAAAGGGGTAGAGGTTCGATTCTACTTTGTGTCGCTCTCAAAATGTAGAGTAGGTATAGAGTAGAAGATAGGGATTAGCACCTCCTAATCTTAGAAAAAGTCAAATGGTCGTTAGTGCCTTTATTTTTTATTTAAAATCAGTAATCAAGGGCAAATATACGTGCATGCATACATATATGTATGCATTATCAAGTTCTGATGTTCCAAAATCATTGGATACAAAAAGTGTGATTTATTCAGTTCTTCATGGTTCATTTATCGCGTAACCATGGTTCAATTAGCCTTATTTTTATATCATCATCTTCTATCAAAGACTATATTCCTAAATTATAACTTCTACAAACCTTTCCTACCACTTCTAAGGTTTCTTGGTTCTCTATTCTAGTTGTTCTGATCCACAGATGTAGAGTGACAGTATATGAGCTTACCATCTTATATTTTTATAGCCTACTAATATAATACTTAACATGCTCAACTACAATTTTTAGGTCCATAATAGACTATAGAAAGAGTCAAGAAGACAAGTTAATTGTAGCAGAAATATAAGTAGTAAAATAGATTTGTAGTAAAATTTAAAAAGAATAGATTGAAAAATGAGGTACGTGCCCTAGAAAGTGGGCGAAGTTACGAGCATAAAGTGATGGAGAATCAATAAATCGGTGTTATTAGCTCATGTCCAATTTTTTTATAAAAAAAAAGTATTAGAAGACAGAAAGATCTAATATGACATAAACTGAGATTGTGGAAAGATATATGGAAAAATGCTTGACATAACATCAGCAATAGTCCTAAATAAAAAGACTTGGCAAACATGGATTGCGAAAAGCCAACACCATATATTTGGGAGATCCTCTAAAAAATAAATAAATTGGTTCGGTAGTTAAACTTTCAAGATCTACCCACATTGGAAAAACGTTGCATGTAATTACCTTAATCACCTCACTAGCAGTCAGTAGACAACAATTAAGAGAGAGCCCCCATTGACCAATATTTATAATTGTATGTAAGCAATAGGTGGCCAAATCATATCCCCCAATAACAGCCTATCTTTCCACCTCTTGGACCTTCCTCCATCCTAGGTGAAAGAACTCCTGTTCTAGTTTCAAAGCAAACAAAAATCACCCTCCTTTATATTTAGAGAAAAGATTGGAAAGGGAGGGAAGGGAAGGGGTTATGAGATTGGAATCCAAGTCCAGGTTCAAGACCAACAAGATGGCTGGCAACTACAGGAAGAGGCCATATGGAATGCTGCTGCTGCTGCTGGCGCTTTGTGCAGCTTTGCTCAGCGTTGTTCTGCTCCACAAGATGAGGGAGAGGCGTGTCTTCAGCCTCCTCCTCCAAGACCGAGATCAACAGCTGCTTGCTCTTGAGCTCATCCTGCAGGTACTGACATCCCCACCAAAAGGAAAAAAAATATATCATCATGACTGTGATTTGATCTTATAACAATCACCAATTTTTCTCGGTCTGTCATAATCTCATTTGAAAATGTACTACTGTAAACGACACTTCATGTTTCAGATCATGACTTCAAACTTGCGTTTAGTTTTGTTTAAAAATATGAATACTAATCAAAATTTGGAATAGCTGAGATGTACAACTTGATCAGACTGGGGAATAAGATTGCATCAGGTGCTGTCACTTTAGTCTCATTGTTCTTAAAGCTGATCGGAGTGTCGCAGAAGACACTGAAAATGACGATTGGCAATTCCAAATTTCAGTCTTACAATTTCATATGAAAGAGAATATGATCTTGTTCCTGCTACAATGGATCTTAAGAGATAATAAATTATGATCATTGTTTGCATTCTGATTCCACTCTAAGTAATTTGAAAGCATTGGGGAGTAGAGTTGACTGGCATCTTTTCTAGATCTGATCCTGAGTTTATAAAACAGATCGGGTCAACTTGAATTATTTGCATCAGAAATCCAGAGTCTGGTGCGAAAGGAAGTCAAACCAGGCCACTGGTACCAACCACCAATGACTTTAAAATCAGTACTACTTGCACTCTCAATTAGATTGTTAACATATATTAACATTTAACATTCAAAATATGCATGCAATTCTTCATCATAGTCCGATATCTTGGCATTGGATTTCTACCAGCACATTTATGCCAAAAATAAACTTGTTCTCCTTAGGTTCTCTCAGGTTTTAGTGTTATACTAGGAACTTGGTGGTGACAGGCTTAATCAAGACTGTGCTCTGTCAAAATCTAAGAATATCTCATAATTGCATTATGAATTAGAGAATCCGATGCCATTTTTGATTTTTCAGGTTTTAGTGACAAAAACTATTTGTTATTACATTAAAGAAAAATACAGAAAATAACAAGACTGGAATCAATATTAAGGATTGATAGAATTAGATTGATTACAAAAGAAAAACTGCTTAGAAAAATATTTCAGAAAATTGCACCAATAAGAAAGAGAAAATTTAAGAATGGAATTTAGAAACTTATGCATTGCCAAAATTATAGTTACCAGTAATTACAATAAAAATGCTAAAAACATAGTTCCTGTCACAAAGAGAAAATTTAAAAATTGAATTCACAAACTTATGCATTGGCAAAATTATGGTTATTGGTAATGACAATAAAAATGTTAAAAAATATAATTCCAGTCATAAATTCTTTATAACGTTATATTAGGAACCTGGTTTCAGGTAAGCTGGTAAAATCTTTGGTACTTCTATTCAAGGACAAATCCCACCTCCACAAAGGGGGTTGGGGTTATCTTGTAGAGGACTTTATTAAACCAAAGTGTATTTTATAATTGCATTATGACATAAGGAATCCGACACGTCATTTAAGTCAAAACACAGTGAAAGGTCATTTTCTACCCATAACTTAATTTATTGCTTGCTTCAGATTACATATGTTCACTCTGAAATATTTGTCTTTTTTTTTTTTGAAGTCTCTAACACTGGAAAACTTACAACCTGAATAATCAATTATTTAGCCTAAGTATATATAAACTATGATCTTCTTACATCAAAAGAATGGAAACATAATTAGTGACCAGTCAAAAGAATGGACACATATTAGTAACCACTCAGTCTTTCAACACTGAAAAGCTAACTTTTTGCACATCTATTCTACTATAAAGCAACTTCCCAAATGGCATTCTCGAAGCTCCGCTTGGGAGATTACCTGTTTCCTGTCCCATGCAATGCACCTGTCAAACCTTAGAGAGTCATAAAGTCCCTTGTCTATTCTTTCTAATCTTCATTAGTCTTCTTGTAAAAGATGCATTCATGAATGTTGACATACAATAGTCTCAAATCACTGGTTCGATTAAGAAAAGACCAGAAAAAGAAAGTGGCAAATTGAGAGTATGAAAAGGCCTACATTAAGAGGCTTCATCTGCATTCAATGTCTCTATAAAATGTAAGCAGATACATTGATGGATCCACACTCATTTAAACAATAGCAATGCACATCAAAGTTCATAAATCTTGCTGACACAAAATCACAAATCTTGATGTTTGCATGAGTGCATAACATGCAAAACTACTATGTAAACTATATGGTCCATCAACAATAATTGTCAGCAGCCAATCAGCGCAAGTGGTTGCACGAGAAAATGTGCATCTCAAATGACACTTGGGAACATTATGATCTCTTTATAACATGGTTTTGGTGTCTATGTTCCCAAATAGAATGCATGAAGGAACACACCAAATCACATCCATCCAGAATCCCCAGGCATTCACTAACTTATGGAATGCAGATGCACACATACATTTGCAATAAGAACAATCGCTTCATCATAATTATATAGTTAATTAGAACAAGCATGGTTATACTAGATATAGACTTCATAGCTACAGGCACAAGGACCAGTTCATTCATAAATAAAGGAAAGTTCATGGCTACAGATTGTCATTAAACAACTGCAAATCATAATATGAAATGGATAATGACCATGATTCGGATATTGCTAGCTAGTTGTTCAACCTGCTGGGAAAGCTCATGCAACTAGTTTGGTTACCAAACAAAAGATGTAAGTGAACATGAGTAATAAACTATGTCTTCTTATCTTTCCATCTAAACCAGAGACATCTCTCTCTTTCTCTCTTTCTCTCTCTCTCTCTCTCTCTCTCTCTCTCACACACACACACACACACACACACCCACACACATGCACACACAAATACAGAAGAACAAGAGAGATAAAAAATTTCTGCTATTATGAGCCAGTCGTATTTATATTGGTTGATATTTTCACTTATTATACTTATGGAAGTTCTAGATTAATCGTAATCATTGACTCATCTTGTTGATGGACAGAAAGAAAGAGAGAACACCATAGTAACAAAAAAGAAATTGGAAGTCTTCAAAGCCAAGACAATCTCTTTAGGAAGTGAAAAAGCTGAGCTTAGTAACAAGCTTATAGAAACAGAAAGCACGATCTCTTACCTGAAAAGAAAACAGAAAGAGTTGCACGCTGCTCTTGAGGAGAAACAGAACCAGATAAAAGGACTTACAGAAAAGGCAGCAGAAGCCACTGCATCAAATATTCAGATAACAACACTGGCAGAACTTTTGAAAGGGAGAGAAGCCAAAATTGAAGAAATGATGCATCACCTTTTAAGCCTACAGCCATCTAAGAATATTGCTGCAGAAACAAGCATTGACAGCAGGAATGGCAATGTTCTAAACTACAAGAAAGAGAATGTGACTTCTGAATATGTGCAATTGGAAGAACGTTCAACTACTGGAGGTGAGAGTACCATAATAGAGGCAAAACAAGTTTACACTGGAAATGAAACAGCTAGTAACCAACACAAAGATATTCCTGAAGAAGAAACATGGGTAACACTCCCAACCAAGGTAGAAGAAGAAGGCTTGAAGAATGCAACTAGAAGTAGTGTTGATCAAACTGCAGGACTTTCAGGAGATAACCAGCTGGAGAGGCTTGAAGTTTCTCAGAGGAGCGAAGACTCTGTACAGAGCAAAGAAACAGATCAAGAAAGCAATGTGGAGGTTAAAGAGCAGGCATTGGAATCTACAAATGGGAAACAAATTGACAGTGCAGACGCAGGAAATGGCAAAGTTGGTGAGAACTCAGATGAGATAGAAGGTAAAAAACATGTCCCTGAAAATGGGAGTGCAGAAAAACTTCAAAATCCACAAAATGGATATGAACAGCAAATAACTTCTGCAGGCCTGATGGTGGCAGGAAAAAATGAGGATGCTAAAATGAGACCTGGACGTGGTCGAAGGACCAAAACCAAGAGCCGAAGGCGGCAGAGAGTCTCTAAAGAAAAAGAACTGGAGAAGAATAACAGTTTGCACTTTGAGATCTCTCAAAATGATGAAAATCAAGTGAGAAAGAAAGAAAGCACAGATACTAATAAAGAGGAAGTTTACAGAAAGGACACAGATTTTAGTGACAGTCAGCTCAGCATGCTTGAAACTTCTCAAATCACAGGAAATTCAATTGTGAGGGATGGAAGGGAGGATGGAGATGCATCGAAGCGTAAAGAACAGATGCTTCTTCCGCA
This sequence comes from Phoenix dactylifera, assembly GCF_009389715.1. Taxonomy (NCBI): domain Eukaryota; kingdom Viridiplantae; phylum Streptophyta; class Magnoliopsida; order Arecales; family Arecaceae; genus Phoenix; species Phoenix dactylifera. The sequence continues at coordinate 1,298,548 of NW_024067680.1, read as the reverse complement.
ACATGAGAGCATGGAAACGGTTGCACATTCTCATGACAATGAGGTTTCAGGCACAAGCTTGGAAAGCAAAGAATTCTTGCGGGATGATGATGGTATAGGAGTGAGATATGATACTGGTGACAAAAGTGAATTAGATGATAAAAATAAGGATTCAGTTTCCAACTCCAGTAATGTAGAAATGCCTGATGATTCACAAGAAAAAACACAAAATCCAGAAGGTGGTGAAGGCTTGCAAGATCATGAAGAAGACAGTCTTGATGAAACTGCACAGAAGGGAGAAGAACAGGAAATGACATCCACAGATGGTAAACAGGAAAAGTCTGATGACCCTCACGAAAATGGAGATGAGAATAAGAGTGATGATGATGAAGGAAGAATTATCGCTCACTCAATCAACAACAATAAAAGTGATGCTGAAGGACAGGACGGAATCGTTACTGTTAATACCATATCAGACCCAGGACAAACTGAGGCTAACAGCAACACTGATGACCATCAAAGCAAGACTACTGAAAAGAAAAATGAAACAGCCAATAGCTCTGATACTAGCGATGCCAAAGATGACGAAGATAAAGGGATCAAGGAGAATGCAGAAAATAACAGCAGCGACAATATTGCTGAATTCTGAAATTAAGATCTACCGGCTTGGCAAAGTAATGCATAGCCATAGCCTGATAGAAAATTAAGTTTCATTTTTCATAGACTTTGCTTATCTCAAGTTATAAAATGTTTTTTTGTATTTGCAACCATTTAAATGGTATTTTAACAAGAATTAATAGAATCCTTTTGTAGCTCTAAAATATAATGCTAGAAAAAAAATAAAGCAAAATAAAATGTTTTAATATAAAGAAAAGTACCAAAAAAGTTACCCATCCATTTAGCAATCACCAATTAAATGGAACTAGAAAGTAGAAAGTACGATACCTTGGATATTTACATGCCTAGAGAATGGTATGACTATGTAACACATGTTAAATTGATTAAGTATAACACTAAAAAATGTAAAATACCTGTTTTAAAATTGGAAGTGCAACAAATATGCATTTGTTCAATTCCATGTGGACTGTCCATGTCCCTCATACATGCCCAAATCATATTCCTAGTCAGACATTAGGACTTGACTCCGGTCTTGGTATTGTATCCACCCTATAGCTTATCTATCCTAGATAGCCATGTTGATACTATTGCTCTCTCAGGTAAAGTAACGAAAATCTCAAAAAGGATTGAGTGAGGTCTAATCCATACCCTGATTGAGGTTGAGAAGGATCATACCCGCTAGAATATGAAGACGTAGAGGGCACATATACATAGGTCATAACCTGACATTGGATGATATGATTCGATATTAGATGATGACTTGAGTATCACTGCTACTGGTACTGCTACTGGTACGTCCAGGATTCCAACTCAATGCACCACCTCATCAGCCAGATTAGTACAATGTCCACAACCTCCGAGTCCCCTTCTTTTGTATATTATGGTGTCCTCCCTAGCCTTATGCTAGTGCACCATATCCTGCATCACATATTCAAATCGAGAGTCCCTAATGAATGGAGTAAGCAAAGGGAAGTACATGTCACCCCCTCCCTGTCTATTGCCTCCACTTGACCATTGAACCCATCATTGTTGGAAGAGTCATCATCATTACTTGTATGATTACATGACTCAGGCAATCTGTTGTTAGAGAGCTTGATAGTTTTACAATCACTATGAACTGGCTCCTCATCTACTCTCCAATGGATTTACCTTCTTTTCTTTCCTAGTTGGCTCGAATAGGTAGAGTACCCTAAATGGCTCTTCCTCTCTAGCTAGCCTTGCAGCTCTCACTGGCCTTCGTGTCGTGATCTCTCCTCAACATCTCTATCAAATTTCAGACCAAAGGTCTCCAACTCTAAACCAGACTATGACCCTAACTAGCCTTCTCCATTGGTTGGCTGGACGTGGCATATGTCGATCTGCCCAGTTCGCTACATTGATCCCAACTTGCTTGGCTATGAGACTAGCTTAGCCTAGGGGCTGATCCTCAGGTATTAAGCTCTAGTTAGGCTTGTTGGCCTTCGAGCCAACCTAACATAGAAACCTCCTTATCACATACAAAGTCATTATAGAGTGGGTCCTGAATACTACATATCTACATTTTGCTGAAGACATTTAAATCTCAAACATAGATTGTAGTGCATATAGACCAATATATTTAGTTTCTGCTGAGTTAAAAAGTTAAATTATTACAATGCATCTAGGGGTACAAATAGATCGGACCGACTCATGAATAACACCGATCCAACTCGATTCCTTATTCGGGTCCTAATGTTAGACCCAAATTCAATCCAATAAAAGATGAGATTGGATCAAAATAGATCCACAGCTACAATTTTTGACCCAATAAATCATTCAGATTGAGCCGGATCTATGCATAACTAATTTTCAACCCAAAAAATTCGAATCCAGATCTAGTCCCTTTAATATATGTAATTCCCTAAGCCTGCAAACATGCACATCTAAACTTCTCTGATTTTTTATCATGATGTATATAACTAATTCCTCTTGCCTAGTCACATGCACACAAGATATAAAAGCTTAAAGAATTTTACTAAGCAAACAAGCAGAGAGCAAAACTAATTTCAGTTTTAGGACTTGGACCAAATCGATCCTCATCAAACTAATTCATTCTTTCTCAGCATCAATACATCAAACAAGTAAACTGCAGTTGATTCAATCCAAAACATCACAGAGACAGGAAGAGAAAGGACGAGAAAGAAACATAGGAATCATATCAGCTGCTTCTTCCTTGGAGAAGTCCTTCTCGGCTTCGCGCCATCAGCCTCCTTCTTCCTTCTCTCCACACTCCCTTTCCCAGCGACGGTAGGCTCCTCACCGAGTTCCAATCCCTCCGCGTCCGGCCTCCGGCTCCGTGTCCTCGATGCAACACTTTCCACCGCCTCACTCTGCTTCCCCATCTGCTGCTGTTCCGCGATCCTATCAAACTCATCTCCGAGCCTCCTCACCCTCTTCCTCTTCTGAGCGGACCCAATCGACGGCGACGAAACGATGCTAACATCCTTTGCCTTCTTCTGCACCTCCTCCTCAGACTCGGATTCGGAGGAGTCGGAACGGAGCGAGGCCAGAGACTGGGGCTTATGGCCGGAGAACCTTGGCTTGGTCGCCGGGTTTCGGTCGATGGAAGGGGAATTTCTGTGCATTCTCTCTTGCTGGGCGCGGAGCTTCTTGATGGAGCCCTCGATCCGGCCCTGGAGGCGGTGGCGCTTGAAGCTGAGGCCGCCCATGGACCAGTGGGCCTCGTTAGCCCACGAGAGCAGCGGATCCATGACGCGCACCGGTGGGTCGACGCGGTCCTCGTTCAGCTTCACCTCGGCGTAGAACCGCGGCCGCGGGAGGCTGCTCCCGTAGAACCTCCCCGGCCCCAAAGCCACCACCATCTCTGCGAAGATTGGAGACAGAGAATGGGAGAAAAAGTGGTGAAATAGGGTGGGGCGATGGGGAGCCTTTTATTGATGAGAAGGCAGGGAATGGCGGGAAGGTTTGGCGCCAGAAGTTTGCGGTAAAGCGGTAACAGATTACTTGCCTAAAAACAAAATAAAAAAAAGCGGCAAGAGATTCGGCGCGAGAATACTCGAAAATCAAATGACGCACGCGGACGGAGGCGGGGGTCGCGACTCTTAACAACCCTGCAGCTTACGGGCCAACGTTTTGACTTTGGGTTAGATGGTATGATTGAAAAAAGTTTTCTAAAAATCAAACGAATCACATCAGGTCGAGTCGGATCCAGATTTAATAAACTCAGGTCCAATCTTAAATCTGATGTAGTCCTACGGGTTTTTTTAACACAAAGTCGATTTGAGTTTAAGCGGATCGGATCGGTTGGGGTCATGAGCCAACCCAAATCATAATCACTTGCAGCGTTTTATATATCTATGAATTATCTATAGCTTTTTATGGATTAGATAATTTTTTAATTTAAAATTACTCAAAAGTTTAGAGAAATTCTACAAAAATTGAACAGTTTTCCAAAAATTACATCTAAACTATATTTATATAATTCTCAATTTTTATTTCTTATTTTATTCATATCTTTATATTAATTTTTCCAAAAAAGTGTGTTTAAATTGCATAACTATCGAAAAATATAATGCATGCTTCAAAAAAAACTTATTTGAAATATCTACATGCTACTAAAATTTCTATTAAAAATAATATTTAGGTTGTATAAAAATTTGTAAATTAAATTTTAATTCTACCTAATGTAGTCTTCGATAGAAGTGTCATATATGTTTTATCAGCCATATTAAGGACTAATAGCCTAATTAATCTAGGAATTACTTAAAAGCTTAGCTTTTATGCAAAAAGCAATTAATATGTCCAAAATCAATCAAACTGCTATCAAAAAGCCAGTAGACAGCGTGCTAGTTCTTGAGCATGATACTAGTTGTTAGAATCTAACATTTTATTTTTTTATAATTTTTTATCTAAAAATATAATTTTAATAAAAATAAATAATGTAAAAAATAAAAAATTATATCATATGTAGTTGTAAAAAAGATCTAAACTTGCCAAAATATAAAATTTTGGCCTGATTTTACCATATTTTTCAATTTCTACCGATTTATAGGATGTCAAGGAAAAATAAAAGGATGGAAGAGGAGATACGGGAATCCATGGTTTCAACGGACTTATCAAAGATATGATCGGATGTTAGGAAGATGGGGGAATTGAATGCAGTAGGACTTGATATACATATTGAAACCCAGCTCAGCCTAAAAGCTTAAGCCATTAGAATTTATATATGATCATCAACAATGGGACAGCAATAGTTTTGCTTGATACGCAAGAACAGACTGCATCTTCCACAAAGAGCATCATAGTGGCACAAGTAAACCAGTTAGTGTCACATAAAATTATGGTTATTGTTACTTAGAATTTAAACAAGCAATAATTCAATTTATACTGATTAGTTGACGTTGGCTCCAAAAAAAAAGAGTTAATTATAAATTTATAATCGAAAGCTGATTGCGGTGAATAGAGCTGTGGTGATGGGTAAAATTATAAATTTATTATCCAGTAAAGGACTACATGACCATGTTTGGCTGCAGTAAGACTGATCCGATGCCAGATGCCAGAGTCAGAAAGGTAAGTATTTGTTTGCAACAATCTGACACCTGAATTTTTTGCCCATTCTTCCAATCGGTGATTAATTAATTTCCCTGAAGTGGAAGCACATCTGTTGTACAAGAAACTCAGCAAAAAAATAAGCTCTATTGAATGAAAATCTCCATAATTTAAAAAAGAAAGAAAGAATTATGAGTGAGCTATCAAACTACTTAAAGATTCATTTATTTTACTAATTGGATACAGTGCTAAAGTTCATACAGCATGCAACAGCAAAATTGACTAATTAATCAACATGACAGATGAGCATTGCCAAGTGATATGAAGGTGCTCAGTTGTATATGCTTACAAAGTGAAAAACGCAGATGATTTAAATAATTCTTATGGCCAGCTTAAAAATTTCATCTGGTTCATACAAGATCAGAAATTGTAGCATGCAAAGGCATGGCTGCATCATTGATCAGTTGATCAATGTTACTAATGAGCAACGAAGATCACTGAGATTCATATGGTAATGTGCAAAAAGTGATTGGAAAGGACACTTCAAAAAAAAAGCTTTAATAATATGTAGGAGGGGAGCATCCAAAAGAAATACAGGTAAAGACATATATATACCAGGTAAAAACTAGTTGTTCCTTGTTGTTGCTTATGGCCTTTTTTATACCAGGTATATGCTGGCAAAGGAAGCAAAACCAGACGGATTGCCTCCCAGCTAGTTATGGATCGCTTGATATGGAAGAGAGAGAGGCAGGCAAGCATCATATTTTATTTATTGCCTCTCAGACTCCACGTAGAGGAGGATTTGTAAACTAACCATACAAATCAAAAGAAAACTCAACATGGGTGAAAGCACACAGAATTTGTGAACTCCCAGGTCCTGTTTCCCCTCAGTTTCCAAGATGGCAGACCTCTCAAACCTGGAGCTTTATGCCGGCACCCCGGGCTTGCTCGAGGCTGCCACCGGCCGTCAACAACATTATATATTATTTTGGGAATACTATGCCATGCCTGCAGGAAGTGCAATTTACCAAGATAAGAATCATCTGCCAGTCACTTTAGAGATCCTAGTTTCAGGATTTATCAATAATTCCATTTTATCATATAAATAACTCGATTGAGCTACTTGAAAAGCAGCAGAAAAATTTAGGCCTTTGGAACTCGAAATCAAGATTCGCCGAACCGGTATCGGGGCTGGTATTAGCTGGCAACTAGTTCAATCCAGTATCAGAACATAAATACCGAGCTAAGGCATACCAAAAACAAAACATCGAGACAAGAGAGGAGAGAGAAACTCTAACCCTAAAAGGAGAATTAGGAAATAGAGAAAGAAGACGAAGAAAGGAGAGGAAGAGGGGAACGAGGGAGGAGAGAGAGGGAGAGAGGCGTACCGTGACAAAGACATCAACATCAATTGAGGGCGACGACATGAACATCGACGTCGATCAAGTGCACGAGTGCTAGATCGAGGAAGAGGGTCTCCGCATCGACGTCGATCAAGGAAGAGACGATCCAAACTGTTGAATGAGAGAGAGAACGTCGCCACTGACCCCGATCGATGTAGATCACCAAGAAAGAGAGATTGCTGGGAGAGAGAGAGATTACAATGAGAGAGACGGGGGAGAGAGAGATTATGATGAGAGAGAGGGAAGAATCGAGGGAGAGCAAGAGCCAAACAGAAGCTTCGAAAAAGACTGCTCAATGGTTTATAATTAAGAAAAGAGAGAAAGAAAAGGAACCAAATTGAATCAAATAGCAGAACCATACTGCTTATCAACCAATCCAATTCTATACTAGCTCGAATCACCCAATTCAGCACAATCCAGCTGTCATTGCTTGAAATATCAGCAAGGAATTATACACATTTCAATTAAAAGAATTCAAGATAACTAATGATAATTCCATAAGTTTTGGGTACAGTCAAGGGCTATGGTTTTTTTTCTACCTAAGAGCCTTGGAAGTTAAGTCTGCCATAAACCTATAGAGAAGAAGAATTTAGAACACTGAAATCAAGTAGATAACAATCAGTGACTGGCAAAATGTAATAAAAAATTGATTTCTGTGTGAAGAAAAGTTGACTTATTCAGACAAGAAATGATAGTAAGAAAAGGTTCCACGAAATGCCAACGAATGAAGTTAACAATCTCCCAGGAGTGATAAAATAATAAACAGAGTTGTTGTGGGAGTTTACCACAATGTGATTAAACCCAAAAAAACAATGAGTTTGTCGTATATCAAAGTATTCACCGAGATTACAGGAAAAGCTCTCAAGTTATACAGCCTACCACAAAACTCGATAGAACAGAACAAAGTTGTAACCGTTCAAGAGGTTTCATGTCTTTGCAAATGCTTTATTTCCAGGCTTTCACAGAAGAAAGAAAACAGTACTGCAGACATAACTAGTCTACTTCGCTGATTCTCCAACTTCCTGTAACAAGAAAGATTAGGAAACCATTAATTTGATATGAGACATTCTATAAGATAACCATGAGGGGAAAAAATTTCATACATATTGATTAAAAGTATGGAAGCCAGATTTGTTGTGATGTCAATTGATAGCACACATTTGAAGTGAAATAATGCTCATCACACCTAAAAAATTAAGATCATAGTCATCTTTTTCTTGATTGAAATTAAGATCCTAGTTTTCATTTTCAAGGCATATACAGCAAAGGGTACAGAAGTGAAACTCAAGCATGAGAAGCAACAATAAAGCTTGTGCCATGCATATTTGTACCACCTAAAAGGGAGCCACTGGAACCATGGATCAGTCAATTTTTCTACCAAAATCGCAATCAGTTTTTAACTGTTTATGCAAAATGCATTCCGATGATATATTAGAAAACTAATTGCTTGTGCGTTGGACATGCCACTCGTGTCAATCCAGAAGAATAATTGCCGAAAATGTGAATTAAGTTTCCTCATTATCTTCTTGTGTAATAAGGTGTAAATTAAAAATGAAGCTGATATCCTGAAACGGTTGAATAAAAATATTATCACAAGATGATCATATTACATCCCTATTGGACTTTTGTTTAACTCTTTTTTTATAACTACACAATCCAGGAATTGCTAAGCCCCAAAGGCACCCTATAAAAGTTGCAGAAAATCTACCAGTAAACCAAGGTTAGAATTAGCAATGAATGGCAATTAAAATAAGAAAAGAAGGGGGGGGGACTATAAAAATCTTCTCAAATACATTTTCATCCTGTCATACACTGCAATGAGATAATGCACAAGGGAAATTAACTTTCAACTACCCAGATTAAACTGAGACACCTCACATACTCCCTGCCACTACCTGCAGAGATCACTTGGTAGAGACATTTGATTGAGATGGAAAAGAATCAAAGGGAAATTTAGCAAGCCGCTGACAGAAAATACTAGAAGAATATCATGGGGCTTATCCAAGTTGGATCTGGGCTCAACCAAGGAAGTGAGAGCAAATTCATGGACTCTTTTAACCTATGATATTTACGACTCTCTGTTAGCCAAAGTAGCATGCCCATCTGACCAACCTCATGCAGACAACCAATTAGACAAAGTCGCTAGTCATCAGAGTTAAGAAGAAAAGACATTGACCAGCTTTTGTATTGGTTGTTGGGAAAAAAAATTATAAAAGTTGTGTCTAGTTATCGAACTACCGCCCCCATGTTTAACTGATCTATCTCTTCCCAAAATCTATCCCATCAGACTCGATAAAATTGCTGAGGTTTCAAATCTCTTCTTTCTACACATGCATTTACAGGTGCCATCTAGTAGTATTTCAGAAAAAAAAATGAAATCAATTAAGAACATCAGATGCATTAGTAGATTAAAAGGCATCGAACAGCTGAAAAAAATTCAGATGGGGATCACTTATTAGTGACATCCCTAGAAGATGATATGTGAGACTTTACATTTTGGAATTGCTTGAATTGTTATGCTCTGAAAAACGCCAAAACAATTTATCTTACTCAAAAAAAAAAAATCACCAATGGAGAGAGATGGGCCCATTCATTTAGTTGGAGTTATGATCTCAAAATTCTTCAAGATACGGTATCATACCTGCTTTGAAAGTGGATATGAATATGATGTATATGGAATTCTTCCCAGATATACCACCAGCCCAACATGTTAGGATGCCAGGCATTCTAAACCCCCAACACCGGCATTGAACAGTTGACAAAAATTCAAATGGTGATCACTTATTAGTGACATCCCCAGAAGATGATATCTGAGACTTTACATTTTGGGATTGCTTGAATTGTTATCCTCTGAAAAATGCCAAAACAATTTATCTTACTCAAAAAAAAAAAAATCACCAATGGAGAGCGATGAACCCATTCATTTAGTTGGAGTTATGATCTCAAAATTCTTCAAGATACAGTATATTATACCTGCTTTGAAAGTGGATATGAATATGATGTATACGGAATTCTTCCCAAATATACCACCAGCCCAACATGTTAGCATTCTAAACCCCCAACCCCGTCCCCTCCCCCTATTGTTTACCTTAGTGAAACTTATCAGAGAAGCATCTGCATATATTCAGAAATATCACTATGCACATAATTGTTATGCTGCAATCTTTCCAAGACGCTCTTGAACTTGATGTATGAGAATCCTCTTCAAGTAGATATAAAACTAAATTATTAAAGGAAAGCACAATAACCTCTATCCAGCATACAAAGCATACATAATTCCCAAGCATGACGTGTGAAAATGGAGGGTACAGTTTTCACAGTTTTAAAACTAACAATTACCTCTTCCTTCTTTCCCTTCTTTCCACCAAAAAGCTTGTATCCTCCATAACCTAGCAAGAACCAGCCAGCTAAACTAGCAAGCACGAACTGCAAGTCATAAATATGCCACATGAATCATTTCTCATCATCTCAACAAAAAAAAAGGAAAATAAAAATTCTACAAGATCTCAACTAGAATAGCAGTGAAAACCAAGAAGGGATACAAAAACAAGACAGTTGTAGGATTGCAATATGAAGTAGTGCTTAAAATACATAAGATTTGATAATTGTAAGTGTAAGCTCCCTCCAAGTACATAACATTACAAAACAAAGTTAGCCGAACCGACCCAAACTGGGTGGTTCAGGCCATACAAAACTGGTCAAGAACCGGAATAGTTTGGGCAGTCCGGACGATTCGTCTGCCCAATAAAATCTTAGTTGCATTCCCCTCCTCCCCCAATTCCCTCACCCGAACTCCCCTCTTAGTTGATCTCGAAAAGAGGACAAAGGAAGCCTTCGGTGATAATGAGCCCTCGCATAGATACCTCCTTACCCGATGATATGACACTCCCGGTTGCTAACATATGCAGCCAAAGTAGGCCGAACCGGACCGAATCGCCCGATTCGGCCCATACCGAGCCGACTCAGTGGGGAACCCGGTCGGTTCGCACATTAAAAACGGTTCCGGCCCCAAACCGACCAGAAAAGGCCCAAACCAGACCAAATCGACCAAAACCGGCCTGGAACCAGCCAAAACCGGCCTGAAACCAGCCAAAACCGTTCAGAACCGACCGATTCCGTTCAAACTCGGTGCGAACCATCTGGTTCGCACCGAGTCGATTTAGTTCAGAACCAGGCGCCCTCCCCCTTTGCTTCTTTTGTTAAAATGAGGTGTTGGAAAGGCCGAAACACCTTCTTTACTTCGTTTAGGCTTAAGATGCCTAAATGGCTCCCCCTTCCCCCCAATTTGAGAAAGTGCGATTGAAGAAAGATGTGCTTCCTCTCCCCTATCTCATTTCCTCTATTTTTATTTTTTGGGCTTGAAAAAATAGCTCAAAATTTACAAAATAGAAAAAGATCATGCCAAAATTTTTTATTTGGGCTTGATTTTATTATATGTTATAGATTTATGGATGATCTACATAATGACATAAAAATTTTTAATTTTTGGATTATATATAATTTTTAAAAATTAAAAATATATTTTGGATTAAAAAATAAAAATATAAAAAAAATAAAATTCAAACAAAATATAAAATTATTTAAGAGAATGCAAGCTACTCTCCAACAAAATTTGGTGTTTATTTATTCAAGTTTTAATGCGATCCAGAAGTCATGGCCCTCCGTCTAGAAGATATAAGTTAACTTAAGTGACATGTGTAAGTTAACTTGTATCTTCAATTATTAACATATTATAACACGGTTCTTTTTTACGGACTAAAATATTTAGAGAGGGCACTGACAGCTTTGGAGTCTCAGCACCTATCGTAAATAAGAAAAATATGAATTCAAGTATATTACACATCGGGAGGACATTTATTTGGCGTTAAATAGTTACTAATATGATACTATCTTATATGTAATTTTCTTCAATCTTTTTGCAATTGAATGGTGGATACATTTGGGTTTGTCCATGAAAAATCTTAAACGGCTAGCTATCTAGATTCTCTTCCAGACGATTTTCTGAGTGGCTGTAAGCGCAATTGGTCCACCTTTGCCCTCATCCACAGCAAGCAGAGAAACCATTTGACACAAAAGCGCCTCAACGGTTTTGCATATATTTACTACAATCGAGGTTAAGGTTGAAGTGCATTCAGGAGGAAGTGGAGCTAAAGTACACATATCCGATCCATAGTACTTTCGTTGATAATAAGGATGATCCTATGATCGATGTCTTGTGGGCCAGCAGTAGGAGACCGGTACCATATCGACCCATCTGCCGACCAGTACGGGTTCCGATACCGATTCGGCGGACCTTGTATGCAGCTTTTTTTATGTAATTATGTTACAAATATATTCCTCAAAAAAAGGGAATAAATAAAGTCGGGTTGCATTGAGTATACTCAAAGTTCTAAAAGGTACCTTTTATGGAGATAAATGTTTGCCAAATGATGAATGGTACCACTGCAGATTCACTTAAAAAACTAAAATTAGGAATATCTGATGCACATGACTAATTGAGGAGAAACATCTGATGGAGGGTTGCGATCCCTATCAGCTAGCAATATGAAGGAATCAATTTAAAAAAAAAAAACATTCGCTTTAGTTAATTTACATTCCTTGTTTCTCTTTTTCTGAGATAAAGAGAGCAAAGGGAGAAGATATAATTTATAAGGAGTGTATTTAATTCCCTCTTTTTCCCCGCACTCAATAGATAGTCAACATACACATGGGCTTAAGCCACATAGCCAGCCATCTGATTAGAACTCAACCAAGAATGATGTGGAATTATGAGAACGCTCAGAATCACACTCAAGGGTAGAAATGCACCTATGCGCTATAGTTGGGATCAAGGTTATTCGGTAAGACAGAGAAGGAGAGTCTGAAGCCCAAAATTTAAGGAACAAAACAGTCGAATATTGAACCTTTTCCAGATGCAAGAGTCAACCTGATATCAAGACATATTCAGACCAAAAAAAAAACATATATACTATAAAGAAAAGTGCTCAAACACCAAATTTACCAAGTGCCAGCCATACACACTGCATATTCAACACTCTCCCACTGACATCTACATCCAAATATGCTGCTTGGTTACTAGTTTTACATCCATAAAATTTTGTAAAACATTATTTTGATTGGTTTTATCAATTCATAAGTTTCATAAAATGACAAACTAGGTTTGAGATAAACCAAGTATCTCATGGATACCTAAATACCTAAGTACCAAGTATTTTTTTAAAGAGTTATTTCTTAAAATATCAAATAATACTGTCTATGGAGCCAAATATCCCACCCATCGATTACATCCTCCCATATCAAGGAAAGAAGACACCCTCATCATATCCTCTTCCTCCTCTCGTCCATCTGCCCCTTCTACATTTTCACCTCTTCCTTTGTGCACCTCTGCCCTCCCACATCTAGTCTCATCTTCTCCTCCATTGGCCCCCTTGTCTTCCTGCACTACCTTCATCTGTCCCCTCATTTTCCTTTTCCCAATCTATTATGAAACCCCCACAAACTTTATGCCACCAAACAACAAACTAAGGAAAACAAATTTTAGTAAAAACACTATAAAAACCTATTTCCATAAAAAATCAAGTTTTACAAAAAAAAAAAAAATAGTTTTATAAAATTGAAAACCAAGGCACCCTGAAAGTTCCTGTTTGTACAGATTGTAGAACTTCAACCCAATTCCTTTAAACTTGTCCTCTAAATTCTTGCATATCCTTAATTTCACAGCAAGCAAATGAAACAAGATGCATTTGTGGATCAACAGATGTGTGTGAAGAAAGCCAGTTTGTCTTCTTAATCTTTTTGTGAATATAGACAACCAACAATCATGATCTATGTTTCCCAATCTAGCGGACAAAGGCTTTGGTTAGACTCCATATCAACTAATGTAGGCCCAGCTGAAGCTGGTTAATTGCAACAATGATAGTGAATCAGTGATTTTTCTAATTCAGATCTACTTAGATCCTATCGGATAATGACAATAACAGCAAACAAAAAGGGAAATATGTCAAGAGAGAATAGGGAGGGAAAGACTTCCCGGATGGCTAAGAGAACAAAAACCTTCTTTATTTTCAATCTTTAATTTCAAATTGAAAATATAATGCCTAAGATCCCTTTTAGTTAAACCATGATCAACACCTAACAAAAGAAAGGGTGCTGCAGAGGGGCATATGGACACCCATGTGTGCCACACAGATACCCAACTCTGTCTCCCCTCTCTTTGATTAGCCCCTTGTGGATCCCAGGAAATTTAAAAGCTCAATCATATGGAAAATAACTAATATTCTACCACATAAGACATTGTAGAGGGGAATATGGACACCCAAGGGGGCCATATAGATACCAAACTCAGCCTCCTCTTTCTTTGCTTAACCTATTGTGGGTTCCGAGAAATTTAAAAGCTCAATTATATGGCAAATGACTAATATATACCTCACAAGTGCTAGGCCTGGCCTACCACAGTCCAAACTCTTGACACAACTTCTAAGCTCATCAATCAATACCAAAACCTATCAGACTGATAATGAATCACATTAATCATTCACTTATACCACACATGGTTCATCCTCGAGTTTTGGCATGAAAGGCTGCTAGTGGTTACGTCCGAATGCAAAACCAAAGATCCACCTCTATTACTTTGCATAATAATATTTCATGCCATACCTAACCATGGATGCTTTGCATCTAGTGAGGCTACCGTGCATATGATCGCATCAAAACTTGAATGAATGAACACCAAATTTTTATAGAGAGTATCTTGCATGCCCCTAAATATATTTCTAATTTTACAATTTTTTTATTTTTTATTTATTTTTTAAAAATTTATCCTTTTCTAATCCGAAAATATATTTTTAATTTTTAAAAATTATATGTAACCCAAAAATTAAAAATTTTTATGCCAACATGTACATCATCCATAGATCTACAACATATAAACAAAATCAAGCCCAAATCGAAACTTTTGGCATGATCTCTCCTTATTTTGCAATTTTTGAGCTATTTTTTAAAACCCTCCAAAAAAAGAACGAAAGGAGATGGAAAAAAGGAAGCACACTTTATTCTTGGATCTTTCTGATAGCCCAAATTGGTGTTATTTGTGGACTTTTTGGAAAGCGGAAGCGGCAGAGCAGCTTTCAAATTGCGTTGGAAAGGCCTTCTCGGGCCTTTCCAACGCTACTTGATGCCTTTAAAAGGCATCAGGTGGCAGTGGCAATAATATAATACCCAAATCGGTTTGAAACCAGGTTGACTCGGTGCGAACCGGCCGGTTCGCACCGAGTCGGCATCGAACCGACCGATTCTGGCTGGTAAAGGACCGGTTTCAGCCAGTCTAATAGCAGTTCCGGCCGGAACTGAATAGGATTGCCAAACCGACCCGGTTTCACACCAGGTCGGCTCGATACTGCCTTAATCGGACGGTTCGGCCCGGGGGCAAACTCTGCCCCCCGGTTCGGCCCAAGGGGGCTAATATGGACAACCCCCTTTCTTCCTCTCCTTTGGCCTTGTTCACTGTCCTTTATTGGGTTAATGTGGCAAACAAACATGAAGTTATACCGCATAAGCACTCTACCAACCTCTCCAGACTCATGACAAACCTCTAGATCTTCACCACTTAAAAGTAAACCTATCAAAGATTAACAAGTAAACCTATCAAAGACTAAAAATAAAGACAAAATGGCAAAAATGAATAGCTGAAACAAATCTTGTTCAATGAAATTAGATAGCATTAACAGACATTCCTGCCTTGCATTTCAAATGAAGTCGGACCTTTAGTGGACTCCCTAGTCTACAAAACTTCTGCTCTACATGCAGGAAAAATAGAATTCTGTCTAGTAGAAATGAGAATGAAGACCTTGCGGAAAATTTGAGTTAACCACCAACTTCATGATTTCTAATTCTATCCAAGTCTTAAAATTAGCCAGGATGGTGCATCTTTGATTCCAAATCAGATATGAACTTATCTCCTCGAATCAGAACTTTGATTTCAGATCTACGAGAGGAAAGAAAAGGTTAATTAATGTGAGCGCAAGCTTCAAATCGACCTAAAAATAATCTGACCCTTGAGCAGAATGGATGAAATCTTGGTACTTTACAAAATCTCCAAATCAAGGTTCCAAATACCAGTATCGGTAGCACAGCAGCACTTAACCAGTACAGGCATCTTTGTTATTGGTATGATATGCTAGTCAGGTACCTAGTTTCAATGTAGGAGACAAACCATGTGCCAATCCTATCTCTGCATCTATTATGGACCAATACTCGAAACTACTCTCAAAATAATTAAGTAGTAGTTATTTTGGGTCGCTGCATATAAATAAAGGCAACTAATATAAGCTTAACCATATTATTTGCAAAACAAGTTTAGTTGAGCTAGACTTTTGTATTGCTATAATGACCCAAACTCCTATATTAATTTCATTTTTAAATTTTAACCCACTTATTGTGCACTGCAGCAACCAAACTTCATAAACCTACATTATGGAAATTGCAATGCTCAAAATAAACTTCAAAACAGGTATTTTCATGCCTGAACATAACTTTCACAAGGTTATGCCTACAAAAGGCACGCTAACCTCCTCCACCTGAAAATCAAACCTCAATTCTTGCCAACATTAAAAAAAGAAAAGAAAAAAAATATAATATCTAATAGTTAATCTTATTTTCCTGATCTGGAAACAAGAGTAGGAGCAAGATAGAGCTTCTAACTTGAAGATAAAGAAGCATCAAGGAAATGCAGGAGTGAGATTTCAATGAGACTTCGAAGTGGGAGCACCAACCTAATTGGGATATTATGGCTTTCATGGTGGTAATCACTTTCTTGTTTGAACTTTGAATATCTACTCAATCTTCAACCTGATGTCCGCTAGCTGATCATAACCCAAGCAAAATGCAATGCCCAGAGATGAAACCCATTTTATGGCACCTACCATATAGCCCCTAGCTTGTCAAAGATCCAAGCTTATAAATATATGACATCAATGTTAGAGACTTGGCGAGCGTGGCTCGGTCTCATGCACATCACGTCTCTCAACCTCTCTCTCGAATAGGCGGCTCGAGATCCCCTTCTTAGCGCTAAGGTAAGGCTAAGGCGTAGTCCCATCTGCCTAGTCACGAATTGATGTCTCACAGCTAACCAAGATGCAAAGTGAGTATGCCCAGGCTAAATTTTTGAAAGTTCTGAACAGAACCAGCTCAACAATCTGACTAAAAAATATTAAAATTTGGCATGCAAGCAAGCTCGTCTCCCAGCCTAATATCTAGCCAACAAGAAGAAACAGGTAAAACAAACAAACAGATTATAGCTACAATCCTACATCACACCACATTGTTTGATTTGAATGTCATGTCCAGATTAGACATAGAGTGAACTATGAGGTTTGCTTTGAGTCGCATATACCAATTGGAATGACAACAGGAAAAAAAAAGTTTCTAACCTTAAATCCTTGAACTCAAAATCTTAATATATCTCATCCAAAAGGAAAGGAAGTTTAAGCTCTGAAGTTGGAGCAGAGCTATCTATAGAGCCAAATTATTCTGCTCCAGGCAAACTTTCTACTTAAAACAGCAGATTTTCCACTTTGGAACTAATACTTCCTAAAGTATGATCAAACTGCAAAACAATTTTTTTGATGGTATACTCCAAAACTTTTACCCCATCCTTGTGGAATTCCACTTAGGTCAACAATACGCTCAATAGAATGCATCAAGAAATTCATTTCCAACAGTTACATAGATGCATGGAAGTACTAGATCAGCTCATTTATACCTCATACAGATTCCACATTTTTTAATTTCCAAGTTTCAAAAAAAAATATGTAAAAAAAAATATGTAAAAAAAAAAATTGTATTTAGCATGATTGTATTTGTGTAGCTATTGTTTGATCCAATAGTAAAAGGCTTGGGCTGACAAGGGTCATGTTGCAGGTTCAAGCCCTGAGGCAGCCACTTTGAGCCAAAAAAAAAGGTAGGTATATTCCTAGTCACCCAAATTACCAGGACCACAACTGGATGACGGCTCCATTTAGTATAATTTTATGTATGTATATGTTTGTTTTCCTATATTCGTAAACATATATATACACATATTTACAAATTACACACACATTCATATGCATGCACACAAACATAAAAATTTACATCTTCATGCCACTTGACCAAAATGCAAGATATTGAACATATTGACCAGAGATTTGGCATGTTATCTTCAAAAATTTACTATGTTATGCACAAAAATCCACTTAAGAAGAAAAGGTTCAAAATATTTACGTGTCATCAATAAGAAATTCAAACTTCTTAAAGGAACCGGCTGCAATTTCATAATTTTGTGGTTCATATAATAAATTTAAAACCAAAATTTAGTGAAATAGGTATGGAGCCATCAATGCAAAGCTTACATGCTCTTCCTTCCATTTAGATGGACTCAACGGGTCTTCCCAAATGTTAACCCTTGGGGGTCCATGATGATCTGCAAAAATTTAAAACATACAAAAATATCACAATAAAAACCTAATAGGCATATAACCCTGCCGAATATGAAAATTATCTGGTTTAGATTTTATTTGGATTTTATTTAGATTTTTTTGAAATATCTAATTTTAAATCGACAGGGTAAGTAGAATTTACCTTGTAAACAATGGTGAGATAATATTACCCAAGAAAAGAAGAGGAAAAAGAATTAGTTTTGTTATCTATTAGTTTACTGGATTGATAAAGTCTTGTCCAACAATCGAGAAGAGGAGGGATCAAACAAGAAGACATAAATAAAGGGGGTGATTAAGAGATAAGGGATCGACGAGGAGGAGAGAGACGGACCACCGCCGCCGGCGAGGCCCCGACGGGGAACGTGCTTGACTGCCGGAGAGGGGAGGGACGAACGGGAGATGGAGGAAGCCACCGCGAGCGCCGCCCGAGCCGCCATAGGTGTCTCCAGAGAGCTGCCGTTTTTCAACTGAGAGGTGAGGAACGGGAAGCGGATGTAAATAGTTTGGACCCCGTTCAGATCCGAAACGGTTCCGGTTTAGACTGTCATCCGATCCAAACCGAATTTCTAATTGTTTTCACTTTCCAGTGGCCAGATGCCGATTTATTAGAGAATTTTGCAGGAAAATAATCAGGGTTAGTGATATTTATTCAGAATGATGGATAATTATATATACTAAAATAAAAACTCTGCATGATTACTCTTTGTGCCACACATAAATATAGCCATCGACCACAAATATATGTTTAATTGTTAGTTATTTTTGAGAATATCAAAAAAATATGCAGCCTTAATTTAACAGTTTTATTTTTCTTCGCAAACTTCTAGCAAAATAGCAAATCGGACCTTGTTCCGATGACACATTATTATTTATTTTTTTTTAACTTAAGATAAAGAAAAACCTAATTGAAGTCAAAGTATGATAGACCACGAAGGTCGGACAGAGCACCAAAGAAGAATCCCAAGTACTGGGATGAGTAGAAAACTCTGTCAACAGCACATGCGGCGAGACCAAGTCCACTAGCTGTTGGAAATTTATTTGCATTTTGTTTGCATGTTTACTGCTTTGTTGCACCAGAACCTTTAGTTTCAGCATTGTTGTTGTTAATTTGTTAGGCTTTTGCTTATTTATAGTTCACGAACATGAATGAAGCAGGCATGCTGTCACGACCCCCGCCCCGTTCCTGGCGGGCCGCCGCGACGGTCCTAGGGTGCGGGTAGGCATAAGGCCACCAGCCACCGCGTAGAACCCTACTACCTATCAATCATCAATAAATCTTGAAAAATTTGGCATGATGCATGCACAAAATGATCACTTTTCCTATAGTGACCTGTCAGGATTATCTCAATACATACAACACACTACCTGTCAGAGCAGCAATCACATAATCCGTCACATAATGAACCTGGACAATATATATCAATACATTATCTCAGGCATATAACTCATATGTATAAAAATCTGGTTCCCATTCCATCCATGGTCAAACCCATATCCACAACAGGATCTATGACTGTAACTATACACTATATACAATAGAAGGTTTATAATACACCAAAAGGGTATAAACCTCTATCTACATTATACTATACTATACTATGGAGCGGCACAGCTAGCAGGCAACCACTAATCCTGCTCCTCTCTATACAATACCTTTCCTGCAATCAAAAACATCCAACTGGGGAGTGAGTATAAAAATACTCAGTGAGTGGAGTAGAGAGTACTATGCACATGAGACAAGATATAATCATGGCTCGAGGTAAAATCTCAAGATCAATAATAAGATGAACATGAACTCAACATAAAGAATATGGAGTAAATCATCAATATCACCACAATCAATATCAACTCATCTGAAGCATATATGGAATAATCAAGTAAACATATATGCTACTCATGAATATGCTCAACAGATCATAATGCTGGAACATACAAATCAGGTGTCAATATGCTGAAATCATCACTAGACAGCTGTCGGAAGGTGGGTTTTACGCCCCAGGCGAACCAGCAACAACTCCCTACTGTCACATGCATATGCAGGATAAGACACCATATCGATAATGTAAATGCTAGACAGCTGTCGGAAGGTGGGTTTTACGCCCCAGGCGAACCAGCAACAACTCCCTACTGTCACATGCATATGCAGGATAAGACACCATACCGATAACATAAATGCTAGACAGCTATCGGGAGGTGGGTTTTACGCCCCAGGCGAACCAGCAACAACTCCCTACTGTCACATGCATATGCAGGATAAGACACCATACCGATAACATAAATGCTAGACAGCTATCGGGAGGTGGGTTTTACGCCCCAGGCGAACCAGCAACAACTCCCTACTGTCACATGCACATGCAGGATAAGATACCATACTGATCATGTAAATGCCGGCCAGTATCCAGAACAGAAATCCATCTCACATCTACATACTAAACGGCACCTCGCGGGAATTCTACATCCGCGGAAAGCCATACTGCACCTCGCGGGGTCTTACTATGCCCGGCGGCAAGCAGAATATAAGTCGTAGGACCGGCCGATCCTACGCCTAGGGCCGTGTCCCCCCTAGGAAGGGACTGGGCTCCGCCCACCCAGAAGGCTACTATGTGCACAAAGGCCGATGTTCAACCCCATCGACTATAGATGTCCTGCAGATACTGCCAAGCCATGCATAAATGCCATAATGCACCCTCCCAATACTCTACTAAAAAGGAGTATAATCAAGATTACCACTCACTCGATCATGACCCAATCATAAACTAACATCAGGGTTAGGAGTGAGGGTCAAGGAAGTGCAATACAACTCAATACACCACTAAAAAGGCTCTACAAATCTTTGAAATGGAGGAAATGAAATCAATTTACAAAAGAAGTTATTTCACAATTTGGAACCAATTTAATTACTCATAAAAGAGTATAATCAAGCTACGACTCACAAGTCTTTAAAATAGAGGAAATGAAATCAATTTACAAAAGAAATCATTTCACAATTCGGAATCAATTTGATTACTCATCAACCCCTCGTAATTCCTCTCAATGTTCCCTCAAATGCATGTACAGAATAATCAAGCATGGAGAATCAAGATTATAGAGGAATCTACTACAATATCAATCAATATGCTCAAGTGGAATCAATTCACACTTGGCGACATTCATGAAAATGAATTAAGGATGCTCATAGTGCAAAGTACATGACTCCCACTCACCTGTCAATCCGGCACAGCCCTGATACGCCTCCAAAAATCTACAGCAGGCAGTGGGAAACTTCTTCCTCTTGTTTCCTAGCTTCTTGCCCAACTGTGACATGCATTTACAATACATTTAGTCTTGTATCGAGGGCTATAATATACGTGCCAATTATAATATAGGGAACTTTAATTGATTCAACTCCCCGTTCCCTAAATCTTTTCTTTTCTTTCTTTTTTTTCTTTTTTATTAATTAACTCACCATTTATGTGTATTAGGGACTCCCTTGCATGAGTACAAGGTCCCCTTAGCTTAATCTGGGCTTAATATCCTATTATGGCATGAAATCCCCTATTTTCCCACTCGGATGAACAGTAACCCGGACCGACAGCCGGTTACTTCATCCTGGGTTTGATCCACTTTCCAAACTCCAAATTTGATGAAATTTTTACCTAACATTCTACACTCATATAGAATTTCAAAGAGGTAATATGCATTGCTATCGAAGGTCGTTTGACCCCCTAAATAATTTTCCGAAGTTGGGACTTCGACACAGTTTTTCCGTAGTGCCGGAAAAATTTGTCAAAATCTGATTCTTCCTCTTTTAACCGCCTCTACAACCCTTATCCGACCCCTCTAGACTATATCCACCCTTTGTATAGCCTAATGTCATCAAAAGACTAGATAGGGACGGATATTTACCTTTTTCTTTTTGGAAATCGAGGTCCTTGCGTAGAGGGGAAGGAGATCTATGTTTTTCCCTTCAGCTGGCAGCGCAACCAGGATCTCCTTCCTTTTCTTTTTCTTCTTCTTCTTCCTCTTCCTTTCTTCCTTTCATTTCCTCTCCTTCTTTTTCTTCCTCTCTGTTGCCGTCTGTGAACCCCCTCCCTCTTTCTTTCTCTGCTTCATTCCGTAGCTCAAACCCTCCAATTAAATCACATCAAAACACTATTCACCCTTTTTTAATATTATTAAATTCCCAATTTGCCCCTGCCACTTCAACGGATCTACAGTTATGCCATTAACTTTTGATTCCTTCCCATTTTACCCCTTATATCAATTTTAAAGGACTATTCTATCCCTTTTTATATAAAAAAAATTTTGGGGTTATTACACATGCAAAAATTTAATCAGAACCTTGTGGCTTTAGCTTTTATCGAAGAGAGTATTATTTTCTTATCTATTTATCACTTTCCACTCTGATTGGGACCTATCATTGGTATCAGAGCCAGGTTCAATGGCGTCTAACAAGGAAAGGATCGAGCTCTTGGAAGCTAGACTAGGTGGAAAGTGATAAATTTCTGTATCTTCACACCATCAACAAGCTTTCGGAAGCTGTGCTTTC
Source organism: Phoenix dactylifera (assembly GCF_009389715.1). Taxonomy (NCBI): domain Eukaryota; kingdom Viridiplantae; phylum Streptophyta; class Magnoliopsida; order Arecales; family Arecaceae; genus Phoenix; species Phoenix dactylifera. The sequence continues at coordinate 1,276,019 of NW_024067680.1, read as the reverse complement.
AACAAAGGAGCCACCAAGTCGCCACAACTACGAGCGAGTAGGGTCCTCCCGGACGTACCGTGAAGACAACAATGGCGGAAGGCTGGTCTTCTCATCCAAGACAGCCAAGCTGGAGTTTCTGAGGTATGCGGGAGATGATCCAACATCGCGTGGCCCAGTTTTTTGACTACCAGGGCACTACCGACAACCAGAAAGTCTCTTTGGCATCCTTCCACCTTGAGGGGGAAGCCAACCACGGGTGGTAGTGGGTGTGTCAGGCATACATAGAGGAAGGTCGGTCGATGACGTGGGTGGTATTTGAAGAAGAATTATGGGCTCGTTTTGGACCCACTGACTGTGAGGATTTCGATGAAGCTTTATCAAGAGTCAAGCCGGGTCCTTACGGGACTACCAGAGGGAGTTCAAGAAGCTTGGCAATCGGGTGTGGGGATGGACACAAAAAGCGTTGGCGGGGATGTTCATGGGAGGCTTGAAGCCAGAAATATCAGATGGAATTCGCATGTTCAAACCTAAGACACTGAAAGAAGCCATCAGCTTGGCGTGAATGATGGATGAGCAGCTCTCATGACAAAGGAGGTTCATGCAGCCAACACCACCGGCTTGTGCACCACTAGCCCTTCTGCCTGCGACTCGGGCAGTGCCAAGTGCACCAATTAGGAGGCTGTCCTGGGATGAGATGCAGAAACGAAGGGCACAAAGATTGTGTTTCAATTGTAATGAGAAGTTTACGGCGGGACACAAGTACCAAGGGCCACAGTTGTTGCTACTGGAAGGTCAATCCAGTAACAGCTCAGTCATATATGAAGAAGCTACAAAAGTGCTGCCATTGGATGATAATCACGAAGAGCAACTAGAATCTGAAATGTCCTTGTAGGCTTTGACGGGATGGTCTACACTGCGAACCATGCGAGTGGCTGCCAAAGTTGGTTCCCATGAGGTCGTGGTGCTGATTGGTAGCGGGTCGACCCATAACTTTATCAGTGATCGTGTGGCCAGCCTGTTTCGGTTACTCGTAATACCAACCGAGTCATTCACAGTACGGGTGGCTAATGGGGAACGTCTAAAATGTCAAAAAAGGTTCGAGAAGGTACAAATGAACCTGCAAGACATTCTATTTTCACTCACACTCTATTCTCGTCCTTTAACGGGCCTTGATCTTGTGTTAGACGTCCAATGGTTGAAAATGTTAGGATCGGTGGTTTGCAATTAGAAACAGTTGACCATGGATTTCCAATGGGACAATCAAGCAAGGCGGCTGCAAGGATCCGACAACCCACCCATCCAAGTCGCTTCCTTAAAGACAGTCTCAAAGGAGATAAGCCAAGGGCACATGTTGTTTGCAGTTTGCCTACAGACCGTGGCAGAGATGTCGCAGGAAAGCATGCAACAAACTCTAGAGGATTATGCTGACATTTTTAGTGAGCCTACACAATTGCCACTAGTAAGAGAGATTGATCATTACATTTCTCTCAAAGAAGGCACCGAGCCTATTAATGTGCGGCCATATAGATACGCCTATTTTCAAAAGGCGGAGATCGAGAAACAAATTCAGGATATGCTCAAGATGGGCCTCATACGACCTAGCACCAGCCCCTTTTCATTTCCAGTACTGTTGGTGAAAAAGAAGGACGGCAGCTGGCGGTTTTGTACCGATTATCGAGCACTCAATGCCGTCACTATCAAAGATCGCTTTCTCATTCCCACCGTGGATGACATGTTGGATGAGTTGCACAGTGCCTCCTATTTCAACAAACTAGATTTGAGGGCTGGGTACCACCAGGTAAGAGTGCACTCATCCGATATTCCTAAAACTGCCTTTAGAACACATAATGGCCATTTTGAGTATTTGGTTATGCCTTTTGGCTTGTGTAATACCCCATCAACTTTCCAAGCCCTCATGAACTCTATATTTTGCCTTACCTCTAGAAGTTTATTTTAGTTTTCTTTGATGATATCTTGATATATAGTCCCATGTGGGATATGCATCTAGAACATGTTAAAAAGGCTTTGGAAATTCTGAGACAACAACAGTTCTTCATCAAAACAAGTAAATGTATCTTTGGCAAACAAGAACTAGAGTATTTAGGGCATATTGTCACGCATCGGGGGGTAAAGGTAGATAACAAAAAAATTGCAGCCATGGTAGCATGGCCCCAACCTACTAACATTTCGGAGTTGCGTGGATTTTTAGGCTTGACAGGCTACTACAGAAAGTTTGTTCAGAATTATGGCATCTTAGCTCGCCCTCTTACTAATCTTCTCAAAAAGGGGCAGTTTGGATGGCATGATGAAGCGGAAGCTGCCTTTAACACCCTCAAACAAGCCATGACGTCCACGCCTATCCTAGCCATGCCCAATTTCAATGACACCTTCGCTATTAAAACGGATGCCTCCGAGGATGGAATTGGAGCGATTCTCACTCAACAAGGCAAGCTAATTGCCTTTATGAGCCAAGCCTTGGGAGTCTCAAAAAAATCATGGTCCACCTATGCTAAGAAAATGCTAGCCATAGTGGAGGCAGTACGTACTTGGCGGCCATATCTACTGGGAAGGAAGTTTTTCATCCAAACTGATAAGTGTAGTCTCAAGTATCTTTTGGAGCAACGAGTGGCCACCCTAGAACAACAAAAGTGGGTAGCCAAACTTCTGGGCTACGATTACGAGATCACTTACTGACAAGGATGCGAGAATTCCACCGCCAATGCCCTCTCTCGCTGACCAAGCAATCCTATTCTTAACCATTTGTTTGTACCGTAGGTCACTATTTGGGAGGATATAAAAAAGGCTTCGGTGGGGGACGCCTATATGGACCTGGTGGGCCACTTAGCTAAGAAGAATCCAGAAGGGCCCTATACAATGCGAGATGAGCTAGTTTTTTACAAAAATAGAGTGGTGGTCCCTCAAGAGCCCACAATCCGCAAGAAGCTATTGAGTAAATTCCATGATAGCAAGCTTGCGGGCCATTCAGGCATGTTGCGGACATTCAAGAGGCTGGCCCAGCAGTTTCACTGGCCTTCTGTGTACCAGTCAGTCCAGGAGTATGTCATGCACTACGAGACTTGCCAGAAAACAAAGACAGAAACATTGGCACCCGCAGGTCTTCTTCAACCATTACCCATTCCCTGTCAGGTTAGGGATGACATTACCCTCGATTTTATTGAAGGTCTACCAACTTCTTACGGCAAGGACATGATTTTGGTGGTGGTAGACAGATTAAACAAGTATGCTCATTTTCTTGCTCTAACTCACCCCTTTACTACCAAGACTGTGGCCGAGAAATTCGTTGAAGACATCGTCAAGCTTCATGGCATGCCAAAATCAATCATCAATGACTGAGATCACATCTTCATCAGTAAATTTTGGCAGGAATTTTTTGCAATGTCAAACACCAAGTTGAAAATGAGTTCCGCCTATCATCCCCAAACTGACGGACAATCCGAAGTGGTTAATAGTTGTGTTGAACAGTATTTACGTTGCTTTGTCCATCAATGGCCACGTAGGTGGAATGCTTTCTTGCCATGGGCGGAGTTTTGGTATAACACAACCTATCAAGGGTCCACTGGGATGACCCCCTTGCAAGCTTTTTACGGTCGTTTGCCCCCACCCATTCCACTCTATTCAGATGGCTTGTCCCAGGTGAATGAAGTCGATCAAAGTTTTCTCACGAGAGATGAATTACTACAATAGTTGAAGACCAATTTGGAGCTAGCAATCAATCGTATGAAGCAAGGGCGGATAAAAAGAGGAGGGATGTCACATTCCAAGAAGGTGATATGGTATTCCTCAAGCTACAACCATATCGCTAACATACCGCTTTTAAACGAGCACATCAAAAGCTGGCCAGCCGCTTCTATGGACCATACCCAATACTGCAGAAAATAGGCAACGTTGCCTATAAACTCAAACTTCCGAAAGGAGCACGCATTCATCATGTCTTTCATATATCGCTCTTAAAGAAGTATGTTGGGGAGCCGAAAGAGACGAGTTTGGAACTACCACCCATCGCCGATGACAGGAAGTCGTGTTGGAACCAAAGGAAGTCATTGATACGCGTTGGGTGAAACAAGGAGATAAATTTGTCGAAGAAAGTCTGGTCAAATGGCGCCGCCTACCTATCAAAGATGCAACATGGGAGAATACTGATATGTTGCTGAACCAGTTTCCTATAGTGGACCTTGAGGACAAGGGTCCACTCGGTGGGGGAAGTATTGATAGACCACAAAGGTCGAGCAAGGCACCAAAGAAGAATCCCAAGTATCTGGGATGAATAGAAGACTCTGTCAACAGCACATGCAGCACATGCGGCAAGACCAAGTCCATTAGCTGTTGGAGCACTAGCTGTTGGAGATTTATTTGCATTCTGTTTAGCATTTTGTTTTAGCATTTTTGTTTAGCATTTTGTTTGCACGTTTACTGTTTTGTTGCACCAGAACCTTTAGTTTCAGCATTGCTGTTGAAGGAAGCATGCAAAGATTCAATCAGAACCTTGTGGTTTTAGCTTTCACCGTAGAGAGCATTATTTTCTTATCTATTTATCACTTTCCACTCTGATTGGGAAGTCAAAGTATAAATTTAGGTCGCTGCTATCTAACACCCAGTAACTTCGTCAACTGAGCCGTTTGGCACCCTCTTGTTCAATGATTTTTCAATTTGAGGGAAAATTATGCTTGTACATGCTATGTCATATTAATTGAATGCCTCATGATCTCACTTAGAAAAGGAAAGGAACATGAAGGTTTTGCAGATCGTGAGTCCAATCTTCGTATTCGGATTGGTGCGAATCAATCTATGCATTTGGATTGGTGTCAATGTCTTCAGCAATCCATTCCCAATCCAGTTTCGAGCTTGCAACTGCAATCAGGATGCAGTCTAGCCTATATGATGGACCTATGGGTCGGAAATTTGGATTATGGGATTCATACCCAGTACTATTCCTAGTTCGCTTGGATTTGATACAAAAACCCCATGCGGTAAGCATTCTCCAAGGTTTCCATCGAGTTCATCTTTAAAACAATTCTGTTCTTGAGAAAGGCAACCCCAAAGATCTGGAGAAATTGGATTCTATTTCAAGTCAAATTGGTTCTGGGTCAATCTAAAGCCAACCCATATAAGCAACCAACCAACACCCAAACCCAATATAATTAATAGTTCTCTATTTTATTCCATGTAGTTTCCCTCATTTTAAAAACAATGGTTACAGAGATAATGGACAGGACATGGGATTTTGGAATGTGAAATTCCATTTGGATCAATTTATACTTACCATATATCCTAAATTTCTTAGTTTGCTATTATTACGATGATATATTTTAACTTAAATTTAATTGTATTGTTTGCGTTCTTTGGATGCCATGTTTTGCTTTATGTTTAATTATACATATAACTGATAAGTGAAAATTAAATTGGTGGGCGAGCATACAGTCAGATAAATAAATCGGTTGGTTGTGGATTTATATTTTTCATCTAATTATAAATTGATCGGCATGTATTGAGAGTCTTCTGGACCTGAACACCCCCAGTAGGGTTACATTAACTTCACAGACTCACCAAAGATCACCTGTTTTGTTAGTGCAGTGGAAGCATGGAAAATGAACAGCCAACATGCCAACAAAATATGATTTATTTCAACTAAACTTAAGGCACAATCCCAATTGGCAAATTATTACTGAATCTGTTAAAGTGAACAGAATAGCACTGCAAGATCATAAACATCATCAAGCCCATGGAAAAGCCATTCAACTTTAGGGACATGACACAACAGCATCCGGCGAGGCTTTTGTAAACTTCATCAGTTTCTCAGCCATCTGAGTCTTCATAACCTGATCCACAAAAACCTGGCCTGAAAACAGAATAATCATTCTCTTCAAGGTAATTGCATGTTCGAGCAAGAATTGCATAAATTCGATCTCGTGCTCCTTTCCTCTAAATCCATATATCTTTGCTTCCGACAGATGATCCAACGGTCTCCTCTGATAACTCCAAGACTCCCTCTGGTCAAAATGGGATAAATCGGGGAAGCTATTATTGAGTTCCTGAAGAGTGAGAAGGCTAGTCAGAATAGTCCGAGATACGATTAGTGAGCCATACGAGCTACACCCGCACAAAAAATACAGCAGGTAACCAAATGCATGAATGGTAAAGAAGAAGCAAAAGTTGAAGATTATGGAAGTGGATACTTGGTTACTATAACAAGCATTACTTAGTTTCAATAATGTAACTAATGCAAACAAACCTCTTGAATGTGCTCATCAATGGTGTGGATATGAAGAATCTCCAGATTTGAGCAGCTCCTGATTAAGCATGAGACTCCCCGAAGCACATGGTCATCAAGACTCACCAACAATGTCAAGTGCTTTAAATTAAACAATTTAGTTGATAACCCTTCTAACAGCTCCTTGTTTGAATGTAGACCCTGTAGTATACAAGAGAAAATATATCTAAAAATATCATGCAGAAACAAAGCTGAGTTGAAGACCCATAAATCAGCAAGGTTCCACAAAAAACGACAGTGAGCATCACTTGACAGGCCAAATAACAAGTATAGATGAAGACAATACTTGAAAATAATGTTGAAATTTCTCAGAAAGAAATTTTCAAAGACTAAGGTAATTTTATTTAAGAACTTGCACCGTGCAATTAATCCAGAGATCAAAGAATATACTAACAACAGTTCAGAGGGGTAGAACACTAGAAACCATTAAAGAAAGTTCAAGCAGCTCAAGAATCATCATGATAACTGGCAATCCTTTTGGCCAACTTGTCAATCATGTCCTTTACCTAAAAATTCATCGCAAGAGCTTCTTGAACTTTAACTCCTCTCTCACTGTTATCTAGTCGAATGGAATTCTCTGCAGTTTAAAGTTTAGAGAAACTTCAGCAATATGTTTGGTTGCAAGGATAACTGCCTGGAAAACTTATATTTCTGAAAAATAGCACCCAAGCACATTCAATGCATGTTTTAGACAGAAAAACATAAACTTAGATATTATAGTAGATATACATTACAAAATATGAAAAATAATTAGATTTTTTAAATTTGTTCATACACTTTTTTATTTTTCCACATCTCTCTACTGTCACAAATATCATAATTAAATATCAGATTTTTTGCATTTTGGAGTCTCTATTTTATCGATATTACAAATCGACCCATATAATGGCGACCCAAATTCCAAAAAACCTCTTCCTTTAGTATTCTATTGCTTCAATTTACCATGGCCTCGGTTAATCAAGGGCATTCCTTGGTCAAAACCTACCTCTTCTTCCTCCCTCCTCCAGTGCCGCCGCCACCTCTCTCTTTCACCGCCTTCTCCTTTCTCTCTTTTTTTGATGGCAGAAGGGATTGCCTTCTTCTGTCTCTCTTGCGAATTCTATTTCTTAGAATGGGAGGCCATACACCGGCTCCCTGGGTTAACAATAGTAACAATGGCAACCTGCTAAGTTAGGAGCATAAAACCCTAGAAACTCGAGGCTTTAAAATCTCTTCTTGCTTGCAGCAGGTTTGGCAGGTCCTCTCAATTCTCCATTCCTCTGCCTTTGATCCATAGTCTCCACCTTATAGATTTCATGATTTGAAAATGTCAATGGATTTTAGGGGCTTTCTTAAGTTCTTGAAAAGATTTGATCAAGCAAAGGGGTCAATGAGCCCATTTAACCTTTAAGAAAACGAGCACTGATCGATCTCTGCTATTCCACCAAAGAGCAACCTCGACTTGCCAAAGCTTTGCTCCTAGGAGGTCCTTTTCAGCTCCTCAATTTTTGCCTCTAGTTCTTTGATCCTCCTTCCATCACCCCTCCTCCTCGCCACCAATCTCAGACTCCAGGCTCTCTACCTCAAGCCTCCAAGCTTCTTACTCTGCCTCCAAGTGCTTGGATCCCTCCTTAAATCAACCGAGCTCTTCATCCTTGGAGGAAAACTCATCACGAGAAAGGGAATGGTGGCAATAGTCTCTTTGGGGATCTTTTGCTCAAGGAGCTGATTGTGTAAGCGACACTACTCCAGGAAGATCACGATCCCTATCATGGCAGAGCAGGATGGCACTGAAGCAAAGGAGGTTGTCAGGGATGAGGAAGGTGGCACAGACCATCTCGAGGGCATAAGCATAGGGAAGGTAGTGAAGCAATCTCCATCCACAAGCTTGCAGGCGGCGAAGCACATGATGGGAGGGAGTGCTTGCCACTTCTAGCGAGAACAAAGTAGTGCAGCTCCTTGATGACAAGGTTCGCCGTACCGGTACCGAACCCCGTACCGGTGCCGCACTAGTATAGACGTACCGAGTTTCGGTACGGTACGGTATACTCGGTACCGACCGTGCCGACATTGGTGTACCGATACCGGTACCTATCGGTATGGGTACGGTACGCTCGGTACCGACCGGTACCGACCGGTACCGACCGGTACCGACCGGTACAGCGAACCTTGCTTGATGATATACTCCGAGTAGCAGATGGATAGGGCCGTGTCGAGCTTGGACTCAATCTAGGGGATAAGGATCATCAAATGGCCATAAAAGTTGGAGGCAATGGCAGCTAGGGAGGCAGAGGCCATGGTAGATGAGGAGCGGTGGAGGGAGAGGTAAGGGAATTTGGGGGTGAGGAAAGACAGTAGGAGCTATGCTCACACATGATCAATGAATAGGGGTTTTTTTTGGGCTATTTTGTTCATCAAAATTAATGGTCCTCCCGAAAATATCTGCTTCATCAGGTACTATCAATGGAAGCTCAACCCAAGTTTTTTTTTGCAATATATGTCAAGCTTAACCCTTAAATATTTTCCATCCATCTACAGCTGATATTTTTATCGTTTGCAATTTGTATACTCTCATAATTTTTTTTATGGTGTCCTCTCTATTTGCAACATAATGTTGCATTTATTGTTTTAATTTATTTATTCTCACAAAATGATCTTAAGAGAATAACAAAAAGAAGGAATGGTTTTAATATAATCTCATCAAAAGGAAATATTTGATTACATTTTCCTTTGTTCGTTTTCTGTCATAATTCTTTTTTTGTATGACTCTTTCCTAATATGTTTGTAACTAAGTTTTCTAATTCTTTCTTTATTGGTTTTTTGAGGATTAGTCCTTGAAATATATTATGTTTGCATACTAATCCTTGTCAGTTCTGTATTTGTATTTTAATCCCTGCAATCTTGAAACTTATTGCTTGTACAGTTGCATGTCCCTCGAAATAAATTAGTTACATGATAGGACATTCTACTTATATTCTTCTAGTGATGTTAATTCTATAACTTCTAGACTAATTCTATAACATCTGTAAAGAGTGTCCAGAATTGATACGAGAATAAAAAGACTAGGCAAAGCATGATTCTTATTATGTCATCTGGGTGCAGACGAGAGAGGACAGGCTAGTTGAGCAAACAAATGTGAACTGCAATGTGATAAAGAGTGAGAATGAGAAAGGAAGAGAGAATGTGTGTGTATGTACGCTAGAGAGAGAGACTCATATGAATAAAACTCTTGGTGAATATAAAATTCATGGGAGAAAAGAAAGAGGAAAGGTTCAGATAAAATGTGGATAACCCTATCTTAAATAGTATCACAATGACAGTACATATAACAAATGGCACAAGTTGGATCTATATATTTCATACAAATCATATCCCCCTACTGACTTAATCAGTTTTAAGACTATTTCCATTCAAATACATTGAAGTTGACCCTGATGTCAACCCACTACTCAGCCGGGAAGATGTGAAATATGAATCATGTGTGCTACAGATGCAGGTAGATTTATCACAGCTCTTTCAACAAGTGCAGACATAAGTTTCCATGATATGTTCCACTACTCAATGATGTTATGGGAATTCATTTCCATGATCATACTACTATTAAAGCAGCCCTAAAAGAACCAAGTAGAAAAAATGCAAAATCATCTAAATAGGAATTAGAATTTATCCACTGCCAGAACAGGTCCCTTGGGCTACCAGACTACCAAAACTACACCTACCAAAACTTCGACTTAAAGCAACCACTCCGTAGGTGGGTAGTCCATCTACAAAGAAGTTAACTCACCAAAATGTCACACAATTGACTAGCAGAAACTAGAACGGCAATAAAACCACCAAACTAGATGATATTTGTAAGTTCTAGCCTGCTTGTTGACGTTCACTTTCAGGATTATTCTTTGTTAAGATGGATTGCACAACAAATTTTTTCATCCTATATTTTCACCACTTGATTGCATTTAGTGTTTTGAATTAAGCATAAGGAATGCTAAGTTCTTACCCAAAAAACCCTGATGACTCCATTTAAACAATTAAATTGTCTCTATAAGAACCAAAATGATAACATTCACAAATCACCTAGCGATCAATTAATTATACAAAGCTTGCACAAAGAAGGTAAAAATTCTGTGACTGTGTGCAAAAGGGCAAATGAAAAAAAAGAAAAGAATAACTGAATAAATAACATCAAATTGTGTCATGACTCATGGTTAACAGGTGGTAACATTATCCAAGGAATGCAACAAGGGGACCAATCATTGCTATTATAAAGAAAGAAAGAAGAGCATGCTGTTAGAAAAGAAACATACCCAAAGGCAAGGCATTTCCACATGTAAAGTTTCAGCACATGCAAGATGATGGAGAAACTTTCTTGCATTTTTCATATACGATTCTTTCTTCTCTGGATGATAGTGAAATACAAGAGATGTATGTGCAGATTTTAAGCATGTGAAGTTTCCTATAGAAAAATTATCAGTAATGTAATCCAACCATTCAAAAGTTTGAAGACTTGGAGCCGCAATCTCAACCCAACCTGTATCAATTCCATAAGTAAAGGAACTCTGCACACTCAAGAAACGTAGTTTCCCAGCAGAGACATGCAGTTGATCCAAGTCAAAACAGTTTTCGACATCAAGATGTTCAAGAAGTGAGCAGTTGATGTTAAGACAGTTCAACCCCATGCAACTTTTAAGACTGCAGCTCCTAAGGAGAGGATAGTGTTCCGAAGTCACATCCAGGATTCCATTATCATTAGTAAGCTGAACCCCTAAGAGAGACAAATGCTCAAGTGAGCTAAAACACCCAGAGGCAGGCAGTTTGAGATCTCCATGCAATTTCAGCACCCTTACTGATTGGCAAAAAGACACCTCAAAGGGCCTACCATGAGGCAGGTCAAGATATAATTCTTGAACATTATGTTCAACTGCAAAACGGACCCAAGTTTCAAGAAAATTTGAATTTCTTGCTTGTTTAATTGAGAGATGATATCTCTGTATTTGTTGCGCCTTATAGCAACTCTGCACTTTGTTGACAAAGTGAACAAATTCATCTTCTCCATTGGCAATTGAAAATTCATCATCATCAAAGTCAAGGGTAGGGACAGAAGTCCACAGGTGTCTCCATCTCCTCGCAAGAATGCTTGTCTGCACGACGTCAATTGTGGAAACAAACGAGAATATGTGATAAATGATGGCATCATGTAAACAGCTGATTCGATCAGCTTCTTCTTGAGACTTTTTTTTCTTGCCAAGTTCTAGCTCCTGAACATTGGACTCGGATGCTACCATAGTCTGCATTACCTTATCTGCATCAAAAATAGAGAGTAAGAATTGGAAAAGCATGAAATTTGGCAAAGAGAATAGATCTACTGATCTTTACCAGGAAATTTTTTAGTAAGAATTTGATCAGATACTTGATAATTCTATGCAAGCAATTTGCTTTCGTGGAACTACAGAACATAGAAAAGGACGAAAAAACAAGTGAACCACTTTTTGACATAAAAACTGAATGTCACAAGGCTGAAGCACTTCATTTCATCTAATAGAATTTATAACCAAATTATCCAGAGATATGAGATGAATAGATAATCGTTAAAATGGAAATGAATGTGTTTACAAGGAGAAACAACCTTTTGACATAATTATGGTGTCTATTAATTTTCTAATATCTGAATTATAGGTTAGCTCCTTCCATTTAATAGAGCAAAACAAAAGGTCGTACCATTGCCTATTCCTTTTATGTTGAAATTGGCTTATCAAGATGTAGGGAAAATCATCTCGACCATGATGAGAAAAACAAATATAACACCTTTATAAGAAATAAAAATAAAGAAACATTCACTATGGGAGGAAACAAGAGAGAAATTTGCTGAATAGAATTTTCTTTTTTTTTCCGACTAAGCACTGAGTAGCATATTTAACATTGCATAAGAACAACAGAATTATGCAGAGATATGAGATGAATTGGCAATCATTAAACTGAAATTAATGTGTTCGAAAAGAGAAAAAAACTTTTCCGCATAACTATCATGTCTATTAATCTTCTAATATGTGAATCATAGAAGCTGGTAACCATAATGCCCACTCCGACAGGAGTTTCTTGGAAATTGAATAGAGAAACCGATTTGAAGTAGGTTTCATGAAGAACAGAGTTCAAGTCCCCCCGGCATGATTTTTCCCTCATATCCCAGACTCGTATTGAACATCCCAGACTCGTATTGAACATCCCCCCGCCTTAGTTTTTCCCACATATCCAAACTGATATTAAACATGAGTGACATCATGTGGTTTCCTAGAAACAGATGAGATTCCGGTGTGAGATTCCGGTGAGAAACCCACAAAAACACCCTAATGTGTCAGTATTGCTCCCACTCCTCTCTGTTTCTACTTCTAGGCGGACTAGGCGCCAACCCTAAAATGAATTAATTAACAGTAAAGAAAATCCAACAAGGGGACTCTCAACAGATAAGGAAAATATAAAAAAAGAAAGCTTACATAAACAAAGAAGTTACCTACTTTATATACAGTATATACAATTTCACCAATACTACTTGGCATAGCATCACATCTAGTGCCATTGAAATGTGAGCCATAGGATATTACAAACTAGCTGTATATTTTTTTCTTATTACACTAACACCTATATTTTTTTTCCAAAGACTTGATTAAGAAAGAAGACGAGACAATATAAACAACAAAAAAAATCTTTTTATAACTAGTTTCTCCATGCTTTGCTCTCTCTCTCTCTCTATGAATGAATGAATAATATACATATATATATATATATATATATATATATATATATATATATTATGTCATTGTTTCCATTTCCCATGGGGGGGCTTTTTTCAGGATTGTTCCCACTTCCCGCCTTCATATTGTTTCTCACATCCATTTCCCCTGGTGGCAACTATGACTTAAACAGAAGGTTGGTTCCTTCCATTCATTGGAGCAAAACAAAAGAGAGCACAGTTACCTATTCCTTTTACTTTGAGATCAGCAAAAAATGATAGAGTAACAAATCTAACACCTTTATAGGAAACAAAATTAAAGAAACATCCACTATGGGAAGAAAAAAGAGAAACACACTGAATAACATTTCTTTTTCTTTTTCTGGTTAATCACTGAATAGCATATTTATCATCGCATAGGAACAACAAATTTATTCAGTAAAAACTGACTATCATATAAAAACCAGAAATATGCTGAAAACAAAAATTATAAAATAATATATATTGACCAAGAATTCTTCATTAAGAATACAAAGTGACAACTATTTAGAAAGAGTGAGCAACTGGAATCCCAAATTTCATCCGTCCATAAAAATAAAACCTTAAATCCTTTTTATATATGGAAAAAAAAAATCTCAAAAGACCAACAATAAAAACAGCTATCAAAAGCGCACAAGCAATCTACAACCCAGGTATCTGTTAAAATATACTAGATTTCTAGGTTAAACATAATAGCAAACCAAGCCCAAAGATTTCACCCTATCCATTACACATAAATCTTATTCACCAAATCCAAAAAACCAATTGGCACAACTCAAAAACAACAGACAAAGTCCTTGATCACTCTAGGAACCAAGTATCTAACCATCAAACAAAAGCAGGCTTTTCTTTTCTTCTTTAAGAATCAAATTGGAAAACTAACTTTTTTCAGAAGACAAAATGTTCCCTTGAAAGTTTTCGAGCTCGAGTGTAGAGAAGCAAAATAGTAATCCATGCCCCAAACTCTTGTCTTCACAATCGCGTAAAAAAACTAGAATTATCTTTTCAACAAAAATCTAAAAGAATACTCTAAAACAGCTATCCAAATCCCATGATCATTCCAAACCTAGTATCTAAATATCAGACGGGCGACTACATTCAGGGGATCAAAATTCCTTAGAAGAAGAGGGGAGAAAAAGGTGAAAGAGATAAGGACCAAGTAGCATTCATTAACATTACCAAGCACATGCATATAGAGAATCATGGATCCAACCCAGAAGTTTTATCCTTATTCATCACATTTAAAACTAATATCATCTTTCAAAACAAAAGCCCATAAGCCCCAGTTAACAACTGCTATAAAAGTCCCTGACCACTCCAAAACCCATATACCTATTATCCAAGTGTCAGATAAAGCGAATTTGTTAATAGGACCAAAAAGAAGGAAAAAAAATGAGAGAGAGATGCACCCAGTATCCCAAAGAGAAACAGAATAGCAACCTGAACCTAAGAGTCTTATTCCTGATTATCACATATAAACTAGTATCATCTTTGAAAACATAAACCCATAAACACAATTCAATAACAGCTACTACTGCGTGGTTGTTTCAAATCCAAGAGCCGAGGCATCAGACAAAATGGCTTCATCTAAAAGATCATATGACTAAAAAAGATAAATGATTAAAAAAAATCAAAACTTGAAACTCCTCAGACTGCCCAGTTCTTTCTCTCAGAAGAACTAATCAGACAAGAAGAGCCGAAATTCAACATCACTTATCACAACTCCATGATGATTTCAGAATCAAATATAATATATATATATATATATATATATATATATATATATATATATATATATATATATATATATCTGTGTGAGAGGAGCATGTAGCATACCAAAATCTAAAATTATTCCCTGCCCGCCATCCAAAAACATGAACCTCTCCTGAAAACAGAAATCCGAGAGCCCAAATTCAATAACGACAATCAAAAACCCATGATAATATCAAACCTATATAACTAAGTCAAAGAGAAGGATGGTTTTGTTTCATGGATAAAATCAGTAACAAATAAAAAAGGTATCTTTTCGATAAGACAGAATCACAGTGCAATCCAAAACCGTAAGCTCATCAACACTCACTATTACAAAACCCTAAAAACATCTCGTTAGTCAAAAAAACAAAGCCCAAAGAGCACGAATTTAAGAATAGCTCTCAAAATCTCATGATAATTTCAAATACCCCGCATCCAATAAGAGAAAAGTAGTTTTGTTTGAAAAATGAAATAAAAAAAGGTGATTTTTTTCGTGAAGCAGAAGCACGGAACGATCCAAAACCATAATATCATCTCCGCCCATCATCACAAAACCTTAAACCTCCCCTCTAAATCGTAGCGATCATTCCACGGGGCAAACATCCGAAAATCAAAACAAAATAGTGGGTTTTGTTCCAAAGATCGTATCAGGGGAAAAGAGAGGGGGGAAAAAGGACTTTTGAGAGAAGTAATCACCTTCACCGGCTATCTGTCAATGTCTTTGGCGGTCTGAGAACGACGCAAAGGATGATGTGTTTGGTGGAGGAGACAAAGCGGCTTGTCGGACCGCCGGGAGTGCTTAAAAGCATTAAATTTGAGGGTGAGAAAGGATTTTTTTTTTTTTATTATTACACGGTGGCCAACAAAATTAGAAAAATAAAATTTCTGACATCGACACGATCCATCCAAACAAAATCTATCGAAATGGAGCCGCAAAAAAAACAATTCAGTTGATGGCACCGTTTATCTATAATAGAAGCTGCGCCTCCCTAGTAGTCTTTAAATATTATGGAGCATTGGCCTCTTCTTAGTATGCAATCATCGCAACTCATCCTATATTAATTTTTTATTTACACAAAAGGAAGAATATAATAAATTATTTGCACTTTCTTATTTTGCATCAAAGGTTTGTCACGGAAAAATCCGAGACTCATCCAAATCAATTTCCTCTTATTAATTATGTCATGCGAGAGGACTCCTCAATGTTCTCCCTATTCTTACTATTGCATGCACCATTTGTTATCACTCCACTCGGCGAGACGACACCCCAAAAGCCACACCTGTTTTCCAATCTAAGAGTTCCACCCTCCGAAAATGATGTTTCCTTAAAAAGGGTAGATCTTCCGACAACTATGTCTGAGCTCCCATTTAGAGTCAGAATCTTCACTACAGAAAAAGTGGATTTTAACGACGCTTTTTTGCCGACACTTTTTTAAAGCGTCGGCAATATTTAGCCTAGCGTCAACATTTGCCGACGCTTTTAACAAGCGTCGGCAACAGACGACGCTTATAAAGGTCCGGGTAGTTGCGGGCCTAAGACGACGCTAAAAAGCGTCGTCGGAAGCCCACGACCTCTCCAAACTCCAAAGGCGTCGGAAGCCAACGAGCTTGTGTCAGAAGCCACCGCGCTCTCTCTCTCATCCCTCCTCCCTCAACCCAGAGATCGAAGAGAACGGAATGCAAGCATCTATTTAACCCTCCAATCCGTCGCCTCAAACCCTCCTCCTCCTTCCGAAACCCTCGACTACTGCGACCACTTCCCCCCTCCCCCTACCCCTGAAAACCCACCTCCTTACCCCCCGCCCGACCAAGCCGACGGCCAGACTCTCGCCGCTGCGGGCGAGAGGACGCCGGTCTCCGAGAACGGCCTGGTTGCCGTGACCCACAGTGGCACCGACAAGGATGTGTCCGGCGGGGAGGAGGAGATCAATAGCCGCCGCCGCCGCCGCCGCCGCCGCCGCCGCAGTCGCTGGGACCCTCCGGTGTCCGGCGACAGCGCTGGCGATGGGTCTTCTGCTGGCCGAAAGCGAAAGACCCGATGGGCCGATGAGGAGCCCAAGCCGGTCGTCCAGCTCCCTGACTTCATGAAGGAGTTCGTCGCCGACCTCGACCCCGAAGTCCAGGCGCTCAACTTAAGGCTTCTTGAAATCAACCGGCTTCTTCAATCCGGCATGCCCCTCGACGACCGGCCAGAGGGCGCCCGCTCCCCCTCTCCGGAGCCAATCTACGACACCATCGGTATCAGGATCAATACTCGGGGGTATCGAGCAAGGGAGCGGCTGACGAAGGAGCGGCAAGAATTCATCTCCCAGCTCATCCGCCGGAACCTAGTGTTCAAGCCCTCGGCCGACTACCGCCCTCCCAAGCTCCAGAAGAAGCTCTATTCTGGATCCCGACTCCGCCCCCCTCTCCCCCGAACCGCGGATCCTCAAGTCCCGCCTCGTCGCCGGCGAGACCCTCTACGGCCTCTTCCTCCTGCGCTCCTCCCCGACCCTCGCCGAGATCGCCGGCCTCGCCGGCTACGACTACATGGTCGTCAACATGGAGCATGGCTCTGGCAGCATCGTCGAGGCCCTCCCTTGCCTCCACGCCCTCGCCGCCGCCCGCACCCCGGCCATCCTCCGCCTTCCGGAGCTCTCTGCCGCCTGCGCCAAGAAGGCCCTCGATCTCGGCCCCCAGGGACTCATGTTCCCCGTGATCGAGTCCCCCGGCGCCGCCGAGCTCGCCGTCTCCCGCCGCGCGGCGTCCGCGGGAAACAGCAGAATATGAAGATGAGAGGATATCAAGGAAAAATGTCAACTTCCAACTCTGCCTGTCCATGCTAGCATGTGAGTTCTTTCCTCGAATAGTAGTTTAATTTTCTATGAGTAATCTAACTCATGTATTATCATGAATCACAAATTGCTTGATTGCTGGCACATAACATACAACAAGGTTCTTGGAGTTTGATTACTTGACTGTTTATTATGTTAGGTTGCTATAATCATGAGCTTTATTTTGCCAAAAGCAACAAAAGTATGCGATTGGCATGATTAACATCTGCCTATATGCATTTGCAAGGGTATTTGGTTTATTGGAGTGTTTGGGATCAAATATTACAGACCACATTGATCAAGAAAAATCTTCCTTTGAGTAATAGGATTCCACAACATGGTTACAGTGATCATTTTCTGTGCTTGCAAAACAAAGTGAAACCTAATTGCCATCTTTGTGCAGATAATCTGCTGCCTATGATTAGTGGCAGATAATCTCCCAAACAAGTTGTAAATTAAGTGAGGTAGAACCTTTCCCCCACCTTCTTATAAGAAACAGGACATGATGCCAGCAAGAGCCTCTGCAGGGGTTAGGTTGAGTTTTCTCCATCAAAGGGAGGGAAGATGGCGGTGTCAAGATCTCCAACCAACACCCAGTCCCAAGCCTTTCGGTTGCTCTTCATCCTCTCTTTGTTGCTTTTTGCGGAGAGAGCCACAGCTCAAGCTAAGACAGATCCATCTGAAGGTATGTTTGCCTTCGAAGGAAACATTCTTCTTACAGAACTTTTCTTCATCTTGTGGATTCTCTGCTTTCTAATATATTCACACTTCTGAAGGGAAAAAATGATTATAGAGACACTCAAAAATAAAAACAGAATTTATTGATTGTTGAAGAAAGCAATTGATCGATATCAGGTGATTTCATTAGATTTCTCTCAGAAACTATGATTAGACTAAAGCGCTCTCTCTCTCTCTCTCTCTCTGTATTTGTGTGTGTATGTTCTCACTCCTGTGTTAAACTAAAAAACTAAACTCTCAGAATCTAGTCTGTATATTTGTATTATCAACATATGTGCTGCCTTTTATACGAAAGATGTAGTCTGCATATAATTTGGAAGATCCATAAAGGGATGAACTTGGACCATTTTCTTCAGGTGAAACTCTCTGGATCCATCAGCAGTCAGTACTTGACTGCTTTGCTCATGGCAGCTCCCTTGGCACTTGGAGATGTGGAGATTGAGATCATTGACAAACTAATTTCTATTCCATATGTTGAAATGACTTTGAAATTGATGGAACGATTTGGTGTCACTGTGGAGCACTCCGATAGTTGGGACAAATTCTTGATCAAGGGTGGTCAAAAGTACCAGTGAGTTTAGAAATCTGAAGATTCACAATAAATCGATGATGATGCCGCTTGATAATTTTTTTCAACTTGAATCACTTTGCTGCATCGTAACCTGTTGCAGATCCCCTGGAACGGCTTACGTAGAAGGTGATGCATCGAGTGCTAGTTATTTCTTGGCAGGTGCTGCAGTCACTGGGGGTACTGTCACTGTTGAAGGTTGTGGTACAACCAGTTTGCAGGTATTAATAGTTATCTCTGTAGATCCTGAAGCATTTAGCCAACTGGTTGTTTCATTCTTTTGACAAGGGTGTTCCTGCTGTGTCTCTGTTTTGCCCTTATGATGTAGGGTGATGTGAAATTCGCAGAAGTTCTTGAGAAAATGGGAGCCAAGGTTACATGGACTGAGAACAGTGTCACTGTTACTGGTCCACCACGAGATCCTTCCAAGAGAAAAAACTTGCGTGCCGTTGATGTAAACATGAATAAAATGCCCGATGTTGCCATGACCCTTGCTGTTGTTGCGCTATTTGCGGATGGTCCAACAGCCATTAGAGATGGTAAGTTTTAGCTTGCACTCTTGCAAGCTTATAACTTGTTCATATAAATTGGTATCTGAAATTAGTTGGCAGTGATTTGGAAAGCAGTCATCTTATAGCTTCCCTTTCTTAATTTTATGTATCCATAGAATGTCTTATCTTTTATTATAATTATTATTTTTATTATGATTAGGCAGCACATATTTTTTGACCTTTATAATTTACATTCGTATTTTTATTTTTTTTTAAAAAAAATAGCAATCCCGACGCTTTAAAGCGTCGGCGAAAACGAAAAATGGATTGGGCTTTATCGACGCTTTAAAGTATCGGGAAAGCTGTTTTTGCCGACGCTTTAAAGCGTCGGCGAAAACGAAAAACCGGATTGGGCTTTATCGACGCTTTAAAGCGTCGGGAAAGCCGTTTTTGCCGACGCTTTCATTAGCGTCGGCAAATCCCTGTTTTTGCCGACGCTTCCTCTTAGCATCGGCAAAAACCGGACCCACGCCCACCTGCCCGACGTCTGACCCACGCTTTGGGTCGCGTGGGCTGGGAATTCGCCGACGCTTATAAGCGTCGGTAGAGACCAAAAAAAGCGCCGGGAGTTATTCCTTCTTTTGTAGTGGCTTGCTCCACCGCGTCCACTTGCCGAAAGCGATTGGCATACTCCACTTATCAAATTTGCATGTTATCATTCTTCACAAGAGACACCAACATATTTATATTTTCAAGCGATTTCAAATATCATCGATTATTGGCTTTGATACCACTTGTTAGGAAAATAGAAGTGTTAGATTCTTACTAGGAGAATACTTTGATATACATAAGTTGGAACCGAATTCAACTTAAAAGCTTAAGATGTTAAATTTTAAGCCCAGTCACCTATATCACTTCATCTACCTTTCCCAAATTATTCCATGTAGAACCCACGTGATCATTAATAAGATTATCAAACAAGCTTTGTAGCTAGGCTCCACTCTATAGAAGCTTGATCAAGCTCCATTCATAGCTAAGCAGATCAATCTTGAACCAGCAAAATAGTCTGAACATGTGTATACATACATAATTTTGTTTATCTTTTCAATCTATTAAAATGTTAATTCAAGCTCGAATCTAGCTTGATTTCGAGCTCAATATAAGATTATCAAGTTGTTCAATTATGCTCAACTTTGGCTCAATTTTGAATTAAAGTGAAGTCAAGCTCTAAATAGTGGTAAAAATATTAAGCCCAATCTTGAAGTTTTTTATCCAAACTCGATCGAGCTCAACTCAATTAGAATTGCATTAGATGCAGAACCTAGGCTTGGCCTAGCCAGACCCAATTGTATTGAGTTACTGCTGCATTATGATTAATGTGACTCAACTCAAGTGATTAGATGTTTCCAAAAGATTTGCATCAATTGAGTTGATTGATCATTGGATTGGATCTTAGTCTAAATATATTGCTTCAAAGAAAACTGTATCAGGTTTAGATCATTTTTTTTATGTCCTTGGATGATTATTATATCACTTAGGATTACTTTGGTCATTTTTTAATTCTTTTCTGACGTGGCATTTTGGATCCCATTTAAAGTTAATCGTTTGACTAACATTTTATCAAGTTATGGGTTAAAATGTTGGATTAAAATAATCCTCAAAAAGATGAATATAGGTTTTTCAAATATTTAGTGTATAATTTACCCCTAATCATAATTTTTTTTTGCAATTTACCTAAAATTTTATTTTAATTAATAAATATCTTATTTACTATTTAATAAAGAAGTTGATTCAGTTTTCATCATAATAACCTATCATATATTATCCCTAGTCTCGAAAATCTCGGTTACTATAATCATGTATGTATTTTTCCGTATCGATAAATTGTCTTGCCCAAGAATTATACGGTCTGTGCCGATATGGGGCACCCTCCACATAATCGAGATTTTTATGACTAAAAATGGTCAGGGGTCGTATCCCTTCTTTCGCGTGAAAGGATTCTCCTTCCTCCCTTGGCTTGGTTGGTCCTATAGAATTATTTCTAAACAGAGACGGCTCTGCTTCCATATTTGGAACGTAGCGGAATCCAAGTCCTTCCCGACATCGAATTACCTTGCGGACATATCACGAGGATTTCCATCTCATGAGGAGGATTGGTAGCAAGTGGCATGCATCTTAACCTCAAGCTATCTCGTTCTTGTTTCACTCTGTTTCTCCTCCTTTTGAATCCACTTACTATCAAGAGATCGAGCTGAATAAAACTACCTTGTTATCCCATGAATCGTGAAATCCACAAAGACTATAGAGAAGAAACAACGGAGAGCTAAGACAACTACAACCATTGAGTCTCTTCCACAACATCTCATCACAGAGATTGTTGCTCGGCTAGTCTCAGAGTTTGCACCACCAATATCCGATCTTGAAAACCTACGGATGATGTAGGTTTTATAATAGTATCCATCTTTCGTTCTATTCCTTTTCTTCAATATGGACATCAATTACATACCAAGTTCTTAAGATGCGCTGCATCGCTTAATGTTGTGTAGGTGAAAGATATTTAGAATGGCATCAAAAGCAAAGTTGGTTGGACAACGTATTTTTTTGCAGAAAGAATGGAGCATGCATTGGTGGAACAAGGAGCGTTACTTCACTATTCTCAATAGGAGCGCCACAGCTAGAAATCTTGAAGCTTGCTTCGCACTTGGACTGGTAAGGAGACTAACAACTCCAGCTGCCCATGCTTTACATAGTGATGTTTCTTCTTGCAAGTTAGACTTAGATAAAGTTACACATGAAAAATATAAAAGATCACAATAACAAGTCTTCGACAAAGTTCAATTTGGGATTTGTTCCAGCCATAAATTGGATCAGTGGAGAACACAATGTAAAAGTCTCACTTTTTTCCTTCTTTTGGGTGAACAGACAATATAGAACTTGCCGGTGTAGTTAGTTACTTTTTTGATTTTTTTTTTTGAGCTTGATCAATTCAAGATATTATTTCTATACCCATAAATAAATAATGATGCTGATACATCGAGTGGTGGTTCTGTAACATAATGTCACTTATCCATTATATTACCTATGACAACTAAGTATGTTCTTGACAATAGCGACCGTAATCTTGTTTCAATAGAAAAGGCCAAAATCATGGATGTATATACTGATATAATGGTCAGTAATAGTAACCCTTTTATGAGTGTATAGATCCAATAATACTCATTTCTAAGCCTATAGAAGTGCAATAATTTCTCAGAATAGAGGATGAAATAAGACCAAACATGTAAGGCCGGCTCCTTGGGCCTATGGGTCGGCCCGAAGAGGCCAGGCCCAAAGCCAATTGGGCTATGTGGCACGAGGCAGGCAGGGAAGAGACTCCTATTGGAGTCTTCTTCCTCCCCCACTCTGACACTGGAGTGTTTGAGAATCTGCCGATTGGGCCCAATGAATCCCAAGACCAGCCCACTATCTAGTCTTTAGTTTCCAATGCATCAAACAATGTGCAATTTGGAGTTTTCTAGAGGAAGTTTTGGTGATTTTACTGAAGGTTGTGCAAGACTGACAAGATGCTATGGAAATTCATATTTTCCTTTACTTTCTTTGTCTTTTCATGAATTAGGTGCATTAATCTTATTTAATGGTTGTTGGAAAGTAGTAAGCTTTAATTACTCATGCTTAACTAGGGGCAATAATCTTATTTAATAGTTGTTGGGAAGTAGTAAGCTTTAATTACCTGTGTTTGGAGGGTTGTTCCAAGTTTTAATAACCTATGCTTGGAAGGTTGTTCCAAGTTTTAAGTACCTATGCTTGGAGGGTTGTTCCAAATTTTCCTATTTAAACCCCTTCATGGTAATGAAATTTGCAGACTTGAGTTGCTTATCAAATTGAGCCTTTGGCTTGTGAAGAAGAGCTTCTTCTTAAAGTTTTATCCTTCGATTGATTCCGATAGGTGGCGAATTCTTGCTCTGTATCCCTTGTGAGTTTCCTTTGGGTTGTGATTTGTGTATCCCTTTGGCATTCTTGCTCAGGTGGTGAGTTTATCTTTCCTTTGGATGGTGATATTTGTATCCCATTTGAGTCCTTTTTCTTTATCCTTTTATTTACTATTCTAGCCCGTTATTTTTCCGTATCATAGTTGCCCAGTATTATTCCTACCTGGTTATTTTTTTGCCCGATATCAGTTGGTATCAGAGCCATTGGTTATTATGACGGGTCGTTGTCATTGACCAAATATTGAATCACCTCCTGCTTGTGAAAGAAATCTATGTGATGTTGAAGTAGATGAGTTGAGGAGACAAGTACAACAACTGCAGCGACGTCTTGAGCGATATGGACCTTTTGATCATGATGGCTCCCATCATGATTCAGAAGGAGATTCTTCTGGGAGAGACAAAGAAGAAAATCCATTCTATGCTTCTAGAAGTGAAGCATCTTCAAATGAGTCTATTCCTCGTCGACATGCTCCACGAAATCAAGGATTTCAGCGAGATCAACTTGATGTGAAAGTTGATATTCCGGAGTTTGAAGGAAGAATGCAACTTGAGGAGTTCATCGATTGGCTTTACTTGGTTGATCAGGTCTTTAATTATAAAGATGTTCTGGATAATCGTAAAGTGAACCTATCTGCCATCAAATTGAAGAAGTACGCTTCTTTGTGGTGGGAGAATTTGAAGAAGCAGCGAGCTCGTGAAGGTAGAAATCATATTGCTACTTGGGAGAAGATGAAGAAATAGCTTAAGAGAAAATTTGTGCCGAAAAACTACCGAGAAGACATTTTCCTTAAGTTCCACAATTTTAAGCAAAAGGAGAGTTCTATGGAGGAGTACACTATAGAGTTTGATCATCTAATGATGAAAAGTGATATTGCTGAGCCAGAGGAGTAGACTATTGCTTGCTATCTTGGTGGACTGCGAATGGAAATCGGAAATGTTGTCCAACTACAACCATATTGGACTTATGCCGATCTTGTCAAGTTAGCACTAAAAGTGGAGAAACAACTTAAGGGGGCTCGTGGAAGTAGCCAACAATTTATGACAAAAAAGGGACCTTCCAACCGAGGGAGGTCTACAACCTCTAAATAAATTTTTGGAGGTAAGGCGACGAATTCTAAGTTCTCAAAGAAAGTAGGGGGAGCTAGTTCAAGTCGTCCACTTGCCGATCCTCGCAAATGTTTCAAGTGCCAAGGAATTGGCCATATTCCCTTTGATTGTCCAAATCGCAAAATTGTGACTTTTGTTGAACAAAAGGAAGAAGAAGAAGTCACTTACCTTGATAATGGAGAATCACTTGTCATTCAGCAGAGTTTGAGCATTGATCGTAAAGATGAAGATGAGTGGCTCCACACCAACATCTTTCACACATGATGTACTTCTCATGACAAAGTTTGTGAAGTAATTATCAATGGAGGAAGTTGTGAAAACGTTGTGGCTGAGGATATGGTGGAGAAATTGAAACAAAAAATGGAGTCACATCCTCAACCTTACAAGCTTCCATGGTTTCGCAAAGGGAATGAGGTAAAAGTCAATAAGCAATGTCTTATTCAATTTTTTATTGGGAAGAATTATAAGGATGAAGTGTTATGTGTTGTTGTGCCGATGGATGCGTGCCATCTACTTTTGGGTAGACCATGGCGGTATGACAAAAAAGCCATTCATGATGGCTTTAGAAACCCTTATTCTTTTGTGAAAGATGGAGTAAAGATAATCTTGGGTCCTCTTCGATTAGAGAAATTTTCCAAACCTGACAAAGGGAAGGGAAGTAAGTTACTTTCAAAATCTGAGTTTGAGAAGGTGTTGGAGTGTGCTACTAAAGCTTGTGCTCTTGTAGTATTCCAAGAAAATGAAGAAACAAATGAGCCAGCCACCCCCAATGGTGCAGCCTTTTCTTGCTGAGTTTTTTGATGTCATTCCAAAGGAGATTCCACCTGGTCTTCCTCCCATAAGATATATTTAGCATTGCATTGATCTGGTACCTGATGTTGTCATTCCTAACAAGGCAGCCTATAGGATGAGTCCTAAGGAGAATGAAGAATTGCAATGGCAGGTAGAAGAACTTTGGCTAAAGGCTTGGTGAAAGAAAGTATGAGCCCATGTGTTGTCCTGGTTCTTCTTCGCGAATGTGCGTTGATAGTAGAGCAGTGAACAAGATTACTGTCAAATATCGCTTTCTTGTTCCTCGACTTGATGATCTTCTTGATCGACTTCATGACACCACTATCTTGTCGAAGATAGATTTGCAAAGCAGTTATCACCAAATTTGAATGAGGCCAGAAGATGAATGGAAAATGGCCTTCAAGACACGGGATGGTCTATATGAATGGATGGTTATGTTGTTTGGGCTTTCTAATGCTCCTAGCACTTTTATGAGGCTTATAAATCATGTTTTTAGACCATTTATCGGACATTTTATTATTGTCCATCTTGATGATATTTTGGTATACAGCAGGCATGAGGAACAACATTTGGAGCATCTTCGACAAGTGTTCAATACTCTAAGGGAGCAGAAGTTATTTACCAATTTGAAGAAGTGCCATTTCTTTACTGAAAGCCTTGTATTCTTGGGCTATGTTATTTCTAGCAGGGGCATAAAGATGGATCCTAGCAAGATTGAAGCAATCACAAGTTGGCCTACACCTAGGTCAATCCATGATATCCGAAGTTTTCATGATCTTGCATCATTCTATCGGCAGTTCATCAAAGGATTCAGCACTATCATTGCTTCTATCACTGAATGCTTGAAAGGAGGAATATTCAAATGGATGAGTGAAGTTGAGAAGAGTTTTGAACACCTAACAAGAAAGATGACTGAGGCTCCAATAAAAAGAAAGGTGACTGAATCTTGCATGCACAGGTTCGAGATCGCATTCTCAAGCAAACTGAGAAATATAAAAAGTAAGCCAACAAGCATCGCAAGCCAGCAACTTTTAAGAAGGTGATTGGGTTTGGATTCATCTACGAAAGGAATGATTTCCTAGTGGGCGTCATGCTAAACTCATGCCTAGAGTCGATGGTCCTTTCAAAGTGATTTAATGCATTAGAGAAAATGTTTACAAGATCGAGCTCCCAGGTGACTATAGTATATCCACAACTTTCAATGTTTCTGATCTTTTGCCCTATTCTGATGAAGAGGGAGAGCAAGGCTTGAAGTCGAGTCTTTTCCAACCAGGGGGAGCACGGGAGTGTTTAAGAATCTACCCATTGAGCCCAATGAATCCCAAGACCAACCCACTATCTAGTCCAATGACTAAATCGTTTTTGAATTTGAAAAGTGATGGGACATCAAAGCTATTTAGTTAGATGATCGAGCCATCAGAGCCACTCATTTGCATTCGCACTAGAGATTGACATCACCGTGTCTAGGAGGTGCTCTTGAGCCACCAGATTGAGTCAGGCCCTGGATTGGGTCTAATCTAGTTTGTGTCATTTTTATTTTCTGCATTTTGCTTTTATTTGATCGAGTCAATTGGGTTATTTGTTTTTGTTTAGTCAAGTCAATTTGGTCAATTGTTTGTTATTGAAATCAATTGGGTTAGTTGTTCAGTCATTGGATCGATTTTGGTATGTAATCAATCGGTTGACTTAGTCAAGTGATTAAGGATCTAAGTTTGGTATGTTGTCAATTGATTAACCTAATGTAAGACCTATATAAAGGCCACCTCTCTCATAAATTAGGATATTGAATGATTGAATAAAAATCTAGCCCCCATTTCTTTCTTCTCTTCTTCCTCTTCTCTTCTTCTTCCTCCTCCTCTTTTCTTCTTCTTCTCCATTCTCTATTCTCCCTGCAATGGTCCTCCATCAGCTTGGTATCAGAGCAGGTCGGCTTTGCCCCTACTGCCAAAGCCACGATCCAGTTTCTTTTCTTTCCTCTCTCTCTCGATTTCACCAGGCCTCTCTCCCTCCCTCGATTTTCACCAAAAGAAAAAGGGTCCCTCTGTCCCTCTCGATTCTCACCAGAGGCAAAAGGGAAAACCCCTTTCGTCAGGTCCTTCCTACCGAACACCAAGCCCGCAGCCACCAATTCCACCCCTCGCTACCGGCTGCACCGCACGCCACCAGGCGCCGCCACCAGTACCCCACCGCCACTGAGGTGGGTCCCGAGAAAAGAAAGCGAAACCCCCTTCCCCAACCCATCCGCGACGCCTTCCGAGGGCCCCAACACCACTCCGCCGTCCCACAGTTCCGCCGCCCATCAATTGGATCCAAAGAGAGGAGCACTGCCGCTCCCGCTCCCGTGGTTTTGGCTCTCCACCGGAGATTGCTGCAGCCCCACGGAAGCCCGCCGTCCCAAGTCCGGCTCGGCTTACGTCCGTGCGTAGCCCATCCGGAGAGACGCCTCTTGTGACGCAATGCTGGGAGCCGCCGCTTGCTGCCGCCATGTCCGACCGCCCCTCCCTGTTGCATGTTCTACGGCTGCAGCCCTTTTCGCAACCACTGCCGCGAGGAACGGCCCGCCCTCCCGAACCGTCGGGAGGTTGAAGATGATCTGCTTAATGGGTAAGAGCCCACCTGTTAACCCACAATCTAGTAGCCCAGATCCACAACAAAAAAAAATGGTGCACGCGAGCTGCATGTGCTGGCAGTAATGAGTATTGGAGCGGGTTGCGCCCGATAACCCAAACCTTTAAAAAGTCAAAAAAAGAGGCGCATGTGACCGCATGTGCCATCCAAAAAAAAAAAG
The DNA here is from genome assembly GCF_009389715.1 of Phoenix dactylifera. Classification (NCBI taxonomy): domain Eukaryota; kingdom Viridiplantae; phylum Streptophyta; class Magnoliopsida; order Arecales; family Arecaceae; genus Phoenix; species Phoenix dactylifera. Next base: position 1,247,968 of record NW_024067680.1, on the reverse strand, counting down.
GAACAGCACATGACCGCATGTGCTGTTAAAAAAAAACCACTTACCTATTCATCTTCTCCATGACTGCCCCCGCAGCTGCCATCGTCGCCGCGCCATCGAGGCCCCCACCTCGGTTCTTCGTCGTCGTCGGAGCGTAACCGACCGAGCCACCGCCGACAGACTGTCCGAGCGCCGTCTCCTCCTCCTCTGGCTCCTAGCGCCACCTCACTGAAGCCCTCTGCTGAGTGCCTCCTTTGGTCGTCGTCTCTTCGCCGCCGAGCATCCCACCCGCGACGCCGCCGCCCGCTGTGCTCCACTCTCTCCCTCATTGCTGCCCACCACTCCCCCTTCCGCTGAGCACCCCTCTTGCTCCACCTCACCGCCCTCGGATTCCATCTCCTCTCTCCACACCTCCCTGAAACCTGCACCGCGATCAGCAACCATCGATTCGGTGCTCCCTCCGAAATTGCCACCAGCGCCCCCTCAAACGCTTTGTCCCCCTCCCGCATCTACCGGTGGAAGAACTCCATCGTGTCCAAAACCCCCACCTCTCCCTCTTCTCCATTTTTTCCCAAAACTCCCTTTCATACAACAGCCACTTCCCACCTTCTCATGGGCTTCATTTGTTCTAAGGCTTGTCTCCTTCCTCCCCCCCCTCTTACTGACCTGCGACCCACCAAGGCCCTCGGGCCCATTAGGCCACAGGCCCTTCGGGCCCAAATACCTCAGCCTCTTCTACCCACGGGCCCCCATAGGCCCGCCCACCACTTCAAAAATCGAAACCCAACCAGCCCAACTACCCCAGCCCCTTTCACACTGCAGACCCCTCTCCTTCCCCCAACCCAGTTCACAATTATCTGACTTCACCAAACCGGTTTTCATTCCCAATCCAGTTCACACCATGCCCTTCTCCCCTCCCCAATTCCATTCACACTCACGGGCCTGCTTTATTAGGTCCATTCCGTTTCCCCTTACACCATGGGTCCTGCCGCATCGGCCCGTCATCCACCAAGTTCTTGAAGTTGCAATCAAGCCTGCTGAGTTGACTGGATTCGATCCTAGCTGCGACAACTGAAGAGCCCATCAACTGCACTGCGTCCCTGATCGGTGCCCCAGCCTCCGAGCGATTCTGGTCGTCTGTTTCACGACAGGTGATAGGTTTCACTTTTTTTGGCTTGTTCATTTAATTATGTTCTAGTTCTCTTGCATGATAACCATATTTTGGAAATTTTATTTTGCTGTCAAAAATTCATAACCTAAAACATCTATTACCAAACCCATCCTATTCACCTTTTAAAAATCTTGTTACTAAATTAGCACACCCTAGCAATAGGATGTTTCTCAACATCCCACGATCAGATTACTTTAGGATCAGAACAACCGTAATACTTGATTGCAACCTAATTCTTAACTTGATTAATCTCATACCCTAACTCTAAAATAACCGAAGTTAAAATCAGCAACATTTAAATTTTAAATTACTTTGTGAAAGCTTGCTAATCTCTAAAATCATATTAGGTTGTATTGATAAGTTATCCTGCATATCTAGGGTCTCATTATCAACATTGCATCTTTAGGATTTCATTATTAACATTGCATATCTAGGTTTACATTATTGACGTTGCATATCTAGGGTTTCATTGCATGCCAACCCGTGGTGATAAGGAGTACCAAACCAATCAACCTAAAGTCCCCTTTGCTACCATGGATTCCGAAGTTCTAAAATTCCTCCAAGACTAGTTCACTGCCATACGAGCTGAAAGGGAAGAAATCAAAGAAGAGGTTCGTGAGTTCATGCGAAACTTTAGGACCCCTAAACTGCCAACCCCCGTTGCAGCCTAGCCTGAAATCGGTTTGGCCGCCACCCATAGTCTTTCCCCATACCCCTAGGAACCAAACCCAATGTTGTAGGTGTCAACAATTCGGCCGCATAGCGTCCCATTGTTCCACTAAGACCTACCTGATTACTGAACCAGAAGCTGGAAACTAAGAGGCCGAATATGTCGAAGAAGTCTATGAACCAAATATAGAAGATTATGTAAAATACTTTAAAGATGAACCCACTGGATTAGAATTTATCCAGAATGAATCCCAAAGAAAAACTATTGACCTAAGTACAAACAAACCACTTCACATCACGACGTCGAAAGGGGTAGTGAAAGATGTCAAAAGCCGATTACCCGTGTTTACCCTTGTGGCTCGAGTTAACAGTGTGGAGTCTAGCTTTGAGCACCCCGCCGCCGTAGACCTGATCCCCATATTTCATTAGCATAGAGTGTCTGAGTCTGCACAGTCATTTGCATCGCATCTACAGATCAGCAAATGCATTCACTCTAATAACTTAAATTATAAATTTCTTGCTGATTCGCACAAACATTATCAAGGGTTTAATATGGAAAATTATGTCATAGTAAGAATTAGGCATGAACGACTTTCTTTCGGAACGTTCAACAAACTGTAAGCTTGTAGTGCGCATCCATTCATAGTCCTAAAGAAAATTAAATCGAATGCATATGTTGTAGATCTTCCTGATGACTATGAAAATAGTGCGACATTTAATATTAAAGATTTAATCTCCTACAAAAAGACAACAATTATTCATTCTGACCCCTTTGTTGACACACCCACCTTTATTGAGCACCCTGACCCGGTACCTGTTGTTGAGTGGCCGCCTCCAAATTTTAGGCACGCAGAGAACAAATAGAACATATATTGGATGAGCAGGTTATATCAACCAGGAATGGTGGATACCAACGTTAAGTTGTTCGGTGGAAAGGCTGACCAGAGTCTGACATGACGTAGATTTCTAGAGCCGAGTTGCAGCGCCTTGATCCTGACCTTCTAGAGTAGTACGACAGCCGGTCAGACCTGCACTCGACGGGGTCGAGTTTTTTCCACTTGAAAAGAGTTGAAGGGGACATCAAAGCTATTCACTTAGATGATCGAGCCATCAGAGCCACTCGTTCGCGTTCACACCAGGGATTGACATCATCATGGCTAGCAGGTTTTCTTGAGCCACCAGATCGAGTCGAGCCCTAGATTGGGTCCCATCTAGTTTGTGTCATTTTTATTTTCTGTATTTTGCTTTTGTTTGATCGAGTTAATTTGGTCGTTTGTTTTTGTTTAGTCAAGTCAATTTGGTGAGTTGTTTGTTATTGAAGTCAATTGGATTAGCTGTTGAGTCATTGGATTGATTTTGGTATGTAATCAATCGATTGATTTAGTCAATTGATGGAGAATCCAAGTTTGGTATGTCGTGAATTGATTGACCTGATGTAAGGCCAATATAAAGGCCACCCCTCTCATGAATTAGGGTATTGAATGATTGAATAAAAATCTAGCCCCCTTTTCTTCCTTCTCTTCTTCCTCTTCCTTCTTCTTCCTCCTCTTTTCTTCTTCTTCTCCCTTCTCTATTCTCCCTGTAGTGGTCCTCCATCAGCTTGGTCCTCTATCAAAAAGCTCTGTCTCTAGTTTCCAACGCATCTCGGTATGCTATTGAAGCAACTACGGAACATGTCGGGCGATCCGTCAGAAAGAAAGGTTTGAAGTCAGTTGTCATGAAAGCGAAAGGACCTACTTATTTCAAGAAAAAGAATAAAGTGAGCTTGAGCTGGGCACAAAGTGATTCATCATGCTCAAACATGAACCGATCGCTCGTTGGTGCAAGGCTTGCAGGATGTTATGGAAATTCATGTTTTTCTTTACTTTCTTTGTTTTTTCAAGAATTAGGTGCATTAATTTTATTTAATAGTTGTTGGAAAGTAGCAAACTTTAATTACCCATGCTTAACTTAGGGCATTAATCTTATTTAATAGTTGTTGGGAAGTAGTAAGCTCTAATTACCTATGCTTGGAGGGTTGTTCCGAGTTTTAATTACCTATGCTTGGAGGGTTGTTCCAAGTTTTAATTACCCATGATTGGAGGGTTGTTCCAAGTTTTCCTATTTAAACCCCTTCATGCTAATGAAATTTGCAGACTTGAGTTGATTATCAAATTGAGCCTTTGGCTTGTGAAGAAGAGCTTCTTCTTAAAGTCTTATCCTTCGGTGGATTTCGATAGGTGGCGAATTCTTGCTCTGTATCCCTTGTGAGTTTCCTTAAGGTTGTGATTTCTATATCCCTTTGGCATTCTTGCTCGGGTGGTGAGCTTATCTTTCCTTTGGGTGGTGATATCTGTATCTCATTAGAATCCTTTTTTTTATCCTTTTATTTATTATTACTGTCCGTTATTTTTCCATATCATAGTTGCTCGGTATTATACCTACCTAGTTACTTTGTTGTCCAAGGGTTAAGCATTTCAAAGTTTGTCATAACCATGTTTTGTGTCGTCAATGAAAAGATAGGATGACAACTAAACTCTCTCTCGCTCTCTCTCTCTCTCTCTCTCTCTCCTTTCCTAAACAAAATGTTAGACTAAGGTGGCAATGTCCCAAGCATCTCCACGGAAGCTGTACCTATTGTATTTGCTCAAGCCTTCACCTAAACTCTATAAACAGCATAACATTCCTTTATAGACATAAATAACTGAAAGTTGGACTGTATGTATGCATAAAGAAAAAATATACATGAATCAGAAGATACTTCACCAAAAGATTATGTAGTTTATGCCTCGAAAAAAAAAAGTTAGATAAAAAGTCATCTGAATCTTCTAAATGGAAGTGCTTCAATTGTTTGTAGTTTTCACATATTATAAACTAAAAGATCCTACATCGGCTAGACTCGTTTCAGAGCCTGGACATATAAGGTGGTTGTCTCCAAATCCTGCAAATGCATTTTGGCTGAAAAACAAAACCGGGGAGGAGTCTGAGCAGCGTGTGTGCGCGCGTGCGGGCTCCGGAACCAGACAATATCTGGCAGGGGAGCCCCATGTTCCCCCTCATGTGGCCCCCATATGGGCACTGGGTGCCTCACCTGCCCCGCACAAGCGGGGGTGTGATATTTGGTATTAGAGCCGAGGACGGCTCTAGTCGGAGGGTGGGTGAATGAAAATTATACATCGGCTAGACTCGTTTCAGAACCTGGACATATGAGGCGGTTGTCTCTAAATCCTACAGACGCATTTTGGATGGAAAACAAAATTGGAAAAAGATCTGAGCGGTGCGTGCGACGCCCGTGCGGGCTCCGAAACCGGACAATATCTGGCAAGAGAGCCCCGCGGTCCTCCCCTCATGCGGCCCCCACGTGGGCACTAGGTGCCTCACGTGCTCTGTGCAGGCGAGGGCGTGACAATAACACTAGTGCTGATTTAAGTGGACAATTCATTACCTTCAACAAGAATTTTTCATTGTATCTGTTTTGACATCGGTACCGAAAGGAACTAATTGTCGCTCTTTTATCCATTGACAAGGTTTTTTTGAGGAAAATATTCTTCACAAAGTTAATGGAACTTATGTCTTAAAAAATTCTAAATGGATGTACTTTAAATTATTTAAGTTTTGCACACTATTAGCACTGTCACAAGTGCGCAATTCATTACGGTCAACAGAAATTTTTTATGGCACATGCAACCAACATAGGGATGGAATTAAAGGAACTAACTATTACTCTTTTATTCATTGACAGGGTTCTTTAAGGAAAATATTCTTGACAAAGTTAATGACACTAACTAAAGATGGCAAGGCTTAACCGTTTAATTTGTTTAAGTTGACTCAACCCATTGTAGGTTAGACTAAGTTATCTGTTTAATAAAATAGTCAGAGCGGACTCTGGTCAACAGATTTTTAATCTATTTTGTATCCCGCCTGTCTTTAATATGTTAAAAAAGGTGCCAGGCTAGTGTACATCGACGAGCCTACCATTCCCATCCTTAAAATTGAAACTAAGGTCCCAATAGGTTGCTGACCCCGATCAGGTAAAGCCTTTCTATGTTATTGGGTTTCTGCCAAAGATCCAAAGTAAACAAGCGATTGAATACTGAGAGGATCGAAGTACAACTCTTAGAAGAAATTCCACTACGAGGAACCATTGAGCCTGCACTTACGGGGATAGAGACATAACCAAGCTCAACATCCAAGTCCTCTTCTTTCAGTGGCCAAGTTCCACATTCTACTGATAACAGAGAAAAGGCCATCTGCCTTCCACCAGTTGAATCCATGGCCTTCTTGTTAAACTGGAATTCTGCCTAATATAAGTCTAACAAAGAAGAGCCGAACTCTTGAAAACCCACACTACTTGAACCTTATAAATATATCAAGGATAGCAAGCCTTCTAACCAGCAGCTGAGTTAATCTCTAAAGTTTGTTAAAGATGCAGTCCATCGAGAGCAAATGGATGGCGATGTTTCTGCTGCTGTTTGTGGCAGTCACAATGGAAATGGGAGGAGCCTGGCCCCAAGACAAGGTTACTTGTCCCATGAAAGGAAGCCCATGCTTTGGTAAATTTGTCAGATGCCCAAAGGAGTGCCCACACATCAAACCGAGACACCCGAGGGCCAAAGCTTGTTTCATGGACTGCCGCTCCCCCAAATGTGAGGCTGTGTGCCGAGGTAAGCATGGCTTCTTTAACGAGCTCTCTCAACTCTCCATTGGTCCTCTTGAATTCAGCTAACGAATAGAGGAACTAACTTCACTAAAAAAAAAAAAGTCAATGTTCTGCATGGTGTGAAAACTCCATTTAATTGCAAGATCGCTATCAAATTGCAGTTTGCCACAAACCCAACTGCGAAGGCCCAGGGTCTGGTTGTCATGACCCTCGCTTCATTGGTGCTGACGGTGCTGTATTCTATTTTCATGGGAGAAAGGATGAGCACTTCAGCCTGGTCTCCGACCCTCACCTCCAGATCAATGCCCGCTTCATTGGCCTCCGGCCTGCCGGCAGGACCCGCGACTTCACTTGGATTCAAGCTCTTGGGTTCATGTATGGTTCTCACAACTTCACTGTCGAGGCAGCTCATGTAAAGCAATGGAGCAACGACGTTGATCACCTGAAGTTCTCTTACGATGGAAAGCCTTTGCTGGTCCCAGAAGGACACCTCTCCCATTGGAAGTCACCAGATACAGAGCTGACTCTGGAGAGGACTGGAACCAGAAACAGCATCATGGTCGTGCTTGAGGGGATTGCAGAGGCCATGCTCAAGGTGGTTCCAATCACCAAGGAAGATGATGAGTTACACAACTATCAGATACCATCAGATGATTCCTACGCACATTTGGAGGTGCAGTTCAGATTCTTTGGGCTCTCACCCCAAGTGGAAGGAGTTCTGGGAAGAACATACCGTCCTGACTACGAGAATACGGTAAAGCGAGGCGTGCTGATGCCTGTAGTTGGTGGAGAAGACAAATATAAGACTTCATCACTCCTCTCTGCAGACTGCAAGCTGTGTTCGTTTTCTCTCAAGGAAGATAACGAGATAGAGTTGCGCATCCTGCGCTGAAGATAGAACATCCCAAAAAAGTGAAGTAAATTTGCAATAAGAGAGATTATTTATATATATTGTCTTGAGAATAAAAGATGTGTGAATCACGTCGATAAACATAAGTGCCTGTGTCTTTAGTCTTTACAAAATGGGTGTTTGCCATGTAATCTATAAGAGCATCACTTGGAAGCACAAAATATGAGATTGATGCATATGATTTTATGTTTGTTACAATTTGCATTGAGGATTGACATTTCTACGAAACCAAGGACTCCAAGTACCGGCCTGGGAGTGGTCTGGACCGGCCGCTTGGCACGTGAGTCGGGAGAGAGACTCGGGAGTCTTCTTCCTCTCCGAGTCCGACTAGGAGAGGGAGGTTATGACCAGGAACTCCAGCTGGTCAAAACCCAAGCACGTAGAACTCCAGCTGGCCCAGGAAGTTCACCTATATAAAGCCTACCCCTCTTCCATCCGTTTGTCGCTCTTAATCATCGATCAATCGCCGGCAAGATCCGTCCAAGCCCCCGGTTCCCCGTTGAGTGTTTCCGACGAGCCACCGCCGATTCGTCGTTGGAACGAGGTGAGCCACCTCACCTTCTTTTATCAAGTTTTCTGAGTCCCTCAGCTGTCGCCAATGGCCTGATTAGAGTTTTCTGAGTCCCCGGTTGCCGACCACCGCCGGCCGCTGCTCATGTTCGAGACTGCCGCCCTAGCTGCCGGGTGGGGGAACTGCTGTGGGCCGTCGTCCCTCGGCACTTTCATGGCGGGTTGAGAAGGAGAGGGCGAGAGATTCTCCCCTGTTTTGAGCAGAGGAGAGGGCTCTCTCTCTCTTCTTTCCTCTCTCTCTCATGTTTCTCTTTCTTTATCACCCTTTCTCTCTCTTTATCATTCTTTTTCTCTTCGGATACTTTAGGACTAGGAGAGGTCCAGATATTTTGGTAAACCCAAGTTGACCAAAAGACCTAGAAGGTGTCTCGGGCTAGTGTGACCATGAAGGGCCTAAATCAGTAAAATAATGATTGATCGAAAATTTGGATAAAAATGAAAGATAAAAAAAATATAAAACAACTGTAGGTTAATATCTTGCATATTTTTTGGAATGGGTTATATGTTTGATGATATACATTTATATAAGCATATTTTATTGAACTATGTTGAATAATCGATATAAAGCTTTATAATTTTTGTCTGAATTTTGATGAGAACTGTAGTTAATTCCTTATTCGTTCATCTTAGGCCTTGCGTGATCTCTGGAAGTACTTTTTGAAAAAATACGTATCCTCTCTCTCCAAGTTAAGATTGCCCCTCAACTTACAACTCAGCCTATCTCACTAACCATGAAAGCCACAAAAAGAATACAGAAGAAGCAGTGGAGAGCTAAAACTACTACAAGCATCAAGTCTCTTCCACATGATCTCATCGTAGAGATCGTTGCTCAGCTAGTTTCATTGTCTTCAACACCAGTATCCGATCTCGAAAACCTACAGATGACGTGAGTTTTATAGCAATATCCATGCTTTATCTATTTCTTTGTTTCATGATGAACATTAATTAAATACTAAGTTCTTGAGATGTGCTGCATCGCTTAACGTTGTTGTAGGTGCAAGATGTTTAGAACGGCATCAAAAGCAAAGTTGGTTGGACAACATATTTCTTTGGAGAAAGAATGGAGCATGCATTGGTGGAACAAGGAGCGTTACTTCGCTATTCTCAATAGTTGCGCCGCAGCCGGAAATCTTAAAGCTTGTTTTATACTTGGACTGGTACGTAGACTATCAACTCCATCTACCCATGCTTTACATTGCTATATTTCTTCTTGCAAGTTAAGACTTCTAGATAACGTTTCACACGGAAAATATAAAAGATCACAACAATAACAGGCCTTTGACAAAGTTCAACTTGGGATTTGTTCCAGCCAATTGCATCAGTGGAGAACACAATGTAGAAGTCTCACTCACCTTTTTTTTCCTTCTTTTGAGTGAATAGACAATATAGAAGTTGCCAGTGTAGAAAGGGCCAAAGATATATATTCTGATATGATGATCAATAATAACAACCCTTTTATGAGAGTGTATATCTAATAATACCCACTCCTGAGCCTATAGACGTGCAAGAATTTTTGAGAATAGAGATCCAAATAAGACCAAACACGGTGCATGGATTTACGAACATAGGAGGAGCACCTTTGAGAGCTGCATGGTAAATTGATAGTTATTTTTTCTTAGTAGTCTAACTCTTAAATTTCTTCTAATCAATGTTTTTCAGGAGAATGTCTTCAATCTGGAAAGCCTGAACTTAGGGTTACGCTATCTCGAGAAGGCGATGGTCGGTGGCCACGATGCCGCAACGTACACAATGGGCATCCTACTCTTTGGCGATCACCGGACTCGGCAGATTGGCATGGAATACCTGAACAAAATTGGAGTTGTTTCTGGTGGAACTGAGGATTCTGAGAGGATGAAGTTTCAGAACCCCTACTTCGAGCAGTGCCGGAGGCAGGTCATAGAATCTGTACGGAGGATTACCATGAAGAGATGGTCACCACGGCAGATTGAACGGTGCACAAGTCCAACGTGTGGTCGGGTGGAGGGATGGGAAGAACGTCAAAGCTTTTGCAGTGAGCTTTGCAAATGGACTTCCGAGTATTTTCAATTCTATACACAAGTCTGATGTCAAACTTCCGCATGTCCTTTGCTTTTAGTGTCTTTCATTCTTTCAATCTACGTACGTAGTGTTTTAAATTTATTAAATCCCAGCTGGTGTTCGGTCTTCCCCTAATAGATTCTTTTGTATTCAATTGCTGTTATTATTTTGTCATAATTTCAATAATATTATCTTTTTATTCTTGTTAATTTTTAGTATATCTTAAAATACAATGATCAAAGGACTGAAGGAGTAGATTTAGTTATAGTGAATCCCTTCGGGCCTCAATTTGGATGCTGGGGATCTTGCACGCTTCTTACAAAAAGATTTAGTTATCTACCACGAAAAAAAAAGAGAGAAAATTTTGGCAACTATAAGAATTGATATTAACTTCAAAGGAAGAAATGATGTCTTGCTAATTTAACACGCACAAGCAACAATCATTAAGGGTTTACTCTCCGTTGGATTAAGCATTGGCCCTACAGGGACTATGGAGTAAGCCTTCCTTCTTTACCCTCCAGAAATTTATGGTGAATGACGCATAACTCAACGTGATTTTCTGATCATAGGCCCTTCCAAAGAACTTAGGTTCGAGCTCACTTCAACGTTACCCATTAATCCTAGAAGTCTTATCATGAATAACACAGAACTCAATCCCTCCCCAAAAAAGTTGCCCAGAGCAGCCAATTGAATACATACTAGTTTGACACTTTCTGGCGTTCTCTTAGTTTTGGAGGCGGATCAGCGATTCATATGCTTTGGAATCGAGAAAGTAAAGCGCGTTCAAACTCTTGCAGAACCTCTCTGCACCCTCCAATCCTTCGCCTCCTATAAAAGTTTTAAGAAGACGATCACTTTCTCTTAATCTAACTTCTACGTACGTACTTGTCCTGTTTGACCATTAAAACTGCATTTTGTGACCATTTTAGAGCCAACCTCACCCTCGTGGCTCTTCTACTAGTTTCCTAAGAACAACTCGCACGCCCTCAAGTCAATTCTTGCAACCTTCTCTGAGGCCCTTTCCCAAAGTGATTCAGCTTCTTCAACCATGCTCTTCCTTGAGTAGACTCTAATCATCAAATTCATCAACTTCAGATCATAGGCTACCTAAAACTCTGCTCCCTCTCCTCGTAGCATTGCTACAAGCCGTCAATATCATTCACTTCAGTAAGAGCCTGAAGCATGGTGAGATAGCACAAACTGGTGAACTTCTGAAAGGTGGTTTTCTAAAATAATTATTAAATTGTTAGGATAAATTACAAATCATCTTGAAGTTTATGTATATTATCCCCATACGCAATATTTTATAAAACCAACGCTTACAACCATTTAAATTAGTAGCGTTACTGGAACTATTTACCTAAGTAAAAAACCAAAATTGCCCCCAAACAAATAAGGAAACCAACTTTTCCGTACAAAAGGGAGCAACTTGACAGCCTAAACGGTGTGAACTAAGTTAAATCAGATGCCAAATTTAAATCGGAAACAATTTGGACGGTAAACTAATTGGGTTAATAGATGTGATATATTTACCTTATGTTTGCACCGGCCATGGCCAAATCTAATTGCGAAGACTCATCGATCTAGTCTAGATGTAAACTGGACATGACCCAAGCCATGGGCTTATATATCTGCTATGCATTTCTTGACACATCCTACAATAATTTAGGTCTAGTCAGGTATCCATTTGGGAGTTAGCTTTAATCATAATAATAGATCAGGGCATGAGACCGAATTTGTGAACCTATGATATACATTGTGTTAGATGTATGCCCTAGAAGCCAATTTTAGCTGACACATTATTAATTCTGGGACATAATTTGTATTTGACTTTATTATTATTGAATAAATAAAAGGCATCTTTTTCATTCATATTGTTTATGTGTCTATGAATCGTCCAAGGAATTAATAAGATGATGATGCATATTCTCAAGAGTTGAGAATTTGAGCCATGTATCATTGGTGATTAATTTTTGAATGCTCCTGATCGATGGATCATCACGAGGGCGGTGATCGATCCGATGAGATCAGTGCACACATTACTTTCCTTATGGATGGACGAGACTCGAGTCCACAGTGTGGCGACACTGAAGTGATAGTGCAGGTGCTTGTTACAGAACAAGGGTACTGAGCGTGACCAAGACAAGAAGTCACTTGGATGTCTATCCACTCGTCAGTGACTTGCTTGATGTTGCAGTAGTATGACTGGTCCTTTGACCTGCGGTGCTTCAGCTACTCACAGTGAGGTTATTGTAGTTTGACTACACGTATACATTGTCTCTAGTCATATCGGTCCTTGTAGTGTAGATTGGCTGCATTAAGTTCACTGTAGGAGTAGGGTATGCACTTACATGGAATCTATCGACCTTGATAGAAGAGGAGTGATCCTATGTGATTTGTTAGACTGAGTTCTAAGACCTTGGCCAGGGCAGTAATATAAAGTGGAGAAAGAATTTTTCACTATCGAACTCGAGTCGAATAAATCTTGACATATGACAGACGAAGGGGTTTGACGAGTTATCCATGACCTCCGGACTGTAGGGATCCACGATAGTAGGACTGTATCACACGATAACTGCACCTAGAGGTTCATAATTCTATTCTACTGGGTAGCTACTACATGCTGCTAGGTGTCACTGGTGGATAGTGGGACTCACAGGGATTATCTCGATGATCGATAAACCCTAATGAGTAGAGTTGGAATCGTTCCAACCCATGGAAAGAAGTTTTCAAGGATATTGTGATAGAGATCGCAATATATCTCACTACCAGTCAGAATAGAACCTATGGGGTCACACACACTAGAAGTATTGACCGATTCGATGGTTGAATCGTGATTAGGAATCACAAGTAATCAATTCGATTGATATTCAGTTGAAGAAGAAACAAAGGGAATTAATTAATTGGACTTAAACACAAATCCTACTTCGAGTAGGATTCCTAGAATCCTAATTGGATTAGGACTGGAAATCCTAGTTGGAGTAGGACTGGGATTCCTACTTGGAATAGGATTCCTACAATCCTAATTAGATTAGGAGTTTTGAATTAAAATTGGATTCCTACTTGGAGTAGGATTCCTAGAGTCCTAATCGGATTAGGACTTCGGATTCAAATTAGAGTCCTAATTGGATTAGGACTAAAATTAAATATGTCCTAATTTGGATTAGGATTTCTTAAGTCACAATTAATTATTAATCTAATGAATCAATAAGACTCCTAATTGGATTAGGATTGAAGAATTCAATTGAGTCAAAATTGATTTAAGTTCTAATTGGATTAGGACTTACCTAGATTGGATCCAAATTGGTTCACCCTTGGGCTAAGCCTAATTGGATTAGGGCTTGACCACATTAGGGCATTCCAAACCCTACTTAATGTGGATTAGGGTTTACCATGAGGAGGGGCGTACGCCCCTCCCCTTTCCATGTGGTGTGGGGTGAAGAGAGGGGGCCGGCGCCCCCTCTTAGGAAATAACTCTAGGGCTTCTAAATTATAGGAGCCCTAGATGGCTATAAAAAGGGAGCAAAGGGGCCGGCGCCCTAATCAAGTTGAATCCCTCTTCCTCCAAGCCGTGGCCACCCCTCTCCCTTTCCTTGGTTCAGCCGCAAGCAAGAAGAGGAAGAAAAAGAAGCTTGGCGGCCTCCTCCCTCCTCCTTTGCTTCACCAACGCAGGGAAGAAAAGAAAGGCTGCAGGGCCTTCGTTCCTCTTCCTCTATCCCTCCTTCTTCTTCCTCCTTTTAAGCACATTCAAGAGTTGAAAGAAAGAGAGGAGATCAGCCATCAAAAGAAGTCTTTGCAAGGGAGCTAGCACCCCGGGAAGACTAGAGAGCTTTGATCGGATCTCTGCTTCGTGTGGATACCCGTAGAGGCCGGACACTTGAACGGCTTCAAGCGAACCCTCTTCCTAAAATCACGAACTCAGATTTGCGGTGATCATCTACCCGCACAAGATGAAGATCTGATCTTCAAATTAGTTTAAAAGTTTTTAATCCTTATCTAACTACGAACGGTTCATGAAACAACGTTCATGCGATGAACGTCGATCCCGCTTATGTCGATTCCGCTGCCATCTGAATTTTTTTTAAATTTCAGCGGCATGATCGGGGTTTTCTAACAGTGGTATCAGAGCTTAGGCTTCGTAGATTAAGGTAAGGATTAATTATTAGTAGGCTTATTAGATCTGAAAATTGAAAGATTATGCATGCTGAAAATTTTCTGCATGCAGATTTTTTCTAGGGTGCTGATTTTTGCATGCTGATTTTTATATGAAAAGATGATGATTCTAATTGCATTGTTAATGAGATTACAAAGTTTAGAATCATGATTAGCATGATCAACAACCTATGTCATGAGATAATCAGTTAGTTTTCATATCTGAAAATTATAATTGTTGCATATGGTGATGATCATAGGATTCAAACCCTTTTGGTATCGAATGTAATGACCTGCGATGTGATCTGTAATGTCATGTAATTTTTCAGATGCTTGCATGCATCTTATTTAATGTTTTGAGAGGCCTGCGTGCCTCCTAAAATGAGATGTAATTTATTATTATTTTTATTTTACATCTGGTTGTATTTCTGTGATGTGATGTACGTCAACGATCAAGTTGAAGACAAGGCATGAGATGAACAGGTGATCTAAGCGGTTGATGGCGATTGGATCAAGAGTTGATCAAGGATCGAATCAAGGAGGCTTGGAACCAATTCAAGAGTTGAAGACCAGTTGATCGATTGACGTGCATGTGCTTGTAATACGACCTAACTAGAATCCATGATCATCACCTATTTAAAGTTTAGCTTTAATTATTGCTGCGATTATAACTGCCTGCAATGTGCCGTTTGCATGTGATGTGAATGAGAGTCGGGTAGATAGGTTTACATGTGATGTAGCAAACCCAATTGAGACCTAAATTAAAACCTCCTCAATCAAGTCGAGAGTGAACCGACATGGGCAAGTCATATTAGATTAATTGATCTAATTGGTGTCTAGGAAAGCATGAAAGGTGGTTACTTAATTAGGACCTTACTCTCTGAGTAAGGGGAGCCTCCCACCTGCTTACCTGGCCAATTGTTCGATTACCTCTTATGAAGAGCTCAAGTTGCAAACACTAAGACCTAATTAACCAATATTAAGTCAACAGGTCTTCCACTGTAGTAGAGCTGCTAAGGCCTTTTTGATGTTGATTTGTCTCGGCTGGACACAGTGGTCAAGTTGCATCGGGGGGCTGGACCTCTCTATAGACATGAGATGTTGTAGGGTAAAGGTGGGGTTGGGCACCAATAACTGTTAGGTGAGGACCCAATGACGACTTTATTCCTACGGTTATACGGTGGGTCTGACTTAACTAAGAAATGGGACCAATAACTGTTAGGTGAGGTCTTCATGGCTTAGAGACCAAGTTGCACTGCAACATGCTTGAGAAGCATTGTACAAGAGTTGTACACTCATCCATCTATGTGTCACCAATAACTGTTAGGTGAGGTGCCATGTAGATTGGTGAGACTGCAGTACCTACTAGAAACCCTAGTCGCGTAGAATTTCCGTTTTCCTACCAGGGGAGTGTGAGGAATTCGAGAAAATAGTGGGAAGTACAGTCGTTCTAAAAGACCTTAGAACAGATTAAGGATCAAGTACAAAAGTCTAACTAGAATCTTTACTCTCTGCAGATCATAATGTCAGCCTCAAACCCTTTGACCCGTATTCTTGAGACCAACTGATTGACCGGTACAAATTACAAGGACTGGCTAAGAAACCTCAAAATTGTTTTGAACTGCGAGAAAATAGGCTATGTGCTCGACAATAACATCCCCGCATTACCAACACGTCCGACCGCTGATCAGCGTACGACGCATGAGAAGTGGACAGACGATGACACTAGGGTCAAGTGCTATATCATGGCATCCATGTCCAATGAACTACAATGCCAGCATGAAAATATGAAGACTGCTAGGGACATACTGGCACACCTGCAAGAGTTGTATGGTGAGCAGAGTCGCACAGCTCATTTTGAAGTGTCCAAGAGGCTCTTCAAAGCAAAGATGCGCGAGGGGCAGTCCGTTCATGATCACGGTCTGACTATGATCAAGGACCTAGAGGAGCTTGAGAAGCTCGGTATGAACATGCACAAGGAATTGCAAGTTGATCTGATCCTTCAATCCCTTCCTGATTCATTTGGTCAGTTTATAGTAAACTACCACATGAATAAGATTGAATGCACTAAGACTGAACTGATAAATATGTTGGTAACTGCTGAGAGAGCCTTGAAAGGTTCAAGAGGCAATGTCCTTGCTGCTGAGTTGACTTCTGGTTCCAAGAGAAAGTCTACTTGGAAGAAAAAGAAGCCTGCTAAGAAGCAGAAGAAAGACAAAAAGCCAAAGAAGGAAGTTCAAAAGAAAAAGGCTAACGACAAAGGAAAATGTTTCCACTGCAATGTCGACGGCCACTGGAAGAGAAACTGTCCTTCATACCTCGAGAGCCTGAAGAATAAGAAAGGTGACACACCTTCAGAAGGTATAGACTTGCTCATAATTGAAACTAATCTAACGGTTTCTTGTACTTCTAGTTGGGTTATAGATTCTGGTTCTAGTGCTCATTTGTGCACTACCATGCAGGATCTAAAGGAAAGTAGAAGGCTGGCGGAAGGTGCGGTAACCCTTAGGGTTGGCAACGGGGCAAAAGTTGCTGCTGTGGCTGTGGGCACCTACCATCTGCGACTACCGTCTGGTTTTAGTTTATTGCTTAGAGACTGCTATTATGTACCTGCTGCTAGCAGAAATTTGATTTCTGTTTCATGTCTAGCACAGGAAGGTAATGTTTTTACTTTTGACAAAGACTGTTGTTCTATTTATTTCAGAAATAAAATAGTTGCACGTGGTTTTATGATTGACAGTCTCTATCATTTGCATATGGATGTATCTATAAATGTTTCTGAGCAAGAAGTGAGTGCCAAAGGATCCAAAAGATCCAGAGATGAGATAAACCAAAAATATTTGTGGCACCTCAGACTTGGCCATATTGGAGAGGATAGGATGAACAAAATGGATAAAAATGGGCTTCTCGGCTCATTGACTTCCGAGTCATATCCAGTTTGCGAGTCCTGTCTTTAAGAAAAAATGGCTAGATTGCCCTTTGTAGGACATGGGGAGAGGACCACTGAAATACTTACCCTAGTACATACAGATGTATGTGGCCCATTCGATGTGCTAGCCAGGGGACGTTATTCGTACTTCATTACCTTTACCGATGATTATTCACGGTATGGGTATGTGTATCTTATGAGACACAAGTCTGAATCTTTTGAAAAGTTCAAAGAGTTCAAGAATGAAGTAGAAAAACAAACTGGAAAACTTCTTAAGGCACTTCGATCAGATCGAGGAGGAGAATACCTTAGTGGGCAATTCCGGGACTATCTCAAGGAAAACGGCATAGTCTCACAGTGGACACCTCCGGGTACACCTCAACTCAACGGAGTGTCAGAGAGGAGGAATCGGACCCTATTGGATATGGTCAGGTCCATGATGAGCTTCACTGATTTACCTATGTTTCTTTGGGGAGATGCCTTACTTACCGCAGTATATCTACTTAATAGAGTTCCCTCTAAATCCGTTCCTACCACACCGTATGAGATATGGCATGGTAAGAAACCAAATCTTGGTCATCTCAAGATTTGGGGATGTCCGGCCCACGTCAAGAGACTACAGGCAGACAAACTAGAGGCTAGGACCATAAGTGCTCGTTTTATAGGATATCCTAAAGAGTCATTAGGATACAATTTTTACGTCTCAGAGGATCACAATGTGTTTGTGAGCCGTCATGCCATCTTCTTGGAAAACCAGTTTATCCTTGATAGAGGCAGTGGGAGGAAAATTGAGCTTGAAGAGAAAGTCTCTGAAAAGCAACGAGTCATGAATCCTATCGAACCCATTAATACAGAGCCAGTACACGATGTCCCTCAACCACCTCGTAGATCAAGTAGGGTCTCCCATCCTCCCGATAGATACTTAGGTATACTAGAAGAGAATACCGAGGAAATGTTCCTAGTGGGAGATAGGGATACCGAGGATCACACGCAGGATCCCAAAACCTACGACGAGGCGATATCTGATATCGATTCCGAGAAATGGTTGGAAGCTATGAAGTCAGAGTTAGACTCCATGCATTCCAACCAAGTCTGGACCTTAGTAGATCCACCAGAAGGTATTGTACCTATTGGATGCAAATGGATCTACAAAAGGAAGATAGGTTCGGATGGAGAGGTAGAGACCTATATGGCAAGGCTTGTGGCGAAAGGGTATAGTCAACGCAAGGGCATTGACTATCTGGAGACCTTTTCACCTGTAGCCATGCTGAAATCCATCCGAACATTGCTTGCCATTGCAGCATTTCATGATTATGAAATCTGGCAGATGGATGTGAAAACAACTTTCCTAAATGGATATCTTGATGAAAACATCTATATGAAACAGCCTTTGGGTTTCACTTCCAGTGATGGAGATCACAAGGTCTGCAAGCTGCAAAGGTCCATCTACGGACTAAAGCAAGCATCTCGGAGATGGAGCACTCGTTTTCAATGACGCAATCAAAACGTTTGATTTTATCAAAAACGAAGAGGAACCGTGTGTTTACAAAAAGGTTAGTGGGAGCGCTGTCGTATTTCTCGTACTGTACATGGACGACATCCTCCTGATAGGAAATGATATTCTCATGCTAACCTCGGTCAAGGTCTGGTTGTCAAAAGAATTCTCCATGAAAGACCTTGGGGAAGCATCCTATATTTTGGGAATTAAGGTCTATAGAGATAGATCTAAAAGGATGCTTGGCCTATCACAGAAGATGTACATAGAGGAAGTGCTGAAAAGGTTCAGCATGGAAAACTCTAAAAGGGGTCTCTTACCCCTAAGACATGGAATTCATCTCTCCAAGAAGATGTGCCCCAACACATCTGAAGAGATTCAACGCATGAGCAAGATCCCTTATGCATCGGCAATAGGGAGCCTCATGTATGCCATGCTATGTACACGACCTGATATAGCTCTTGCTGTGAGTGTCACAAGCAGATATCAGTCGAATCCAGGTGAAGAACACTGGACAGCGGTGAAGAATATTCTTAAGTACTTGAGAAGAACTAAAGATTTATTCTTAGTCTTTGGAGGATCATCAGAGTTAAAGGTAGAAGGGTACACAGATTCAGACTTCATGACTGATGTCGATGATAGGAAGTCAACATCTGGATATGTGTTCTTGTGCAATGGTGGTACGGTGAATTGGAAGAGTTCTAAACAACCGATCATTGCTGATTCTACTATGGAAGCTGAATACATCGCCGCCTCTGAAGCTGCTAAGGAAGGCTTCTGGTTCAAGAAATTCATTGCGGAATTGGATGTAATGTCATCAGATGCCATAACACTCTACTGCGATAATAATGGCGCCATAGCTCTTGCTAAGGAGCCAAGGTCTCATCAGAAGTCCAAGCACATAGAGCGGCGCTTCCATCTCATACGCGACTATGTTGAGAAGAAGTATGTCGAAGTGCAGAGAGTAGACTCCGCGAACAACGTGGCAGACCCATTCACTAAACAGCTAAGTCAGCAAAAGACTGAAGCCCACCTTGAGAAGATGGGACTAAGATATATGACTGATTGGCTTTAGTGCAAGTGGGAGATTGTTAGATGTATGCCCTAGAAGCCAATTTTGGCTGACACATTATTAATTCTGGGACATAATTTGTATTTGACTTTATTATTATTGAATAAATAAAAGGCATCTTTTTCGTTCATATTGTTTATGTGTCTATGAATCGTCCAAGGAATTAATAAGATGATGATGCATATTCTCAAGAGTTGAGAATTTGAGCCATGTATCATTGGTGATTAATTTTTGAATGCTCCTGATCGATGGATCATCACGAGGGCGGTGATCGATCCGATGAGATCAGTGCACACATTACTTTCCTTATGGATGGACGAGACTCGAGTCCACAGTGTGGCGACACTGAAATGATAGTGCAGGTGCTTGTTACAGAACAAGGGTACTGAGCGTGACCAAGACAAGAAGTCACTTGGATGTCTATCCACTCGTCAGTGACTTGCTTGATGTTGCAGTAGTATGACTGGTCCTTTGACCTGCGGTGCTTCAGCTACTCACAGTGAGGTTATTGTAGTTTGACTACACGTATACATTGTCTCTAGTCATATCGGTCCTTGTAGTGTAGATTGGCTGCATTAAGTTCACTGTAGGAGTAGGGTATGCACTTACATGGAATCTATCGACCTTGATAGAAGAGGAGTGATCCTATGTGATTTGTTAGACTGAGTTCTAAGACCTTGGCCAGGGCAGTAATATAAAGTGGAGAAAGAGTTTTCCACTATCGAACTCGAGTCGAATAAATCTTGACATATGACAGACGAAGGGGTTTGACGAGTTATCCATGACCTCCGGACTGTAGGGATCCACGATAATAGGACTGTATCACACGATAACTGCACCTAGAGGTTCATCATTCTATTCTACTGGGTAGCCACTACATGCTGCTAGGTGTCACTGGTGGATAGTGGGACTCACAGGGATTATCTCGATGATCGATAAACCCTAATGAGTAGAGTTGGAATCGTTCCAACCCATTGAAAGAAGTTTTCAATGATATTGTGATAGAGATCGCAATATATCTCACTACCAGTCAGAATAGAACCTATGGGGTCACACACACTAGAAGTATTGACCGATCCGATGGTTGAATCGTGATTAGGAATCACAAGTAATCAATTCGATTGATATTCAGTTGAAGAAGGAACAAAGGGAATTAATTAATTGGACTTAAACACAAATCCTACTTCGAGTAGGATTCCTAGAATCCTAATTGGATTAGGACTGGGAATCCTAGTTGGAGTAGGACTGGGATTCCTACTTGGAATAGGATTCCTACAATCCTAATTAGATTAGGAGTTTTGAATTAAAATTGGATTCCTACTTGGAGTAGGATTCCTAGAGTCCTAATCGGATTAGGACTTCGGATTCAAATTAGAGTCCTAATTGGATTAGGACTAAAATTAAATATGTCCTAATTTGGATTAGGGTTTCTTAAGTCACAATTAATTATTAATCTAATGAATCAATAAGACTCCTAATTGGATTAGGATTGAAGAGTTCAATTGAGTCAAAATTGATTTAAGTTCTAATTGGATTAGGACTTACCTAGATTGGATCCAAATTGGTTCACCCTTGGGCTAAGCCTAATTAGATTAGGGCTTGACCACATTAGGGCATTCCAAACCCTACTTAATGTGGATTAGGGTTTACCATGAGGAGGGGCGTACGCCCCTCCCCTTTCCATGTGGTGCGGGGTGAAGAGAGGGGGCCGGCGCCCCCTCTTAGGAAATAACTCTGGGCTCCTAAATTGTAGGAGCCCTAGATGGCTATAAAAAGGGAGCAAAGGGGCCGGCGCCCTAATCAAGTTGAATCCCTCTTCCTCCAAGCCGTGGCCACCCCTCTCCCTTTCCTTGGTTCAGCCGCAAGCAAGAAGAGGAAGAAAAAGAAGCTTGGCGGCCTCCTCCCTCCTCCTTTGCTTCATCCAACGCAGGGAAGAAAAGAAAGGCTGCAGGGCCTTTGTTCCTCTTCCTCTATTCCTCCTTCTTCTTCCTCCTTTCAAGCACATTCAAGAGTTGAAAGAAAGAGAGAAGATCAGCCATCAAAAGAAGTCTTTGCAAGGGAGCTAGCACCCCGGGAAGACTAGAGAGCTTTGATCGGATCTCTGCTTCGTGTGGATACCCGTAGAGGCCGGACACGTGAACGGCTTCAAGCGAACCCTCTTCCTAAAACCACGAACTCAGATTTGCGGTGATCATCTACCCGCACAAGGTGAAGATCTGATCTTCAAATTAGTTTAAAAGTTTTTAATCCTTATCTAACTACGAACGGTTCATGAAACAACGTTCATGCGATGAACGTCGATCCCGCTTATGTCGATTCCGCTGCCATCTGAATTTTTTGAATTTTCTGCGGCATGGGCGGGTTCCTAACACATTGACACTGGGCTGTTCTGAATTCTATAAAATTTATTAAAAATATTTTGAATTTATGTCATTAATGAATCATTTTGCAAGCATAAAGAAATTAAGTTTGCTAAGTACTGCAACCCGCTAAGAAAATTGGATACTGACTTGACCCGTGCCCAATCCAAACACAATGAGTGTCACAATTATCTATTTTATGAACTAAGTCACTCGATTATGTTTTGAAAAAGAGCAAGCCCATTCCAATGTTCCTAACACTTTATTTCTTCAAACGCCCCTCAAAAACCATAGTTTAGTATTAAAAAATGATCATCATGTGCCATTCTACCCAATGTAGGCATTACCTAGTCTACTTGCCCCTTTTTAGAGGAAGAGTACAATAATAGTCATTATTGGTTATTATAGCAACAACTAAAGAACAGCACTATCTGCTTATATCATTGCTCACAAATAAATTTTATTATTTTGAATCAACTAATTTTAAAAAATATTATTCTAATCGACAAGTTAGTGCCTATAATATGTCCGAAAATAGATCATATATTAGTATATTCATATTTATATTTATATTTAGTATAATGTGGATAGCACTTCAATGCTAAAATTCAAATCCATAATTATTTTAAATGGATATAGATAAATTGGATAGAAACAATATAAATATAAATACAGATATGAATAAGATAGCTAAATTTTACGAGCCAAAAAATCAAGTAGACCACTTAATGGAAGGTAAATTAAGTTAAAGGCATTGATATTATCTCTTATTTTTATTTAAAGTTTATTAAAGCTATATAAATACCGACTAAGTAATTGTCTATCTATATTTATATCTTTTTTTTCAGTATATAAATATTAGGACTTGTTTGCATCACATTTTGTACATATGCCACATGGTAGATTAATCAGACCAATCGACAATCTTACCTTGAATTGATGCGGCGATTAAAAAATAAATAAATTGACGGTTGAATAACACCAAAGAAATCGGCCTTACGCTGATGATTCTGGGAAAACTTGAATCCAACCTAAGCTGGGAAATATAGACTCACGGGCCAATGAAGGCATGTATAAAGGCAGGAAAGCTTCAAGTTTTGAGCATTTGAAACTTAGCCAGTTAGAAAATGGTAAATAGTGAGTTAGAAGAGAGTGGGTTAGTGGGCAAAACTGCCCAAGATGGGTAACCACCCAAGAGTAGGTGAAAAGGAAAGATAGAATTTATACTTAAAAAAAAGGGAATCTTTTGGTAGACTGAAATCTACTTTTATCCTTGATATTTGTTGCTTCCATAATAGTTTGCAATAGTTGTAATTAATCTATTTAGCATACTATTTTCTAAAAGTCCTTGAAGTTTTAAGGCACCCGAATCTAGTATCATTTTCTCTGGATGCCGATGACAAACTGATGGCATGCCGCACAACCCCTTCACTTTGCCATCAACTTGCTTTTCCACCTTGGACCAGCAAATCACCGAAAATAGGGCTGCTTATG
Source organism: Phoenix dactylifera (assembly GCF_009389715.1). Classification (NCBI taxonomy): domain Eukaryota; kingdom Viridiplantae; phylum Streptophyta; class Magnoliopsida; order Arecales; family Arecaceae; genus Phoenix; species Phoenix dactylifera. Next base: position 1,224,491 of record NW_024067680.1, on the reverse strand, counting down.
AATCGGGTCGGGACTAGGGCATGCATGACCCTGACTCAATCCTATTTCATGTACATGTCTTGATATTGGACTAAAACCCAATCTAGTAATGATCAGGTTAGATCAAGTTGGGTTCATGACAATTATTTTAGACTCAATAGATTGTTTGGATCCAATTGAGGTTTTTGTATGACCCAAATCTGATCCAAAATATTCAATACCTGGTCGGGTCCAATTTTGGTCTAGTTATACACTTGTTTATTAACAAGATTTAATGAAAGAATTTTGGTCTTAATTCTGATTGAACTAATGTTTATCTAGAACTATAGTATACTTTAAGAGATTAATAACCTTAACAGCTAGCCTTTTCTTCTTAATGTAGTGAGATTAATTTAAGCAATTTTTTCTTATCAGAGAAAAGGAAGAAATGGCTTGGAATACTTTTTTTTTGGGCCAATTTGGATTGGGTCGGGTCGGTCGGGTCAAATTTGTAAGACCAAGACTTAACTGAAAATGTAGAACGGGTTTAATATTTGAAACCTGACTTGCCCCACAAATCTTCAAGAATGGGTTGTGTCGAGTCTAAATAGGTCGGTTCGGTCAGGTCACGAATTAACCCAACCCATTTGTTACCGGACATGAATATTGATCAAATGCTGAATTTGTATCCATATCTAAATATATTTGGATATTGAAATAGATTTGGACATATATTTTCTAGTCCATTTTCACTCCGAGACCACAACCATTACAATGTCCAATAATTTGAACTACGGGCACAATACTTCATATGCTAAAAGTATATAAAGAAAAAACAAAATATTAATGCTCAATATATTGGATAATACAGCTTTCCATATTAGAATAATTTATTCGATATTATGATCTGCAAATTTCAAATTCCGACTAAAACATAACAAAAAGCATTACAAATTTACCCAAGCTTTCTAACAAAAAATTTTAGATTGTAACTAATAAATATCTGCAGAACTAGTTTGTAACTCCGTAGTTTTTATTATTCATTTGTTCAAACTCCAAGAGTTAAGCTTAAATAAAATTGTAATGCAGCACTTGAGGCATGTTTGCCTGAAGTACTGGCATTCTCTGATGATAAAGAAGGGTGTCCCATCAAATCAAAGCTACTGATCAAGGTTGAGCATAGCTTGGTGCTTTGGTCATATATAAAAGCCTCTGACTTCGAGAAAGGATTATTCATAGATGCCCTGATCCATGTTTAAATGGCTGCAGAGAGAACCTGGTGTTGTTTGTAACACTGAAGTATGTAGCTAACCCTTCTCATTTATTCCACATTCGAGTCTACTGGGTTTCTCTGCAGAGTATGGCAACAAACCATGAATCAAAAACCAATTCCTCAAAATATAACACACAATGACACAGCCAACAAACAAAGAAAGATTCCTGGTTTCCTGTACAAAATGTAATGACAAAACCATAAATTCCAGTTCCCTCTAAAAAGAGTTTTCCAAGAAGAAACCACCATTCTATAGTATAAAGAATACAAGAAGATACAACAGTTCTTAATCATATGGAATCTGAATATATGCGGCATCAGAGACAAATGGGACGTCTGCATACATGCCTCCAAGTGCACAGCGCATGCACTCAAGCACTGTGAACAGGTACGCAAACACCACGGCAGTCCAGAAATGCATCCCAATTTTGCCCCAGTACACAGCAAGTGGCATCCAACGGCTCACAGTCCCAATGACCTGGAGGGCGATCTCGAGCAGCATCCCCATCACAACATGGAAGCGGAAGAAGTGCGGCCACTCCTTCCTCCTCACCACCCCAAGGTAGGCTACAAAGAAATAGGCCATTAAAGACCAGCTTGGCAGACTGCCTATGAACCCAAGGAAGGGGTAGGTGAGGTACTCAAAGTCCTCCAAGAAAGGGTGAAGATGATATGCAGTCTCTGCATACATCCAGGTCTCGTGAAGAGGCATTAGGTAGGGAATGCAGGCCAAGGTCCTCCACCACCACCTCGGCTTTTTGGTCATCGGAGGGTAGCGGAAGCTGTATGGAACATCCTTCGATGCTCTAGGAACCATCCGATTTCTAGGCCACTTAGCCAATCGTGTGGCCAAATCTGGCACCATATCTGCAAGGCTGCCATAATCTCCTCTGAGAAGGGATGCTGAGGTGCTTGAGAGGTGTGCAGTGATCCATCCTGCCACTCAAAATCAACACTGTCAAACCACTTGACTACCATGATATATGCAACGTATATGAAATTAGAACCTGAGATAAGCCTCATCGATAGTGTCAATTGCTCAGTGGATTGCAAATATAACCTGAGACCCTCTCTACTGTTTCAGATAATCAGAAAATCTTTTACCTCCCCAGCACTACCTAAAGACTTCTGCTATTTCCAAGAAGGTGACTCCTAAACCAAAAGAAATGCAATTATATATGCTAAGCAATATAGACCAGTGAAATTTTATCATTCAACAGCAACGGCAGCAGTCATCTTGATCAACTTAAAAGCCAATTGCTTAGGCAGTGTCTTTGCAGTCAGGATACTGTAGCAACCCTGGTGTTCAACAAAACTGTAGTATCTTCAGTTAAGTTGCATTAAAGAGACATTAAATTTGCATGAAGAGATGCTTAGATGTCATTCCTAAACCACTTTCGAGCTATGGATTTTACTGAATAGCACATAAATACTCTAGTGAATTAAGCAAACCCCTTCCTATCTTTCTTACAATATTGGAGATCATGCAGTGTTGAAACACTTGTTTGGTTGCCTGCATCTAGGCCTTAGATGCTGCATCCTAGATGCAAGCGGACGGATGCAGGTGTTTGGTTGCTTGCAACTGCACTGGATACAGGCAGTTGAATTGCATACCGAGGCTCTTTTGCTGCATCCATGGATGCAACCAAAAATGGCCGCATCCCAAGATGGGGGCTCTAGTTGCAGCCTTAAAGAGCTACATTGCCTCCCTTTCTCCCTAATAATCATATGATAACAATATTATGATTATTCTAATATAAAAAAAATCATGATATGTATAATTCTTATTGTAACAGATTATATATGGTAAAATAATAATTAATATAGTAATATCATATAGTGTTATAATTACAACACAAAGGCATGTAAATATAATATTATTATTACTATACTATGATAACAATTACTATAAAATATTACATTATCAATATTAATTTAGTTATTAGAACAAAATAATACAATAATTATAGGAGTTTATAGTATTATATCATTAATTAAATAAGATAATGCACTATCATAGTATATTATATTATATTGTATTATCTTAAGTTATCTTATATGTTATATTACAATGTTGTATTATACTATATTATATTATAAATTACATAATATAATATACTGCAGTATTAATATAATGTGATAGTATGATATAATAATATCAGTGGAGGTAATCTTACCATATCCGTTCTAGGGTGATCACACCTTCTCCACAATAACAACCAGACACGGAACCGCAGCTGCAATTTTCTGATACAAGCCACACAGAAACTTGCAAATTCAAATGCTGCATTTCTAGTTATAGCTGCACCTCGAAAGGCAGGCAACTAAACAGCCCCTTATTTCTCCACCAACGCTAGTATCATATAGATGATAAATGATTGGGATGCAATTTGGCAAACCTCTGCACAGATTTTAAGTTCCCTTATATACAATAAACTTTAATACAATAAATATACGTAAGCCAGCATTATGTGCATACCTCTGGAGGGCAAGACTCCAATTACTTGAGAAGGTTGACAAGAGAAGTTTGCTTTTGGACAAGTAGAAAACAAGGGCGGCCGAGCAAAGCGTGTAAAAGAAGAGTTGTATGATGATGCCCCGCAGTGCCCAGGTTTCATTGCCATACTTCCTGAGATTACCGTCCATCCATTTAGAATCATCTCTCCAGCACCTTAATAGATCAAATCAAACTCAATTAGCTTACTAGTACCACCGTCTAGCCAAACAAATGACCAATGTAAACGAGACACATTGCACAGACTTAGAAGAACAAATGTGAATTTGAAAATGGAAGATCAAGCACAGATTAGATGAACTCTGATATGATCAAAGGAAAAATCATATTCTCTTTGTTTAGTCGAGGTTTTTCATAAAAACTCATGTTAAGTAGATAGCACTTATAGGAATAAAGGAAAAAGAATAAATCACATCAACCCAAAATAAAATGGACAAAACTTGTAGGTCATGATGATGGTTTACCTACTTAAATAGTTTAAAATGCATTTCCACATATGTAGATATGACTCGAGTATGCCTACCAACCAAGAGTTAATTCTTTACCATGATGTCATTGCTATCATATAACCCCACAATTTTGAAGGCTCTAAGTTTCATCATGCTACAGATCCTGTCCTCTGCTCTACCTGTACAGGTGCACCTTTGAAATCAGGTGCACCTTTTCTCTCGATTACACAGACCTAAAGCATTAATGCAGGTGAATGGCAATTAAGATAACTCTGTTATCAACCTGAAGCCATTGATAAGGGGATTCAATGTCTTCGCTATTATTATATGAGTATTCAACAAAAGAACTCACCCAACAAATATGCCAACAAAAAAAAAGGTTTTGTAAGGGCATGTAGCAAAGTGCTAATGCCCAGAGACTTGCATGCAAAAAGTCCCAAAAAAAAAAGAGAAGAGTGTAGAAGTGTGGTGGTTCTTACATGAACAAAGCATTCTGCATTCATTTAGCTGCCACATCAACTAAAACTATATAATATAGTTCACCATGAGCTTGAGCAGATGCTGATCATAATGAAAGATCCAAGTTCATGCAACTATGCAACATCCTTTGGAAAGCAAGACTATCAAAAGCAAAAGTGTCCTTAAGGCTACAGGACCCCTATTCGCTCAAGGCACTAGGCACCAAAAGGTGCTCGCCTGACTAAAGCAAGTTGATAATATATGAAAAACCCCATAATTGCATCAGAAAAAAATAAGTATTTTTATTTGAAACAATACAAACATTAAGATTCATAATTCAGGTTTCAACATCCTAAATCATGATCATCTTGAACATTACATATCATGATTCACATCTTTTGAAATATCACATCAAAATATCACTTTCCATAACATGTTTTTAAGCAAATGTCAGCAAGAACGAACTACTGAACAACCTAAAATAGCTTCAAAGTTCCAATCTGACAGCAAAAACCACTTTTCGGAACATGATTCAAGTTTCTGAACAACATATACCATACAAAGTTAAACCACTGACGATACTAGAGTATCCCTTTACTTATAAGTGCTCCAATTAACCAAAATCAACATCAAATTAGAGCTAATAGAGCTCCAAAACAGTAGGCAAGAAGGAAATGATTTAGGTTGTCAAACATCACAATATGTGATGTATGATGAGATGAGACCTTGCCCTGGAATCTTTGTCAATCACAACGACCCTGTATTTGGCACTAATCCTTCCTTATATTTTGGATTGTTAGATTCCCTTTCACGTCCATGAGTTTCATATCTAGAAGGAGATTGCGGTCATCATACATTGTGATCTAAACTGGTTCCAAGCAAGAAAGGACAAGAAGAATGGTAATGCACATTGCAGAAGTGCTCGCACAAACACCTCTTGCTTTGCTCAAGTGCACCCCTAGGCATTGCCTTAGCAATCCTACGTCTCTTGAGAGGACTATTGAGGCATTTAGGGGTTTGGCAACTTCGCCCAATTGCCTAGGAAAGCACCTGGAGTGCCTCCAACAACTTTTTTTTTTTTTTGGGTACAACGGCGGCTCACACACGATGGGTGTGCATGCAACCAACAAAATCAGAAAAGAGAAGACAATGCAAGAAAAAAGGCACCGACACGTGGTCTACGGTCTACCTAGGCAAAGCTCCCAAAATGATGGGCCGCGAAGGACACCACCCAATCAGCAACGCTATTTGCCTCCCTATAGACATGACGAAACCCGTGCCTCCTGTGCAACCACCCTCGCCAGCACGCCCAACGTGACCTCTGACAACATTGACAACAAGAATACTTGTGAACACATGTGGGCATGTATTTAGTCCCACATCGATCATAGGTGGGTAGATCTTGAATATTTATGCAGGATCAATAAACCCAAATAATATCTTCCGGCTAGCCTTTTTGGATGCAATCCTGAATTGTTATAAATGGTATCAGAGCGGATCCAACCCATGACCTATATGGATTAGGAGATAATGTAGTACGGGCATATTTGAGCTGAACACAAGCTGATCGTAATCTTAGATACTTATTCATGATCAAGAAATCTAATTAATACTTTCTAACTAGCCTTTTTGGGTGAGATCTTGGGTTGTTACAATACTATTCAAGCCTACTCCAATCACGCCCAACCAGAAACAACAGAGATTTTTCTCAAATTAAAGTTTGAGCTATACAAGTATGCAACATTTTTTCTTCAAGTTGTACAAGTAAAAAGACAGACCCATTGATAGATACGCATCAACAAATCCTTCAACCTTCAAATCCCAATAGTAATAAACAGACCAACAAGCTGAGTTACTGTTGTCGAAGGAAGCTGCAAAAACGGTTCTACCTCCTCTCCATTTATCTTTTTTCAATAAATATCATTCTTGATCTCTGAAGTATCATTTTTATCCATCATTTTTATCCAATTTCTAGGACTTCTTAGAAAACCATTTAACCGCGACACTTATAATCATATCGGAAAGAAAAAAAAAACTGCTGGCTTACTTACAACTAAAACCTGGACCAATTATTTCTTTTTTGAAGAGATCTGGACCAATTATTTCAACTTAATAGGCATCACACGATGAGAAATTTTAGCTGAATCCAAATCACTAACCCTGAAAGACGGGGATAGGGGAAAGTGGGAGGGAGAGGGAGAGAGAGTACCGGTCCACGGCACCAGGACGGGCCGTGCTACGTAGATGCCGGAGCTCACGGTGGAGCGCGAGAAGCCCGCCGGCTGCGAAAGGGAGCGGAGGGTGGGCACGCCGTGCAACGCCGACCGTAAAGGAAAGGAGCTGGGAGGAGGAAGAAGGGCAGAATCTTTTGGTGGATCCAACTAGAATCCTACATACCCAACCCAATTGCATGACAAGGCGTGTGTACGGATCTTGGTTGTGCCGATCTAAGCGTGGATGAACTGAACTCGAGCGACCTAGGACTAGCTCAAGCCCAAAACATCAGGTTGTTCACAGGCATCTTGTCTAAGAGATTTGGTAGAAGCTTGGGCTCTCTCAAAACTTCCATTTGTATACCTTGAGCTAAATATCTCGATTGCATCTTAGTTTTATAATTAAAAATTTTCCACGTTACATGAATTACTAGCAAATCTGGGACGTGCCCATATTTTTTTATAAATTAATAATAGACATCTGGGATTTATAAAGTATAAAAATTGAATAGATATTGAATATTTCTGGAGAAATCTGTCAATTCAATTGGATTTTAGTAGATGGCATTTTGATTTGAGGAAAAAAAAAACGTCTTTGCTGGAATTGAGACTATACATTTCATATGACATAAGCATGATTTTTAGATGGTAAGCATTTATTATCATCTGAAGAATATATAATTGGATTTGCTTTTTCAAACCTATTAAGAAAAGTTTATGCAAGTACAAACATTTTGATATTAGGAAATCATAAATTCTGAGATAATACTAAATAAAAAATCAAGCATTCTGCATAAAACTTAATTGTTATTGTTTGAAATTAAATAACTACAAATATCATGAAATTTTAAGTTTGCTATTGTTAGAGGCAATACTTCTATCATTGGCCTATAATTTCTAAATATTAAGAGATTATAAGTTTCAACATATTATTACAAAAGTTAATTATTTTTTTTACCTATTAGGATCCATCCTTGTTAACAAAAGCCAAAAGTTTGCAGAAGTTTGTAAACCAAAATTTATATTATAGAAAGTTTGAGAGGTCTTTTATCTCGTGGATTGTCATGTTACTAGAGAAGACATTGATACTCATTATCAACAATTTGTAATCACTACTTACTTCCCAAACTTTAATATGTGATGAAGTATATATCTTCACTTCCTAGAGTTTTTCTTCTAATTTACCAATATTTTTTATTGAATATTAATGCTTCCATTTCCATACCCTAAAAGAAATATAAAATTATTTTCTTAACAAATAAGATTAAAAAATAATAATTCTTCGATATTCAATGCAATAAAGTCATTCTTGCATGAAAGTTCGAAGAAGATAGGCCGAAAAAGTGAGAACTAACATATGCGTCGGTAATTAGCAACTTTAAAGATTGTTTAAAAGGTAAAATTTTATACTTAAAATAAACAATATTTTGAATATGGATACAAGTACATAAATCTAGGATATGCTCTCATTATCGTTTACCAACATGCATGAAATTAATGCTATGAGTAAAATATATCCAAAGTTATCATCCACACACAAATATGAATTCTTGCTTCAAATTAATTTTTGTAATATATATCAGATGTTTCGGTCTCGAATTTGGACAATTTATCATTAATTTTGAATTGTTATCTATTTTTTCAAAAAATTAATATAAAGTATGTAGTTTATCTCCTATAATTTGTGCATACATACGTACGTACATTCATACACACCCAAGCACTTTCCAACTTACATTATTTTTCCCTAATATTTTATATGTTGACTAATGGCCAATATAATATATTCCACGATAAAGCATTTCGATGGCCGAAGGGATCCTAAAATTCTAAATCGTGCCTAAATAATAAAATTAAAATTGCACATATATGATATACATTTATTATACAATATATTAAGAAAATCAAGTGAGGCTTAATTCAAACACATGTATGTTCAATTTGATGCAGAAGTTAGAGTTCCTAGACCAAAATATAATCGACTGTTTTGATTGAAAGTACCAAACTCTAGAACTTTGCATGTGCTTCTCACGTGAACAGAAACATCAGCCCTGCTGGACTCTTATTACAAAGGTTTCTTCATCAAGAAGCATAGATATAAATAAATCGCCATTATTTGTATGGATTCTCATCAGATTCCGTATAGCCTGGATCTGAAATGCATCCATGCATCACACGTTTGTCCTTCTCACGTGTGAGGCTTGCAGGAAACCGATCCAGTGAAACAAACCCCATATAGTAATAATAATAAGAAGATGAAGAAAAGTAGTTTAAAAAGGGAAAATTAGTCCATTTGGTTCCTCTCCTTCTTGTTCTATCTCCTCGGGGACGAGAGAGCTAAAGAGACGATAAAGGGGAGAAGCCGTCGATTCTTCTTCCCCCCTTTTCCCATCTATTTGCAATCAACTCTCTCTCTCTCTGAATCCAGGGGGAAGCTCCGAGAATCGACGAGGGCATCAGAATGAATGAAAAGGCCTCCGTCTCCAAAGAACTCAATGAGAAACACCGAAAGGTCCGTTCTTGTCTCAGATTACCCCGTTTTTGTATGACTTTAACCGATAAATTCTATCTCTATGGTAAAAAGATGCGATCATTTTAGTGCCATTTCTTTGATTTGGTGAGTTAATGTGCCGGAAGGTGGAATTTTGTAGATCCGGGATTGGGGCGTGCTATTAATGATTTAATGTCTGAGTTTTTATCGGGTTCAAGATTTGGTGTTTTGGTGGTGGAGGAGTTCTGCCTCAATTTCTTCATTTGGTACACTGTACACAATGCGTCGAATATCGATCCTTGAAAAGTAACTAAATTATTAAAAAGATCGATCTTTGATCCGTTTGCAATGAGAATGAGGGATCTGATGGCTGTTTCCAGTTCTCGGCTCTACTCGTTTTATTTTATACGGTGAAAATTCTCGAACGTTCTTGCATACCGTTATTTGGGCATGATGCTGTCCGATTAATATCTTTTCTTTATCTTTTGTTTTGATAGACATAGCTTAAAAATTGAATGCGGGATTGGAGCAGGAGATTGAGTTATAGACCTATATACAATGATTCTTTTTTCGTTCCTTCTTTGTTCAGAATCTTAAAATTAGTTTAAATTGGATTTATGGCCACCATCGATCTTTGTTATCTTGGTTTGGATCGAGTTGACCCATAGTCATTGGAGAGAGGCATTCCCATGATCCAGACATTGGATATATCAAAAAATTATAAACTTTAATAATTCTTGGCCCTTTTTATTTAGTAGATTGCAGCAAAACCTTCTTCTTCATCCCTATTTACTTCATTACTTTTGTCCTATTTTCTTCCACTTTTGAATTAGAATCATTTTACAATTCTTGATCTTAGGATTTTACAATAAGGAGATTAGAAAATCACATTCGAAGGTTCAATTGGAATAAGCCTTCGTTGGAAGAAATGTTGCAGCATTCACATTTCCATCTGGACATTATTATCTTGGCAGTGGTAATACAATGTGCTTTCACCAATCATAGCAGCTAATATCTTCACCTTTACACTGTTGCTGGACTTGTATGATGTCATGTATCTTTTGTTCATTCCTTATTTTCATGCACTGATTGTGTAACAGTCTGGAAGCAAATCTGAGATGTGGTTTGCTGGATATTTCTGATATTTCTCCAATGTGTATAATGGATCTGAGATGTTGAAAATAATGATCCCGTATATTTAGGCCATGCTTTTGATAACAACCATGTTATCGTTTGAATGGTCACGAGGACTGCATTTCCATTCCTTACTACAGTCCAATAGACTTTTAGATCCTTTATCTTCAAATCTAATGTTTCAATTTAGCATCCATTAGTGTTCTTGTTCCATCAATTTGTCAGGAGTTTACATACTGGATATAACCTTGACTGCTCATCAGTGTCCAAATAGCTAATCATTGTACTGTATATTATCGACTCAAGCCAGTAAAATAAGTTGTTTCTAATTTTTCTTTTTCTGTAATTTTTTTCATTATTTGTCCCATGAAGATGACTGCTTTGATGGTTGACATTTCTCCAAAACTATATCAAACAAAGTGTACTGGCCTCAGAATTGCAATCAACATAGTGATGGTGTGATATCAGTGCTATTAAGGCGATGCTGAATTATTATGTGAGTGGAGCTTTTGCATAATAGTGGTTTCAATGGTAGCAGCGAAGATGACATTGATCTCTGGCGCCTTTGCACAAATACAAAAAGTCTGATAAAAAACTACATAGATTTTTTTCTTCACAATTCTTCTCTATTACAATAAAATTGTGATATATGCTGTGTGCACTTTTCAAGCCATGTAAGATGTGTCCTATAAGTCTCTTGTCTATGATTTTTTCGCATCTGAGTCGTTTCAGTTAGTTTCTGGCCTTAATGATTGAAGATTAAACATAAGTAAGGACCTACAGTTCTTCTGAATGTACTTGGTTTATACTTCTATTGAATTTAGGGTGTCCTTACTAGATTATGCAGGACATACATAGGTAGCAAACAATCTTTTGTTCACCACATTTTTTTGAACAAGCAATATTGTAAATCTTGGTGAGTCTGAAAGCTCCAAAGAATGTTCTTATAGTTGTCCTGGAGCCCCCCCACCTGGTGGTTAACTTCCTGTGGAGTCTTTGCAGGTGGATAAATTATAACCCTGACCTCCTCTGGCTTGGCAACTCTATATAATTATTTTGCCAAATCTATTGCTTCTTGTAAATACAAGTTCATGTTCATCCCTCAGTTCACTCCTTAATCATTGCTTGTGGATTATTTTTCTTAAAGTATAGAGACTCTGTTGTCTCGTTTACATTGAGGTGCCATCTGAGTTCCTGTTCCATATAAAGATGTTCTACTTTTTTTATTTGCAGATATTGGGGGGTCTTCTCAAATTGCCAGAGAACAAGGAATGTGCCGACTGCAAAGCTAGGTAAGTCTTGGATTGAGATATAACTAGATTTCATTGTTGCTTAGTTTTGCATCCAGACCTTTAAACAGGTATTTAGATATTGCTAGGAGCAAGGATCAGAGTACCATTCTGTACCAAATTAGACTGGCATTTGGCATGCCCCTCATACTGGTATGAAAGAAAGGACCGGCTATGTGTCAGTACCAACTACCATACCATGTGTTGTATGGTACAGTACGGTACCAAACTGGTGCCTGACCAGGACAGGCATCAGTGCTGAGATTTTAAGCCTCTGGTAGGAGATTTTAGTGTGCCGTTGTTCAAGTCCATATACTATTGCTTATGCAATCTTTCCAAAATAAAGGAAAATTAAAAAGGAAATCCTCATTATAAATAATTACTGCCTGAAGCCCTTCATTTTATGCTACATGCAATACATGCATGCTATTTGAGCATAGAAATGGTATAAATATTTTGCAACTCTTCCTATACTATCAAATTCTGGTTTCTGCAAGTTGACTATTTTCTGAAGATCAGAACTGTGAATTTTGCTTCTCTAATAGCAGTTCTTGAGACTAGGCCAAGATTACTGTGCCTTTTCCCAAATTGTCCTGAGAATTCATCAAATTTAATGATTCCAAATATAAAGAATTGACTACAATACCAATATGGTATACATGGGACTGCAGTAATTTTTGCCAATCAAGGCACAAAGCGAGATAAGGTGAAGCTTTCTTGCCTTATTAATTATCATTGGAATAAATAATAACTTAGATAGTTTTATGATAAGGTCATACCTGAGATAGTTCTATGATAAGACTTCTGTTTGAATCTAAGTTTGGCTCATCTTCTTGCAGAGGTCCACGATGGGCAAGTGTAAATCTGGGTATCTTTATCTGCATGCAGTGTTCTGGGATCCATAGAAGTTTGGGAGTGCACATTTCAAAGGTCATTAATAGCTCCTAACTACGTGCACTCTTCATTTTTTAATTACATTTCATTTTTTGGTAGACCAATTTCATTGGAAGATATAGAATCGTTGTTTCCAAGTTGAGTTTTTGTAAACAGAGGATTATAATCCATAGGCACTATTCATACACTCTTTGCTGTTATAACTTACAATCGTATTGACGAGCTCATCTTGTGGCCAATATGCACTGTGATCATGTTTATTTTATTCCCTTTTTCTGAATCTACTGGTCAATTTTTTATTTTTGCATGTTGTAAAAGGTCATGCTTATGATGTCATGTATGATATCCCGGTAGTAATATTCCAGCCAATATTGTTATCATTGGTTGGAAATAGAAACATATTACATACTTTTACATTAATGCCATTGAGATGAAGCTTAATTGACCAAGTGTTTTATCATTCTAGTTCCTAGTAAGTTATGATCTTTTTGTTGTTAGCTTTCAAACCTTCAGATATTATGCATCAGATGATAATTCCGACAGAACCAACTTCGGTTTTTATATTTTCTGCATGTGTCCGACCTTTGAGAAGTTATTGCTCTCTCTAATAAAAGGTTAAACTTCATTCTGTTTATTGAGATAATAGTTTTACCTTCTATTAACTATGACTGTGGAGATGATTAGGGTCAACTCCTCGCCTTTGTAATAATCTTCGTCATCTTGGTCATAATCAGGCTCAAGTATCTTTGTTAGGAGAATTTTTTATATTATCCTCCTGTTCTTTTCCCCTTTTTTATCATCTGTTTTCACTGGGATATTGTCTCTGTTGATCCATTAACAGATATAAACATGACGTGACTTTAGCACAAAATATGCTAGAAAGTTTCTTGAAAAATAACATGCCACTTAAACTTCAGCTAAGTTTGGATTTTTTTTACTCAACAAAGCCTTCCCACCATGGAATTGGCAACAATTGAGATATGTAGATCTAATTTGCAGGTCCATGATATGACCTGTCATTTTGCTTGACTTCTAGGGATAGCTGTGTTTTCTGGTTGGCTTATATTTTCATGACTTACCAGTTTATTTGCACTTCTAACTTCACCTGATTAAATTCTACTGCAGGTAAGGTCTGCAACACTAGACACATGGCTCCCGGAGCAGGTTGCGTTTATCCAAAGTAAATATCTTGAGTTTTTTCTTCATTTTGTATTTTTGTTACTTCAAAAGTCTCTATCATTTCATCGTCATCATTGTGTTGTGGATTCTGGTTGTGCACAGAAATGGGAAACGAAAAGGCAAATAGCTATTGGGAAGCAGAACTACCTCCAAATTACGACAGAGTTGGAATAGAGAACTTCATTCGTGCAAAGTATGGCTATTTTCATTATTTTTTGGATGTAGACATACTTCACATGTCTCTATGTGTGCCTTTTTCGTCAAATCTTTGTAAGATTTTTGTTACTATAAGCTCAATTTACTCTTACTAAAACAAATGGAGCTTCCAGATATGAAGAAAAAAGATGGGTACCAAGGGATAAAAAGTCAACATCAATTTCAGAGTTGGTGGAAGAAAATTCAGAGAAACCAGGTGATAGTGGTGGACATGGTTCTGCCAATAATGTGAATTCTTCTGAGAAGCGGACTACTATTCCACCACAAAATGCAAGGACAGATAATCTTGTGGTTCCTAAAATACCCAGCCCGGTAATCTTGATATATTATTTTTTTCAGTCCACAGATTTCTATAGATATATCTACTTCAATCTAAACTTGTATAATAATTGTCATGTGCATTGTTTGTTGACTATCCCATATGCCGTGAAATGTTGAAAATGCTTTTGAAAAAGGTTTTATGCAAGGCATGTTGAAGCGGCCCGTACCGGCCGGTTCAGCCCGTACCGAACCGGTACTGGCGCCGTCCGGTCCGATTCGGCCACAGAAACAATTCTAGCCCTGAAACCGACCAATACAAGGCCGAACCGGATGGAACTGGACCGGTTCCGTCCGATTTGGCCAGGACTCGGTGTGAACCGGCACCAAGTCCGGTTTTCACATTGCGCCGCATTGTGGCTTTTAAAGCTATTGTTCTATGGCATTTACGGTTTTCACAGTGCGCCGCGTTGTGGATTTTAAAGCTATTGTGCTGTGGCATTAAATGCCACAGCCGAGCGCGCTGGTGCTCGCCGCGTGCGCACGCTATGGCCGGTTCAAACGGGTCCAAATTGGTACTTACACCGACCGGTACCGGTTCGGCGATTTTTAGTTTTACGATTATTTAGGATGCCTTTGCCTGAACATTATAGAAACTTTATCTTTACTATTATTTTTTCAGTAATTAAGATTTTATTGATGTGAGAAAGGTTTGCAAATGATACTAGAAGTTGGTTTTTGGTACTCAGCACATTGTAAGATTCTGTGCTAAAATGTATGGCATCCATTGTTGTTGCCCCTGTGCTCACACTAGTGCTGGAGAATTATTACTGAAGTACTTGAGCATACTAAATACTTTCAGCTGGAAAAAGAACAACTTTGAAATTCTTGTTGACGTTAATAATGTCAACCTTAAGGTCACGGGCTTGAACCTGACTTAGCATTTAAAAAGAAGGATGTATAATGCAAACTTTATGTCAAGGATTTCCGAAAAGAGCATTTGGTTTGTATACAGCAATTATCACTTTGTTTTCTTATTACATTACTAGAATGTGCGACATGCACTACATGTAGTATGGAGAAAGATGACTCCTGAGTGGAGCATCATGAACCACTCAGGAATTTGCTTTTAATTATAGAATGGATTTGAAATATATGCTGGAAAATTTTTTGACATCATGGGTTTCTACCTTGTTATTGCATTCTAAAGAAGAATGGCTTGATTGGTCTAGAGACTTTTAGAGGGCACCATGGTGTTTTCAATGATTGTAGGGCCTTTTCGGCTGGATCCGTCAGGATAGGCTGGGATGGAACCGCAGGATGAAGGGAGAGGAAGTTGGAGAGAAGGAAGGGAGACCACAGGGGTGCCGTGGCCCGTTCCTGTGGGATAGGAAAAGACCTCGAAAGGTGTTTCTTTTTGTCCTGCAGGGAGCTGGCCCCAGGATCCCCATGCTTCTCCCTCTTCTGTTCACACGCTCCAGCTGGAAATTTCCAAAAAGGTCCATATTGTCATTTCAGTCCTATGCCCTTGTATCTGTACCCCGTGGATCAGATTAAGTGTACATATGGATGATTTTATTAATACCATTCAGTATTATTAAATATAGAATCAGGCTTCATGATTCTTTTGAACCATTCAGTGAGGTAATGACATTCATTCAGTGTCCAAGGTGATTGCTCCACCTCCTATGTGAACTTTATCTTGTTCTTAGTCGATAAATTTAGCAAGTGGTGGTGTTCGGCTTGTATCTCAAATTGACCCATTATGTGGAATAACCTAGAATTAGATTATTAGATTTGCTTATATCAATTTTTGCTTCAGGATCAATATGCTGGCAAACTTTTGTAAGATTCAGGATTATGACCTTAGGCCCAATATGATGAGGTCAAATGATTATTAACTGCTTCTGCAACATATGTTGATATAAAGAATCAACATGATATTTTTATTTTCAATTTGCAGTATGGTGCTTTAGTTCAGCAGCGTCATGTCAAAATGTAAGCCTTTCTTTGAAACAACTAGTTGCACTGCGTTTTCAAGTTGATTCTTTGTTGGCCAGCAGCACCAACTTTCAATTGAAACATTTATAGATAAACTACACAAAATCCACAGGCATTTGACAATACCATAGTATTCCTTTCCCTCTCCTTTTTGCCTGGAAAGCATCTCAGAATAACTTGCTGCCTTCACACGGCAAAAGGAGCTGTTGTGTTGTCAGTTCTCACTTCTCATTGCCTTTATACCTCAAATGCAAAGGGTTAATGATTTGATCCCATTGACTTGGATGGCATATTTACACTAACCATTCCATGCACAAATGGTTTTTTAAAAACTCATCAGCTGGAAATTTCTTTAAGGGCTTTTCTGGTTACTTCTGCAGAAATATCCTACAGGAATTGAGGGGAGAGAGGGGAAGGGAAGGATGAGAGAGGGGACGTAGGGGGAGAGAGGGGATGTAGGGGGAAGGGAAGGATGAGAGAAGGGACGTGGGGGGAAGGAAGGATGAGAGGGAGAGGGGAGAGAGGGGACATAGGAGGAAGGGAAGGATGAGAGAGAGAGGGTGGAGGATCAGCGACCATGAGGGGAGAGGATGTTGGAAATGCAAGAAGAAAAAAAAGATGCATGGAGGTCTTTTTTTCCCCCTCCTCATGATTTGGGCTGGGGGGATTGGGTTGATATGGACCATGCCCAAATGGGCTGCCCAATCCACTAAACCAGCAGGAAATCTAGCTCAGTCCTGCCAGATTACCCAAGCAGGCCCTAAGTAGCATGGTTTTCCTATGAGTTTATACAGTTTTTGATTGATGCAGATCATCATGTGAGGTTGATTGGCATATCATATTCTTATACAGGTTCAAATGAAGTTAACTGACAATTTTGAAGTAGTAACAAGAAAATATCACATTTAAGATCTAGGCAGTTTTATTATAAGTTGATAACGAGGTGGTCATAGTCAATCTACACCAAGTTTATGCGGTTCAAAACAGCCTTTATTTTCTATGTGGTTGTCTATAATCTTATGGAGGATTATCTTGTCCTTTGACTAAACGTGTGCATGACAAATGAGCAGATAAACTAATAATACTCTATTGTAATTGGTCCACTGATCCCCTTGTCACCCAGAAGTGGTTCGTTGGAGTTTCTATTTCATTTGTGTACCAGCATATGCTCGCACGTGATGCACATTGCGATTAAAAAAAAAGTTAAAAAATTTACATATATTAGTTACATAAAGTTTGCTATATATATTAGTTAACAATTTACGGTCATAAGATTTTTTTGTGAATATGTGTTTTTGAAATATTCTTAATGTTAAATTTCATTTTGTTAAAATAAATTGTAATATACATTGAATATACTAAAATTTAAGAAATGTACCATTTTGTACTTCTTTGATTCCTTAAGAAGGTTATGTTCCAATTGAATCCTTGCATGTAAATGCATATGGATATGGACATGATAAAATCTAGAGAGGGTTTAGAGACATCTTAAGATGAATGATAAAATGGTTGATTTGTTTCTTAGTATGTAGGATTTATGTTGAGAAGAAGCTTGATATGTATCATTTTTAATTCAATTAGAATAAAGTGAATGGAATATTATAAATAAGATTTCTTTCTTATGTGCCCATGAAATTGCCTTCATTGTGTACTTAAGCCCTAGAAAATTGATTTGCATGTATTCCCTTGACATTTGGGTTTTTTTGGCAACACCACCCATGTGGTTAAAGCATGTCCTGACCATGTCAAAAGATGGCCATTTACCTTGACATGTATTACCTTTTGCTATAATACCCCTCCATTGGACAATAGAAACTTTAGCGTTCTTTTTCTTTTTATAATAATTGCCTCCAGAAATGCCCCTCAAAACTTGAGGGCAGCTCTGTTATTCAACTTAATTGGTTATTGTGTAACCTATTTATAGTGCAGTTAGACTTATGAGGCATAGGGAACCACAGTAGCAGGGATAGTATTGCTGGAAAAAACTGAAATGCTGGAGGGTTGGGGGGTATGTATGCAAGTATCTATTTCTGGGGTAAATACACACAAAATTTTTTTTACAGGAGTATCTGTGCAACCTGATAAATAAATGGATTAAAACACTAAAAGTACCAGATTTTTTGCAACTTGGAGTTGTTGAAGTGTGTAAAAAAATCCACAATATAATGAACTAAGCGAAGCTTGGACTTTGCAGTTAAAATCAAAAAGAATTTTCTTAAAAAAATCAAAAGGAAATATGGCCTTCTAAAACAAGTTTTGAAAACCCATGGAACGAGGCGGTCCCAGTTTTTCCATGAACGGGACGCACTACCATCCCACCCTGACCCAACACTTTGGATAGAGGATGTCCCAAGACATATTGATCGGGGCATTGGGATAATGGCGGGATGGTCTTATCCTGACACTCGGGATGGGACCCCGTCCCAGTTTCTACGGGACGTCCCACCACGACTTGAGTCTTTGTTCTAAATTTCTTTTGGATATGTTGTGCACACCTTATATATACATTTTCTGTCTTCTGATATTTAGAGATGCCTACGAATTTTGTGCAAGGGCCATTTGCAATCACCAAATTATAAGTAGCGCAAAAAGGAGAAAATACGATGTAGAGAGATGGTGAAAAATGCATGGCACTTGGTGCATGGGCTGGGAGTTTTTGTGTATGCACGATAGAGAGAGAGAGAGAGAGAGGAGCCACCATTGAAGGGTTAAATTAGCTAAGATTTCCAAGTTTGATTGGAGATAGAGATGATGGGGGAGAAGTATAAGAAAGAATAACAAGATGAGCTATCCAACTTCGAGAATGCGCAACGGTCAGAAAGTCGGGCACTGTAAATATTTAAAAAAAATGAAACCAAATTAGGCAAGGAAAGTGGGATGTGGATTAAAGGTATTATTCAGGGGTCCATGCACAATTTTTCTATGTGCTCCCTTAGTCATTGGAATGGCAGCTAGTGCTTGAAAGAGCACATATCAATCACTTCTAATCATGGACAGCTTTGTAAGCATGTATCGGACAGCTTAAACCACAATGTGTAGGTGAGCTATTTATAAAAACTATGGAAGACTGATTCCACATATAATAAAGTGAGACATGAGATGGGTTAATTGAGATTGATACAAAAGGAAAGAAAAAATCATGACGTGTGAGAGGTAAGTGAATCAACAGAAACAGATTTTTGATGTGTCCAGTAACTTGCAATTGGCTGATTAATGTGATCATACATCAAACTTATTGTGATTAAATTAAGAAAATATATGTAAATCAACTTATTTATATGTTTCTATGGAAGCGTTGATTATTGAATTGGTAAGAGAGTCCTCTCAAATTTTGCTTCTCAAGCTAGATGAAAAACATAGGAACATAATTTTATGTTTTAAATACTATGTGTATAATCATGTGCATATAATGTATAAGCTCTGATCCATTGCATTTCTAGGGCCAATTCACCCTTTTCTTTTTGGGCTGAGTGAGATGAATTTTGAATTAAATAGGTCAGAACCAAATATTCGAGCAAATACTGTGGTTAATTCATTCATATTTTTTCGGTCATGTTTAGTTATGACTTATGACAGATCTGCAACTGACAGGGTTACAGTTTTTGGATCTCAGTTATCTATTCATACCAAACTATGATGTCATATTGAGTTGTGTCTAATCCATTTACAAACTTATTTAGCTGTACTGAACTTTTTTCTTTTCATGTGTTACAACTAATTTTGTGCATGTCATGGATTGTTTACAAGAGAGAAGGCAGAATTATTAAAAGATGGAGTAAACAGGAAGTACAATAATAGCATGATAACAGGCTTGAGAAAAAAGCAAAACACAAAACGAAACGAAATAAGTTAAAAAACAGAGTTTGAGGTGTTAATGTCAGGAACTAAAAATAAAATTAAAAATATAAGACAATACTTTTGATGCTATCCGTTTATATTTTTATGTAAATTATTAATATCATCCCTGCCTTTTGATTCACTTGTTTTCTTCTTTCTTTGGAAATAATAGGAAGTATGCATGAAGAGCATTTTCTTTTCCAAATTGTAAAGAAGGTCACGTAACAATTAAGGCATGAAAGGGAGAATAGTTGGATCGAAATGGGAAAAAATATAGTCTAGTATTATTCAGGATGGGACTTTTAAAATTGCGAAGAATGTATTTTCAGAGGGAAAAAAAACTCTGTGATAAGGCATGGTTTGTTAGGAAGCATGAGGGAGTGAACATGAGTTTTGTTAAAAAAAGAGGAAGGAGACGAACATGAGATTTTGCCTTTTTTCTATTAAGGAAAGAAATATTTGCAATAGAGATAGATTTGATTTCAATTTAAATTTTGGTTTCTTAGGAAAAAATGTATAGTTTGTTCTTTATTATGTTTGATTGGGTTAACAGGAAAGATGAGCTGGGTGCTTTATTGATTATGTATTTTCAGGAGGAGAGAGATATACTTAAAAAAAAAAAGTATTCTAGAAGATTACTATTTGTCATGTGACGAACTCCATGACATACATATGTAGCCTACGTAAAGGAAGATTAAAGATCCAACAGGAGGATTCTCCCCAATAGGATTGACAAATATACCTGCAGGTTCCAATGTGGGCTTCCCTCCTCTTGTTCTGTTATAATTGCTCACTGATTTGGATTCCACAAATCTCAAATATAATAAGTGTTCTAATTATAGATATAGAGACAACTTCATCTTTAAATTATCTGTTTCTATGTCCTTCCTCAATAATGTGGGTTTCACTCCATTATCTGAGCAATCTGATCTGCATGCTGCTCTTTTTTCTTTCCCAAGTCAGTCACCTTGACAGGATCAATAGAAGCAAAAGATGCAAACTTCATCAACCGTCCCAAATATCATGGAATCATGCATTCCTAATAATATATCCCTGTTTGATTTAATACAGAATGCCTGATAGATGATGCCTAGATGTAGATGACAGTTGATTCACTGCCATCATGCATCATTAAGTTTCTCAATTATGATAATGGCCAATACTAATCAATTAAGATTTCAGAATATTGCTATTGGGTGTTTAAATTGGGAGTAGGGAATTACGAAATTAGAGGGCAAAAACATTTTGGTAACCAGTTTGTGCTTACGTATTGGAATATTGTCTCTTCATTTCATATTTGAAACCATTTGTGGTGGGACCAGGAGAAGAGAAAGGATGACATAAGCACGCTAGGACATCTAGGCCTCTAGCATGAAACAACCAATAACGTATTTTTTTCTTATTCTCTTGGGTCTTTCATTTTTCTCCATATCTTTCAGGTACTCATTTGTTATTAGTGAATGAGGCAGAATCCCTTACCTCTCCTCTTTCTCTGGCGTTAAGAAAAAGAACACCACTGAGTCGTAAGGATTTTGGGGCATTTAATGCTTCCAATTATTTGCTATAGCTTAGAGGTGGATGCATGAGAACTTTTGATGGTCCCTCGTCGATTTGGTTAAAAAAAAAATCCTAACTTGCATTGGGGTCTAGGTCTCTAGGATATGGTGGAAACAAAAATTGATGAATAGAGTATTTCTAGAATACTCCTGAAACTCAAATTGTCTCTTTTTAATATTTTATTAGTATAAACATGAACATAACCATCCAGCCTTGTCCCAACTAGTTGGGGTTGGCTTTTTAGATCCTCATTCCCTGTGCATTCTTATTTAAGGATACCTCTAATGTTACAAGCTTAACAGGGGAGATCCTAACATTCATGAATATTAAACTTGGATCCATTTCATTATTTGACAAGTTTTCTACAAGAGGCTGTTAACCTGACGTGAATCCTCTTGCGTGGGGGACCAGCTTTGGCCGTGTTTGATATAGTGTAGATTTCTGAACTGTAAATGCTTTCCTTAATTGGTATTGCTTGGGGATTCTGGATTCAAAAGTGGCACGTGCACTCTTCTTTGTTTGGTCTATGTTATTAATGGTTGTTGGATGTCTTAACTTTTGCAATTGGATTTCTTTAATACTTTCTCCCTTTAAATGTAAATTTTATTGTGATCTGTTGAATAATATGGACATTATTATGTGAATTTATGATCATGAAACCTGATGCAGTTGATTTAGTTAGCAGAACTTTTTCTTTATTATGTGTTCTGCCTTTGTAGTTTCTATCATATGTATGAACTCTTATAAAAAGATTTGCTTTTCCCCGGCTTAAAATGGATTCCTGTTCTATTATATCAAAGAATGTTTGAAGATAATTACAACCTGTTATGGCTTCCTGTTAAATAGGTACCCCCTGAATCAAAAGCAGAACCAGTCACAATCCTGGTAAGTCCTCCACAGCCTTCAGAGACAGCTCCTGCTGTAGTCGATGCTCCACCTGCCCCACCACCAAAAGTTGATCAGACAGTTGATCTTTTCAACGTGCTTATGGTGGAGGACCCAAGTGAAAATGTGTCAGAATCATCTTCCACTGATGATAATGCATGGGCAAATTTCCAGTGTAAGCTATGCTGCATTCTTAGTCATGGGGACTGAGCTTTTTTTGCAGTTCATGTTTGTTTCCTGTGGTCAACTTTTCCTTCACTGAAATGCAGCTTCCATTTTTTCTATACTTGGGTTTTTCTTGTGATCATCAATCTCTTTCTTCTAACCATCTTAGATGATTCACATTTAGGTAGAACTGAAACTGGTATATTAATCTCTATAAGATGTAAATGCCTTGAAGTCCAGGCATGCTTCTGTACTCCAAAACCTTCATGCAAGTTAATAAGTTATATATATATATATATATATATATATATATATATATATATATATATATATATATTAAACCTTCATGCAGGTAATGCTCCTCTCCATATACTGCACATGCTTCTCTTGATAATAAATTTGATGAGGCTCATGCACCTAAGAGATCAGAGAAATAATAACTGTTGTCCCTTCTGCTGCACATGTATCTCATCTGATGAATTCTAGTTGTAAATGATGCAGTCAAATAATTTGTTAATTCTTGAATCTTGCAGCTGCAGAAGCAACCAGTGCCACAGAGAAAGACAAAACCATGAAACCTGTTGAAAGCAAGAGCCAATCTGCATCAGGAATCGAAGACCTATTTAAAGTCTCGCCAACAGCTACACTGCCTTCAGATCCAGGGAAAAACAGCACCATGAAACCTGTTGAACGCAAGAGTCAATCTGCATCAGGAATTGAGGACCTATTTAAAGATTCACCATCAGTTACACTGCCTTTGGCTTCAGAGAAAAACAGCACTATAAAACCTGTTGGAAAGAGTCAATCTGCAACAGGGATTGATGACCTATTTAAAGATCCAGCATCAATGGCACCGCCTTCAGCTCCAGAGAAATCTCAGGCAAATGTGAAAAATGACATCATGAGCCTCTTTGATAAGGTCAGTCATGAAGGAAATGGCATGCTTTAGCAATATTTTGAAATAAGTAGAGAGTTATTTGCACTTTTGCAGTATTTTCATAACTTCGGTTATCAAATTAATTTAAATGAGAATATATGAGTAATTTTTTAGTTCTTTTCCCATTTAAACCAAAAACTTGTTGATAGCTCTAACCTTTGTAATTGGGAGATTTGTAATTTTGTCATGCTGCATGGAAATACCCTTTTTAAGCTTATGAGATATTACCTTTTATAGATGAGCTGAAGGTCACAATTAAACTACTTCCTATGCATTTTCTTTATTATTATGTGAAATTTTAATTGGGTTTGATTGATGAGAAAAAGGTTTAATTGCTTCATCTTTTTGTGTTGATGTATTGCAGTCCAATATGGTGTCATCATATGCCGTTCGTCAACAGCAGCTTGCTTTCCTCTCCCAACAGCAGGCTCTTCTCATGGCTGCAGCTAAATCTGGCAGTGCACCTCCAATATTTCCTGGCAAAACTCATCAGCCAGGAGGTATTGATTCACATGAACCTAATGGAAATTTCATAACCCAAACTTGGCCAAATCTTGCTTATCAAATTCCTGGAATGTCATCTGTAGCTGGACAACAGAACACTGACATTCTCAGTCAGGTATTACACTTAAATACGCACCTGAAAAAGAAGATGCTCCAAATACACCATTGCTTACTCAGGATGTTGCAAATTTGCGATTCTGACTTGTTTCTTTCTTTCTGATGGCAGATTGGAAACATCGGTCAGGCACATCCATCTGGCAATTTTGGTCCTCTTCCT